>NC_133617.1:396639371-396954371 GCF_048593235.1 Sminthopsis crassicaudata
TCTTTATATATATATATATCTTTATATATATATATATATATCTTTATATATATATATATATATATATATATAAAACTGTAATGGAATATTACTATTCTATAAGAAACAATCATCAAGATTGTTGAGGTTAGGAAGGACCCCCAAACGATTGGAGTCATAGACCAGTGTTGTGAGGTGCCTCAAAAAATCTGTAGGCTTGAAACCCATATCCAAGACAAGGGGCAAAGTTCATTGTAATTGTAATGCCAATTGAAACAGGCTAAGTAAGTTCCAAAATAATTTAGCAAAGGACCCAAGAGAAAAGAGATAAAGTTATAGCAAAAAGTTGATCAGTTACTTATTTCCTAATTTTATTGCTTACAAGGAAATTTGAGGGGTGATCTATTCACTTTTGTCTCAGGGACCCACAGATTATCTATCTGATAGTCATAATTGTTTCTAGGACAATTCTAAGACCAGAAGACTTTGAAATTATTGACAGACATATTGTTAGAACAACAGCATTCTTAGGTCAGAGAGCCTCAGGATCTCTAATATATCTTCCCTAAAATTTGAGGGGAAAATTATTATTATATTCCTAGGCCAGGGGACTTTTATAATCATTGACAAACAGATTGCCAGAACAATAGCACTCCAAGGTTTGGGGGTAGGACTTCAAGACCACAGATTGAAAACCAGAAGACTTTAGAATCATTGACAATTTATTAGAAGTACCCCAAGGTCAGGGAGACCTCCACACTACTGTCTTCCCTAGAAGCTATTATGCTTCATTTTCCCTCTCAAGCAGTCTGCACCTCAAATTCCTTTGGGACATAGGGACAGAGATCTCTTCTTCTGGAGCTGCTTCAGGCTAATAAGGGGTGTGGAGCTGTCCTTCTCTAGTGGGGTCCAGACTGATTTGAAGATGGCAGCAGCAGCATTCAGAAGGGTGCTAAGTGTCAGAATCAGTTAGCTCATGATATTCAGGGTGAACAAATAGTTGGAAGTACATAGCTTAGAGTCTGGAGGAAACAAATCTTGTAAGTAAGTTAAAAAAATGTAGGGGCCAAATAGGAACAAAAAAGAATAAATAAAAGTGAAGTTAGTATGGAGATTACTAGGGACAGTAATCAGGAGACCCACCTAGAGGAAGACTTGGGAGCGGGGAGGGTAAAGGAGGCCATCAGGAATGTCTCACATCCAGACATAATATTTAAAAGGCATTAAGCATTGAGGATTAAGCATTAAGAGAATGACATGCGGAGTAGAGATAATAATCTTAATTGTTAATAATTACTATTAATATAGTGTAATAAAATATTAATAAATATTATTAGTAATAAATTAATTAAATCTTCCCTTACAAGGGAAGGCTTTTACCCAATTGGTAAAGATGACAACAAAAACCAAGAGTAGTCTGAAGCCCCAGAAAGGGGCACATGTGTAAAATCCATCTGCCAGTCCTTCACTGGGTATGTACCTCTTCTCTGGATGGGCCTCAGGAGCAGGGGGTGTTTTAAAGCCCTTTCAGGATTTACTTGAGCAGAACTGGGCAGGCCTGACAAACCTATTTTCATTGTTTCTCCTTGTTTGTAACCAGTGAAAAATAGGTTTCACAAGGGATTGGAGAGCATTTTTTCCAAGTGAGTAGCTTGGTGTAGGTGATAGAGAAATTTCAGTTGGCTGGTTCAGGGATTAGAAGTTGGCCTGAAGTGTTTGAAAGCACCCAAAAGGAGAAAGGAGGTACTCCTTTCCTTTAGCAAAGAGCCTGTTTCTAGGAGCTACATGGGAATGTAGGAGTTGGGGAATTAAAGGTGCCACGGGCAGGGGCAAAAGGGCAGCAGTACGGGCAGTTGAGTCTGCAAACCTGTTTCCCTTAGTCTGAAGTGAATCCCACTTCTAATATCCTTTACAAAACATAACAGAAACCTCTCTAAGTCCATAGTCAGTTTGCCATAAATGTTTTGCTGTCAAAATTCTCTTTTCTTCCCCTGAGCATGCAAAACATGTTGGAGTCAGTATAGACATCCACTCACATTCCTTTCCCCAATTCTAAATCCCTGGTGAGGGCAAAAACACTCTGCACCTATAGGGAGATTAGAACCTCCAATGGTTGGTGTAGGGTAAGCTTAGAGGCTTTCTCAATTAGCTAGGAGGCAAAGAAGCATCCAGTTTCTTTGAGAAGTAAGCAAGGTGTCTGGATGGGCTTCCAGAGACTGAGCCGAGACTCCTAGAACCTGGCCCGCCTTCCATCAATATATAGTGGGAAAGGCTTTAGGGCTAAGGCAGAGGCAAGAGGTCAGTTCAGCTTTCAGGATCTTAACAGCCTTGGCTTGATCAGGGCCCCCATTCGAGGGGAATTGTGTCAGGGCCTGGACTAGAATCATAGGGAGGCTTGGCAATAACCCAAGTTAGGTATAAAAGTCAGCCATGCCCAGGAAAGTACACAGCTGTTTCTTAGAGAAAGGTTCAGACGACAATAAGGGTGCTGGGCTCATGGCTTCTACTGACCATTTGCTCTGATTATAGAAATTTTCTGTAAGAGGAAAAAGCAGAGACATGATTATAATAGCATCAAAACAGGTCCTTCAGGCTTTAGCCTGAGAGCATACACATGACAGGATAAAACATCCTTATTTCTGTTTAATAACCAATCATTTAGTAACAATTCCACCTTCCAGTCAGATTCAGGAATAATCAGATGAGAAACAAAGAAACAGAACTGGGAAACGAGTCAGAAGAATCCCACCTCAAGCAGAAGCTAAGATTGTCCTCCCAACTCTTACCCAGGTAGACATCCACCTGTGACAGCTCAGAAAGGCATTCCTCTGAATAACTCAAGGCATGGTGGGTTACTGACTTAATGATCCAGCAATCAAATTCAAAACCCAAAAGAATATCAGTTACATTCCCAAGAGGTTTTATCTCTAATAGCAGATTCTACTAATCACAGCTTAGGGCTAGATGCATTACTTTAAAAGTTTACCAGGTCTTAGACACATAGGAGATTTTGTTTAACATGTTTTATATGTTTAAATTTATCCTCGTGCAAAGGATCGATCATTAAACAACCTTATAGATTCATAGTAAGCATATTCCTCAGGGCTGATGACCTTGCTTTCCCTGATGATTTCAAGAAAACTGTCAAGCTTACACATTTAGAGAATTTGACAGAGACCCCAGGATAGGAGCTGAGTTTGCTGTTGTCTGCCCCAATTATTTTTAATGTTTGCTTGGGCTGTGCTTCTTGATACCTCCCCTACTCCATGAAGGGGGAAAAGGTGTTGCACACCTCATACTTGGAGGTGAACTGATAACGCTTTCACCTCATCCCTCTTGTTCCACTCACACACACACACACACACAGTAATTACCAATTTTAGGTTTAACATAATGGCTATAACTCCAAATAACTTAGTTAACAATTTTAGAATTTTCCTAAAAGCCAAATAGTCTTAGCTGTAATTTCTATTCCCTTAAATAAGTCCATGGGCGATTATTAGTACTGTTGCTCCTATAAAGCTAAGGGGGAATTGCATGAGGGCAGCAATAATTACTAAACCTATCTGGCTTATAGAAGAGGAAGCGATGAGAGATTTAAGGTCTGTTTGTTGCAGGCAAATAGAACTTGTCATAATTATACCTCATAGTGAGAGGATTATAAATGGGTAATATAAGTTTCCCCTTTGTTTTAGGGAGAAAACAAGACAATTCTTAAAACTGAGATAGAACATATTTTAAAATTCATTTAACTTTAGTTAATGAGATTCCCTAAATTCTGATTAAATGTTCTAGACAAATTGAATTGCCATTTGGTTATTTTCCAATTCATGTAAATCATTTCTTTTTTTGTGAGCCAGGAAAAGAGTTAAGGTGCCAGTTTTTATTGATAAGGTCCTCAAAAGTCTGACTCAATAACTCAAAAGCAGGTTGTTTATTGCCAGAGTCTTTAAAGTAGTAGCAAACTGCTTTTCTGTTTTCCTTAAGTTCCCAAACTCTTAAATCTTCTGTTAACACTATCAGTACAAATAGGTTATAATTTACATATCCCTTTAGTGGGTTTTAATTAGAGTTCTTTTAAAACTGCTTTTATTATCATATCTCAAATTACAAATTTCACTGAATTGTTCTTCCTTCTATGCATTATCCTCCTAGTCCTGAAGAGGCCTTAATTTAGTTGAATTGCTTCCAAATTACTTTACATACACATAGAAATTATTTATTTCAACACTGACATTATATGCATCTAAAAACCCATGAAGTTGTCAAATATGAAGCAATTCTATCCAATAAAGCAGCTAACATTCATATAGCATGTTTTATGCTAAGAACTTTTGCTATCATGTGATCTTCACAACAATAATCATTATTATTTTTCTTTACAAATCAGAAAACTGGGCAGAGATAAAATAATCTGCCATGAAGTACACAGCTGACACATATCCCAACTGAAACAGAGAATGGTGGGCTTGCCAAATGCAGAGCCTGATGCCTTTCTCACCTCACACAGCCAGGCTGGCTGCTGCCAGGGGAACCTGGATTCTTCCCAGGCAGTTGCTGGACAGAACCTGCTGAAGGCTGGAGTGACTGATGCCAGGATCTCCCTTTGATGATAGTTTCAGGTGCCAGGGCTCAGGGAATGCTGGCCATCGAGCCTGACCCCAACTCCATCCCTGGTCCCCAGGCAGGGTTAGGGAGGTATTTGGGCAAGGTTATGCAGGGTCCTCCACAGCTATTGCTGCTTCCCTTATTTCTACAGGTCAGGCAGAATTTGAGTTTCCCTAGAGTTCTTTAGCATTCTCTTTTCTTTTTTTCTGGGTCATTAATCATTTTATTAATTATGCCTAACAAATAATTATTAAAAGGATGGTCATGTAGCCATCTCTTGTAAAGGGCTGAAACTTTTTTTTTTAATTTTATAATTATAACATTTTTGACAGTACATATACATAGATAATTTTTTACGATATTATCCCTTGCACTCACTTCTATTCTGAATTTTCCCCTCCTTCCCTCCACCCCCTTTCCTAGATGGCAGGCAGTCCCATACATGTTAAAGGTGTTATAGTATATGTGTGCAGAACCGAATTTTTTGTTTCACAGGAAGAATTGGATTCAGAAGGTAAAAATAACCTGGGAAGAAAAAACAAAAATGCAAACAGTTTATACTCATTTCCCAGTGTTCCTTCTCTGGTTGTAGCTGATTCTGTCTATCATTGATCAATTGGATCTGAATTAGATCTGAGTTAGATCTTCTCTTTATCGAAGATATCCACTTCCATCAGAGTACATCTTCATACAGCATTGTTGTTGAAGTGTACAGTGATCTTCTGGTTCTGCTCATTTCACTCAGCATCAGTTGATGTAAGTCTCTCCAAGCCTCTCTGTATTCCTCCTGCTGGTCATTTCTTATAGAACAATAATATTCCATAACCTTCATATACCATAATTTACCCAACCATTCTCCAACTGATGGACATCCATTCATTTTCCAGTTTCTAGCCACTACAAAAAGAGCTGCCACAAACATTTTGGCACATACAGGTCCCTTTCCCTTCTTTAGTATTTCTTTGGGATATAAGCCCAATAGTAGCACTGCTGGATCAAAGGGTATGCACAGTTTAATAAGTTTTTGAGTATAGTTCCAAATTGCTCTCCAGAATGGCCGGATTCTTTCACAACTCCACGAACAAGCATTCTCTTTTCTTAATCTGATCTGAAATGAGAGAAATTGGCAAACAGAGGAACTCGGACTATATTGATTTTGTTAGCAATCCCCACAATTAAGATACAGCAGGACTCTGGGGAGTAGAGTAAAAAGGGTCTCTTATTACCTTCTGGGGTGCTTTCCCAAAGGAGCAGAAGAGAATTCTGGACAAGATAGGAGTCAAGGAAGGATTAGCAAAAAGTTACTATTTATCTACTTTGTTGTTTTCCTTTTCTTTTCTATCAGAATGGGGTAAATTTCTGGAATTATCCCCAATGTTTCAGGAATTTTTCTTGCAATCTTAAAATGACTAATTACCAAACTCCTTAATCATACTCTCAAAACCTTGAGACTCTGCTAAGAAGTTATTTTAATTTTAATTAACAAACTTCATTTCTGTAACCCCCAGCTTAGCCAGAGCTGAGGTCCAAAGGAAAGTTAGATTTTTTTTTCCCCTTTTTTAAGGTGGAAGTCATAATCTTCCCAGCATTACAACTACAACAGAGAAGTTTTTCTTGCTGGCTGCAGTTTAAATCTTTCCAGGTAATAGAATCTATCTTGCAGGACAAACATGACACAGTCATTCAGCACAGACATGAAAGAGAACTGTCCCATCTTTGCCAAAAGCCATAAAATTTCTTTAACAAAAGCTATTCTATAGCATTTTGTCTTCTCTGGTGTTACAGAAAAGGTGAAAAGGTGGCAAAGGAAATTTTTTTTTTTTGAGGCTGGGGTTAAGTGACTTGCCCAGCTAGGAAGTGTTAAGTGTCTGAGACCAGATTTGAACTCGGGTCCTCCTGAATTCAGGGCTGGTGCTCTAGCCACTGCGTCACCTAGCTGCCCTGGCAAAGGAACTTTTCCAAAAACTGCAAGAATTTCCAAGTCTGGGCATCCCCAGTCAAGAAAAACTTGCTGAGCATGGAGCGCATAATGACCCAGACAAGCCTTCTCCCAGTGCTGTCCCAACTATAACAGTGAGAAAGAAAAAAATGGGGGAGGGCTTACCTTGACAATGAAGGAACCAAGCCAGGGGAGGCTAGACTCTCTCCACATAGGTCACCCAAATGTTGAGGTTGGGAAGGGTCCCAAAAAGGTTGGGGTCACAGACAGGTGATGCAAGGTGTCTCAACAGAATTTGCAGGCTTGAACCCATATCCAAGTCAAGGGGCAAAGTTTATTGTAATTGTAATGCCAACTGAAACAGGCTAAGTTCCAGAAGAATTTAGCAAAGAACCTAAGAGAAAAGAGATTTATAAGACAAAGTTGATCAGAGCTTCATGTTACTTATTTGCTAATTTTATGGCTTACAAGTAGCTTTGAATGGTAGTCTATTCACATTTGTCTCAGGGATCTGTTTGACCCACAGATTATCTATCTGATAGTAATGTTTCTAGGACTATTCTAAGGCCAGAAACTTTTGAAATCATTGACAGATTGTTACAACAGTAGAATTCTTAGGTCAAAGGTTCTCAGAATCACTAATATATCTTCCCTAAAATCTAAGGTAAGAAATAGTATTATATTCCTAAGCCAGAGGACTTTTACAGTCATTGACAGATTGCCAGAACAATAGCACTCCAAGGATGGAGGTGGGGGAATCTTGGAATCACAAATTCCAAAACCAAAGACTTTAGAATTACTGAAAGATTGTTACAAAAGAAGCACTCCAAAGTCAGGGGTACCTCCGTACTACTATCTCCTCTAGGAGCTAAGATTTCAGATAATTTCAGAGAGGCCTGGAGAAACTCACTTGAACTGATGCTAAGTGAAGTGAGTAGAACTAAGAGAACATTGTACACAGCAACAAATTATATGATGATCATTTCTGTGTGTACAACTCTACAACAATGAGGTGATTTGGGCCAATTTCAATAGATTTTGTAATGGAGACAGAGCCATGTGCACCCAGAGAGAAGACGTTGGAGACTGAGAGGGTGGATCACAACATAGTATTTTCACCATTTTTGTTGTTGTTTGCTTGCTTTTTTCTTTTTCTCATTTTTTTTCCTTTTTAATCTGATTTTTCTTGTGCAGCATGATAAATGTGGAAATATGTATAGTAGAATTGCACATGTTTAACCTATATTAGATTACTTGGTGTTTAGGGGATGAAGTAGGGAGAAGTGAAGGAGAAAAATTTGGAATGCAAGGTTTTGCAAGGATGAATGTTGAAAACTGTCATTGCATATATTTTGAAAATAAAAAGCTATTATTAAAAAAAATTAAATCCTTCACAAAATGAAAAAAAACTGAAAGGCTAGAAATTCATATGTGTGAATACTTGATCTCTGTGCCTTGTGAATTAAATGCTTCTAAGTATTTCATTGGGGAGACTATCATGACATCTCAAATAGTTCTTGATCTACAGTTTTGTTTTTTTTATTTTCTGCCCTGAAGAAAAATATAAAGAACTCCTCCGGAACTCCTTAATGTGAATAAACTACTCTAAATAATTTTCTATTAATTGTTAACTACAAAATTGAAACCCTAGAATTAACACAGATTTATCAAATAATAAAACTAATAGCACAAATTAGGAATTATGATAGTGAGTGTAATGGGAAACTGAGAACTTCTCAGAATAGTCACTTGATAATTCCAGACCAAATTTCAAAGGTCTATTAATCATTAAGGCTCTGGATCATTGTATACTTCAACAACAATACTATATGATGATCAATTCTGATGGAGATGGGCCTCTTCAACAATGAGATGAACCAAATCGGTTCCAATAGAGCAGTAATGAACTGAACCAGCTACACCCAACGAAAGAACTCTGGGAGATGACTATGAACCACTACATAGGATTCCCAATCCCTCTAATTTTGTCTGCCTGCATTTTTTATTTCCTTCAAAGGCTAATTGTATACTATTTCAAAGTCTGATTCTTTTTGTACAGCAAAACAACTGTTTGGACATGTATACATATATTGTATTTAATTTATACTTTAACATATTTAACATGTATTGGTCAGCCTGCCATCTGGGGGAGGGGAAGGAGGGGAAAAATTAGAACAAAAGGTTTGGCAATTGTCAAGGTTGTGGGGGGCAGCTAGGTGGCACAGTGGATAGATCACCAGCCTTGAATTCAGGAGTTCAAATCTGGTCTCAGACACTTAACACTTCCTAGCTGTGTGACCCTAGGCAAGTCACTTAACCCCAGCCTCGGGGGGGGGCGGGGGGGGAAACTGTCAAGGTTGTAAAATTACCCATGCATATATCTGGTAAATAAAAACTATTAAAATTTTTTTAATTAATTAATTTTTTAAAAAATCATTAAGGCTTTGGGAAGAAGAACAAAAGGCTTGCTCTTCTAGTAGAAATATCTGAGTTGATCTCCTGGACCTTTACCTAACTACTTAAGAGAAGACAAGGTCTATAAACTGGCTAATCTCTATTTGTTGATTGAGGAAGCCTGAGGTAAACTAAATCTCCTTGGTTATTCTAGTTTAATGGACTACTTACCTTTAAACCAATCTCCTTGTTGTGGGGAATTATATGTTTTCTTATAAAATTATTAACTAAGGTAGATTGAATTTATAACTTAGATTCAGTTTATCTGGGAATTTGGGGAAATGAAATAAGGTGCTCATACTAGCTCAAGTAAACAGTTGTAAATCTTGTGAGACTGACCACCCTAAATCCATAAATTTAGGAAACTACACCTGCAAACAGTAAAACTGACCATATGGGTCTGACCAGAATTTGGCAAATTTGTGCCACTAAGTGGGAAAGTGAGAATTGATCGATAAGGGGAAGGAGATGTCATGGATTCTTGTGCTTATGACCATATAAGTCACTTAAGTCTCTGTGGAAATTAACCTCTCTCCACTGGTGGAACTCCAGTGGAAGATGTTCGCTTCTTGCAAGATTCTAAAATAAACACTTCTATTCTTCACTTGAGATATCTCTGAGTATTTGTAAATTGGATTTGCCATACCACCAGATAGCCTATAAAACTTCCTTTTTAGTCTGATAAAATTAAGAAAAATGATTTTATCTATAGTAAGAGCCATTTTTGTATTTTCTATTAGAAAGGTGGCTTGATAGAAAACCCCAGAGATTCTAATAAAAAGTTATTAGAAATAATTCACAACTTTACCAAAGTTGCTGGATACAAAATAAATCCACATAACTCCTCAGCATTTTTATACATCACCAACAAAATGCAACAGCAAGAGATACAAAGAGAAATTCCATTCCAAACAAATGTTGAGAGTATAAAGTATTTGGGAATCCATCTACCAAAGAAAAGTCGGAATTATATGAGCAAAATTACGAAACACTTGGCACAAAAATAAAGTCAGATTTAAATAATTGGAAAGACATTCAGTGCTCTTGGATAGGCCGAGCGAATATAATAAAGATGACAATACTCCCCAAACTAATCTATTTATTTAGTGCTATACCAATCAGACTCCCAAGAAACTATTTTAATGACCTAGAAAAAAATAACAACTAAATTCATATGGAAGAATAAAAGGTCGAGAATTTCAAGGGAACTAATGAAAAAAAAGTCAGATGAAGGTGGTCTAAGTGTACCTGATCTAAAGCTATATTATATAGGAGCAGTCACCAAAACCATTTGGTATTGGCTAAGAAATAGACCGGTCGATCAGTGGAACAGATTAGGTACAAAGGACAAAAAAGGGTACATCTATAGCAATCTAGTGTTTGACAAACCCAAAGATACCAACATTTGGGATAAAAATTCATTATTTGAAAAAAAACTATTGGGAAAACTGGAAATTAGTATGGCAGAAATTAGATATGGATCCACACTTAACACCATATACCAAGATAAGATCAAAATGGGTCCATGATTTGGGCATAAAGAGTGAGATCATAAATAGATTAGAGGAACAGAGGATAGTCTACCTCTCAGACCTGTGGAGGAGGAAGGAATTTATGACCAGAAGAGAACTAGAGATCATTATTTCTGCATAAAAATTCACAATTTCTTTTTGTCCTTGAAAGAGCAAATTTAGGAGAACATAACCCCAATAATTAACATGGGCAGTCACTTCCATACCCTGGGACAGCTCAGGGCTCCTATGACAGCCCCCACATACTTGGACAGGCCCTGGCTATCCAGTATGGAGATGATATCTTGTATCTGCAGCCTTACCTGAGAGGCTTCTCTGGCTGCAGCCCCCCACCCCCCACCCAAGGCTTTGGAGTTTCTTTGTCTAAAGGCCCACATTGCCTGTCAGTCTGTTAATCACTCCCTGAACCATTGTGAACTTTCCTGGGCATGGCTGGCTTTTATGCCTTTATTGACAACCCCCTCAGTGATTCTATTTCAGGCCCTGACACAATTCCCCTGGAATGGGGCCCTGATCAGGCAGGGTTTTAAGACCCTGAAAGCTAAACTGACCTCTTGCCCCAGCCTTAGCCCTGCCTACAGCTTTTTGCACTGTACATTGATGGAAGGTGGGGCCAGCTCCTAGAGGTCTCAACTCAGTCTCTGGAAGCCTATTGCAGACCCCTTGCTTCTTCTCAAAGAAACTGGGTGTCTTTGGGGTGAACCTCCTGAATTAGAGCAATGGCTGCCACAGCCCTTCTAATTGAGGAAGCCTCTAAGCTCACCCTTGGCCAACCAGTGGGGGTTCTAACCCTCCACCACATGCAGAGCATTTTTGCCTTCACAGAGTTTTTGATCTGAGGAAAGGACCGCAGAAGGGAGATTCACTTCAGGCTATGGAAACCGGCTTGAAAATTCAGCTGCCCTCGCTGTTGCCCATTTGCCCCTGATCATAGCACCTTTAATTTCCCAGTTCCCTGACTCTTATACTCCTTCATATAGCTCTCAGCCCTAGCAGAGGAAAGGGGATACACCCTTTCTTCTCCGGGATGGTTTCAAACCCCCTCAGGCCAGCTTCTACCTCCAGAGGCAAGTCAGCAAGAGCTTCTTTTTGTCCTGCCCAGCTCTTTGCAGAGTGACAATGGCCCGGCCTTCACTTCTCAAATAACTCAAAAGGAAGCTGAGGCACTTAAGATTACTGATGATCTCCACCTTGCCTGGGGACTCAGTCTTCTAAGGAAGTGGAAAAGTGAATCACACCCTCAGGCCAGTCCTTAATAAACTATGGAGAATTGGGTGAAGAATCTCCCATTAGGAAGGACCATGTAAGGTCATTTTGACTACATTAGTCAAACTCGAAGGTTCCTGTAGTGTGCTTTAAAGCCCCCAAATTGGGATGCCAAAAATGTACTATGCTTTCTAGAGCCCTCATGCTGGGGTGTCAAAATATAGCATCTGGACTAGCTCTCTGGAGGACCTCGGGACCAGCCCTAGTCCTTGGTCTTAGTGGAGGAGTGAAGAAGGCTCATGAGGCTGGTCAAAGATGGAGTCCATTTATTTCAAGTCCTCTCAGCCCCTAAATACCTTAGTTCACTTAGCATGTGCTAACTATAAGCACCCTGCTATTGATATGTAAATGCATCTTTACTGTGAGAATCCCAGATATCCAAATAGAACACAGGTAGTCACCCGCCCCCCTCCACTTCTCAGAACAGGTGAGACACCCAAAGGGAAGATGAGAGCTGAACCAGACATTGTCAGCAGGTTCCCTCTGGGCTGAAGGGTCTTATACTTCACCCAGAGTTCCCCCACTGTCTGTGGCCCTCTACAGGTTCCCTCAGCTAGATTCACATTTCTAGAACTAAAAGTGCTCCCTCAGCCATTTCTGAATATTCCTGTGAACCCATAGAGGACCAGAAACGGCTCTTCAGAAGGCCTTCAGGAAACACTGGAAACACATTGAATAGAGAAGAGTGACATTGTCTGTGTCCTCTCCCTCACTCTAGCTTTTTTTTGCTCCTGTTATTTCCCCCTTTTTCCAGGTATGACTTTAACAACACGCTGAGGATGAGAGCTTTGTTCCTAGTATTTTCTCTCCAGCTCCCCTGGTGTCACTGTGTGGCCCCTGCCCGTGGGGAGATAACTCCTTAGTCCTCAGACACCCTAGGGAACTCTATGAGCAGCGGGGGCATTCAGGATTGTTGGGTGTGCCCTCAGCATCCTCAAGGTAGCCCATATATGGAACCTGATACATTTTTGCAAAGACCCCATTCCCAAATGACACCATCCCCACCCTGGATGGCTCTTCATTTGCACTAGCCACCCCCCGGGAAAATAACTTTAACCTGACTATGCCATTTTCTTGTCTAAAAGGATTTCTTACCCACATACCTCAACACATATATCACAGGAACAGCAAATCAATGCATAAATGAGTGAATAAGTGAGGATTTAGACAACACATATAAGTGAGCTGGAAAAGAAAAGGGAAGGCAGTGTGGTGTGAAGATGGCCAGAAAAATAACTTACTTATCATAGTCTGGCATCTCAAGGACAGAGCTGGAGCTATAGAATGTAAAGTCTTTGAATAAATGAAAATCAAAAATGAACAGAAATTTAGTGACCATTTAAACATGAAAATGAAAGATTCGGTTCAGACTTAAAACTTCAGATAAACTATACAAAGTTAGTTCATATATTTTATAAAACGTATATCTGGAAAGGACCAAGTTATATAGCTTATCAAAAAATGTATGATTCCTGTGTCTCCCTTCATACCAATTGGGGAAATAGATATTAGATAACTAATTCTTGAAACATTTTGATTAAGATTATGTATAGCAAGTGCCACTTTAAAGCATGAAAATAGTGCAGTTAACAAGGTCTTAGAATATATGGAATAGCATGAAAATATTAAATAGCTTATCCATATTGTATGTAAATAATGAATTTGTTTTCAGGAAACCAGAGCACATATTATGAAATGAAAATACTGAAAATCAAAGTCAGTACTTAGAGATTCTAATGAAAATCACAATTGAATGTTTAATTGTGAGCACTGAAATCCCTGTGTGACACACAATTCCCTGAGACCAAAAATTGACTCATTGCTTATGATCTCACCCTGATCCTGATAAAAAGTACTTACACTGACAAATCAACAATTCATTATGAAAAGGAGGTTTTGTACCCGCAAATCTATGAAAAGGTCAATCTGTGACTTTTTCACTCAGTCTTTATAGAGAAATTAAAGGTTGACAATGTCCTTCCCCCAAATGCCTAATAGGAAAATTAGAAAGAAAATCAAAAGACTTGAGCTAGAAGGGACCACAAGGCAAGGTAGTGGAAGCCCTTATATTTTTTTTTGAAGAAAGATTATAATTGATATTAGTTACTTTTTATACAATCATAATTCTCCTTGTTGTCTGTCTACCATAGAGCCATTACACATAATGAAGACTGAGCTTTCAAATAAAGCCTTTAGAAAAAGAGGAAGCTCTGGATCTCCCTTACTCATTAGTTATTAATAATCATTTTTCTCAATAGCCTCAGAATTCTCTTCTCACTGATTGCCCAGTTCAAAGCCATTAATTGCAATTTGTGAATGGGTTAATAAATGTCATTATCATTAAATCCTCCACTACCAAATGTAAGTTTTCTGAAAGCTAAGATTCTTGTGGTACAACTACTCTCCAAATTTCCAAGTTAGCACCACAATTGGCTTGATTGCCATGATCCAGCATTTGGGCAAGCGTGAGGCGAATGACCAGATCTTTAAGTGTCTGTTCACTCTTCTCATCCCAATACTTCAAATCATTTCAAAGGCCAGATAGAAAGAACTTTCTTGCTTTTCTGCTTCCAATTCTCCAACCTTCTGCCTGTGAGTGTGATCACTATTAGCTTATTGATAATAGCATAGTTCTTAAAAATGTTTATTAGAAGCCACCAAATATTTTCATTCCCAAAGATTCTTTGGACATGGTCAACTGATGAATACATCCAATTTTTCTGAATTCACTGCTTATTGTGGCACCATGCCACCCACATACTTTTTAAAATTTGCTAACAAAAAAAAGGATCATTTAAATTCACACAGCAGAACACCCAAAAAAATCCATATGAAACTGAATTTTTATTTCAAACTATTTCTTTTAAAGTATACTTTTGTTTGTTCTTTCTTCAGAACTTCTCTCCTATAAAGTTTTTTTTAATGCTAAAGTTGATTTTTTTTTTAGTTTTAGCTAACCTCTCCCCAATTCTTCTCAGTTAAAAACCAAGAGAGAGATTAAAACAAGTAAATTTTGTTATAACAAATGAGTTTAGTTATAACATAACTTTATATAAAATTATCTATGACAACATATATTACAATTTATAAATTTTATATATATATATATATGTATATGTACAATATATATATACAATTATACTAAATGAACTTAAAGATAAATCCACACAATGACCATACCCAAAAAAGTATATCCCCTCCTTCTTCCTGATTCCCTCCCTCTCTGTCAGAAGGTGGGGAGTTTTCTTTATTATAGATTCTTTAGAGACAAAATGTCTATTAAGCTATTAAGATTTTCAAAGTTATTTTTCTTTAATGTTGCTATACTTGCAGAGATCATCTCCTGATTCTGCTTAATGCATGCTGCATCATTTCATACTACTGAGATTCTCTACAATCTCTATAATCATTTCTTATAGAACAATAATACTACATTATATTCATATACTATGATTTGGTGAGCCATTCCCCAATTGTCTAAGAGGCAACCTAAAGTACTCCATTAAATTTTAGATTTCTATGTTTATTTTTTCTTCTATGTTTGTATAATTTTCTTCTCAAATACCCCAATTAAGACAAATAGTAAACTTAGTCCCTTCTGCATTTTTACTCCAGTAGACTCCATTTACTCTCTGCTCTTTCCCCTCTTCAAAACCATAAAATAGAACCAATCTATCTCTAGGACCTCTGTTTTTCATCTTTAACTTCTTAAATACCCCTTGAAGATGTTAAGGTTATAAAGAAACAACTTGTTTCTACTTTTCAACTACATCATTATATTTCTAATTGTTTAAATCAATTAACCTTTCGAGGTTGCTCTGGACTCTGTGTTTTATATTTTCTGATCTGTTCTTTCATTAATATATGTTGAAAAGTCCACTCTATTCTATTAAGATACCATCTTTCCCTTCTAGAATTGTTCAGCTTGGCAAGGTAAATTATTCTTAAGAATAAACTTTAGCAGTGTCAGGTCTAAAACTATATTATAAAGCAGTAGTCATCAAAACCATTTGATACTGGCTAAGAAATAGAGAGGTGGATCAGTGAAATAGATTAGATAACATGGCACAATAATCAAGGCCTATAGTGATCTAGTACTTGGTAAACCTCCAAATTCCAGCTTTTGAGATAAGAACTCACTATTTAACAAAAAAAAATTGCTGGGAAAACATCAAAATAATATTTTAGAGACATATAGCATAGACCTATGTTTCATACTCCATACCAAAATAAAGTCAAAAAGGGTACATAATTTGGGCATAAAAAGTGATACCATAAACAAATTAGAAGAACACGGGATAATTTACCTATCAGATTTTTGGAGAAGGAAGAATTTATGACCAAAGAAGAACTAGAGAATATTATGAAAGGCAAAATAGATTTGATTACATTAAATTAAAAAAGATTTTGCACAAACAAAACCAACAGAAACAATATTAAAAGGGAAATATAAAGCTGGGAAAAATTCTTTATAGCTAATGTTTCTGATAAAGACCTCATTTCTAAACTATATAAAGAACTGTGTTAAATTTATAAGAATACAAGTCATTTCCTAATTGATAAATGCTCAAAGGATATGAACAATTTATTTTTTGCTGAGGCAATTGGGGTTAAGTGACTTGCCCAGGGTCACACACAGGAAGTATTAAGTGTCTGAAGACAGATTTGAACTCAGGTCCTTCTGACTTAAGGGCTGGTGCTCTATTCACTGCCCCACCTAGCTGCCCCTTAAAGAAATCATTTCCAGAAGATGAAATTAAAGCCATCTATAGTTATATGAAGAAATGCTCTAAATTATTATTGATTAGAGAAATGCAAATTAAGACAACTCTGAGATACCACTATACACCTCTCAGATTGGCTAAGATGACAGAAAAAGACAATGATAAATGTTGGAGGGGATGTGGAAAAATTGATACACTGATACATTGTTGGTGGAGTTGTGAAATGATCCAACCATTCAAGGCAAGCAATTGGAAACTACACCAACAGAGCTATAAAACTGTTAGCTTACAGAACATCCTTTGACCCAGCAATGCCATTACTGGATCTGTATCCTAAGGAAATCATAAAAGTGGAAAAAAGATCTTATGTGCAAAAATGTTTGTACTAGCTTTTTTTGGCAGCAAAAAACTGGAAAACGAGTAGATGCTCATCGATTGGGGAGTGGCTGAACAAGTTGAGGTATATGAAGATGATGGAATATTATCATTCTATTAAAAAAGGGTCTCATGGAGTCCTTGATTTCCTTTTTTGGTATATTGTAACTTTCAGGAAATCTATTTTTGGATAAAATTTGCCACTTTCTCTTCTAGAGAAATTCATTTCTCTGGAGCTTTTATTTCATTTATTATCTCTTGCTTCTTGCAGGTATTTACAACAGAAGGAGAAGGAAAAGTAAATGGAGAAGGGAAGGAATGAGAGACTTACCAAACAGCAGAGCAGAACCTTGAGGATGAGGTTTACCATGGTGGGAACACAAGTAATGAGGAGGAAGAAAAAACATCTAACAGAATGAGTCACAAAATGCCTTAAGTTCCTTTTAAGTAGTCAGCAATTTTCTAAGATGAACTTGTTGAAATGGATATTATCCATTCTCCTTGGTTGACAAAGGCAAGGGAAGAATTAAGAATTATGGAACTCCTCCTCACTCTTTGCTTTCCCACCTGGAGAAACCTCCTTCTTTTTTTTTTTTTTTTTTTATTCATTTTTCCAAATTATCCCCTCCCTCCCTCCACTCCCTCCCCCCAATGGCAGGTAATCCCATACATTTTACATGTGTTACAATATAACCTAGATACAATATATGTGTGTAAATACCATTTTCTTGTTGCACATTAATTATTAGCTTCCGAAGGTATAAGTAACCTGGGTAGATAGACAGTAGTGCTAATAATTTACATTCACTTCCCAGTGTTCCTTCTCTGGGTGTAGTTATTTCTCTCCATCATTGATCAACTGGAAGTGAGTTGAATCTTCTTTATGTTGAAGATTTCCACTTCCATCAGAATACATCTTCATACAGTATTGTTGTTGAAGTGTACAGTGATCTTCTGGTTCTGCTCATTTCACTCAGCACCAGTTCATGTAAGTCTCTCCAAGCCTCTCTGAATTCCTCCTGCTGGTCATTTCTTACAGAACAATAATATTCCATAACCTTCATATACCACAATTTACCCAACCATTCTCCAATTGATGGACATCCATTCAACTTCCAGTTTCTAGCTACAACAAAAAGAGCGTCCACAAACATTTTGGCACATACAGGTCCCTTTCCCCCTTTAGTATTTCTTTGGGATATAAGCCCAATAACAGCAATGCTGGGTCAAAGGGTATGCACAGTTTGACAACTTTTTGGGCATAGTTCCAAATTGCTCTCCAGAATGGCCGGATTCTTTCATAATTCCACCAACAATGCATCAATGTCCCAGTTTCCCCACATCCCCTCCAACATTCATCATTATTTGTTCCTGTCATCTTAGCCAATCTGACAGGTGTGTAGTGGTATCTCAGAATTGTCTGAATTTGCATTTCTCTGATCAGTAGTGATTTGGAACACTCTTTCATATGAGTGGATATAGGTTCAATTTTATTATCTTAGAATTGTCTGTTCATATCCTTTGACCATTTATCAATTGGAGAATGGTTTGATTTCTTATAAATTACGATCAGTTCTCTATATATTTTGGAAATAAGACCTTTGTCAGAACCTTTAACTTTAAAAATATTTTCCCAATTTGTTACTTCCCTTCTAATCTTGTTTGCATTATTATTGTTTGTACAGAAACTTTTTAGTTTGATGTAATCAAAATCTTCTCTTTTGTGATCAATAATGATCTCTAGTTCTCCTCTGGTCATAAACTCCTTCCTCCTCCACAGGTCTGAGAGGTAGACTATCCTCTGTTCCTCTAATCTATTTATGATCTCATTCTTTATGCCTAAATCAAGGACCCATTCCATGAGTTCAAACTCATTCCATGAGTTCAGATCTGGTCTCAGACATTTAACACTTCCTGGCTATATAACCCTGGGCAAATCACTTCACCCCAATTGCCTCAGGGGAAGAAAAGAAGAAGAAAAAGAAAAAAGAAAAGAAAAGAAAAGAAAAGAAAAAGAAAACAAAACAAAACAAAATTATGTGTTGAGGTTTTAAAATAGCTGAGATGAAAGACAGAGAAAGGAAAAGAAAAAAGGGAAAGATAATCAAATGAATACAGAATTCAAAAGAATAACAATGAAACATAAAAGTTTTCTTAAATGAGCTTTGCAAAGAAAATTTTAAAAAGCAATAGAAAGAGAAATGCAAGAGATCTCTTCAAGAAAATGAGAAGTGTCATGAGAATGTTTGATGCCAAAATGTGTACGATAAAAGACAAAAAATAATAGGGATTTAATAGCAGAAGACATTAAAAAGTAACGAGCATATACAGAATAGCTATACAAGGAAGATCTTAACATCACTGATAATCACAATGGTGGGATTACTGGTCAAAAGACAACATCCTGAAGAATGAAATCAAGTGGGCCTTATGAAGGACAGTTAACAGTAAGGCTAGAGGAGGTGACAGAATGCCAGCTGAGCTATTTAAAACCCTAGGGAATGATGATATTAAAGTCCTGGTGTCAATATTCCAGCAAATCTGAAAAATTCTGCAGTAGCCACTGGATTCAAAAAGAGCAAAGAAGAGACAGAAAAACAAAATAAGAGAGACAGAGAAGAAGTGTGAGAGAGAGAAAGAAAAAGGATAGCAACAAGACTGAGATACAGATGTGGCTTATGACAGATGGAATGGAAAATAATCACAATGGCTGGTCAAATTCAACATCATGTCAGCTTTATGCAACTATCCCAACCAGAGGGAATTAAATAACTGTCAGAAGGGCAGGAAGTACTGATGGAAAGAAGGGGATGAAGGTTTGAGAGGGCTCAAGGATTCACTCACACAGGACAGGGTAATTTATTTTGTATATATGTATATGTACACATACATGAATAAATATCTATACCCCTATAACTATGCATACATACATATGTGTGTAGGCACACACTTATGTATATGTGTAGATATATCCCCACATACATTTTCTACTCTCCCTGAGGAAAGGCAAAATGTCGTCATGGACAGAATATATATATATATATATATATATATATATATATATATATATATATATATATATATATATATATATAAATGGGTCTGATCCCATACTTTTGCATCAGAGTTAAATTAAGCTCATTCAATGGACTCATTTTCAGTTGAACTGACAGTGTCATCTTGCAGTTTCAGGGATAGGTACTGCACAGAGAGTGAAAAACAACAAACTAAAAAGAATTGGGCAGTTGATATAATGGAAGTCCTTGAACCCAGAATATCACTGTTGAAAGAGTAGAGAACAGAATCCAGAGCTGTTACATTCTTAGATTATAGACCAGAGTATTGAACTATTAAAGACAGAATAGAAATCATCAGTACTCTAAGAAATCTTAAATGAGAACACAAAACATTCAGAGGTGAAGATCTTATAGCACAGAATTCTAAAACTGAAAAATTCTTTAGCGATTAACCTTTCCTTGTATAGCTGGCCAGCGGTCTTCGGAGTGTAAATGACTTCCTTAAGGTCATAGGGTAAGTCAGTGTCCAAACTGCAGGCTGGAACCCTGATCCACATACTTCCCAACCAACCTTCTTTCACCTGCAGTCTAATTCAGAAGTCAGGTCAGAGTATGCAGGTTGGCAAATGAAAATAAAATGAAGGTGAAAACAGAGAAAAGTCCATAAAGACAAAAGGACTTTTCTTAATAGTTGGGAAAAGGAAGAGCAGGAAGAATAATTAAACAAGGAGAAGACTGTAGGTACTTCTGGTTTTTCCCAAGCCCTTCCCCAACACATATACACTAACCAAATAGACTTGTGAAATTACACAATTCCTCTTCAATAATGTTTTCACAAGGATAGATGTGGCCCATCAGTAAATTTGTGTGACATCCCGTACATCACTTTTATGGAAGAATGGGAGTAGAGAAAAAGAAGTTCATTGTATGAGCAGTTTCCAAGACATTTTACCTTAAGCCTCTCCACAACCTGCCCCACCCCAGGAGACTGACAGAAATCTAACAAAAGGGTCAAAAACAGTTCTCTTGGGGAAGTACTCATGATTTGGATCTATTTGCTTTATTTCCTTGAACTAAAATTCAAGACTCTGAGCAACAGAGCGGCATTGTTTGCCAGCTAAAGGTCAGGAAAAGGAGAGAAAAGAAGAAATCTGGGGGTAATAAAAAGAGGGGAAACAGTTGATGCCAGTGATATGACATTGCCTGAGCAGACCTGAAGGGTCTCACCACCTTCCCTTGCTCTCCAGGCCCAGAGACTCATAAGATTCATACTGTTAAAAGAGGAAGGGGCCCGAAATATCATCAACTCCAACCTACTCATTATACAGAAGACAAATTAAGACCCTAAAATGAGAAATAATTTGGTCATGCAAGGTCAAACACATATGAACCCAGTATCCTGACTCGAAATCTAGGCTGAATTCATTACTTATACTATAAAACCTAGAAACTACTTCCCAATGTCTGGGAATAATCTATCAGGACCCAGAATAGGGATCTTAGCAGGGGAAGAAGGAATGAGCTTAATTCTTTATTGCCCCTATACCTTCTCTTCCATACAGTGAAGGTGTGGATGTAAGTATTATTACACAACCAGGAACATTTTTTAGTTGACTTCAGATAATCCCTATGTAAAAGTCATCCTTTGACTAAGGGGAAACTTTAGAGGTTTCAGGAAGCTGAGCTAGGATGTGAAACGGCCAGATGTCACAGGGAGGAACTTATACAACATCTAAGAAAACAATAGGTGAGTATAAATGGGTGAGTAGAGACTAGCAAAGCACTTCCAGCCCAGGACAGGTAAGAAAGAGATGGGGAAGGGCATGAGCCCTGGAATCATCTCTGAGCCCAGAATCTGGGGGGCTGGTGAATGGGGACGGTACTTCTAGACCAGCTCTAAAGGTATCAGAGCTTTCAAAGATCAGAAGAGGGAGATAAGAAGCTGTGATCTAAAGGGGTTCAGAAGCATGAGATAGAATAGGAGCAAGGAATATGAGTCCCTTGAAATGCTAAGGGGTGCAATGGATAGTACTCTGGCATTAGAGTGAAAAATTACCTGGGTTCAAATTGCTCTAATCACTTACTATCTACTGAGCAGACCTGAAGGGTCTCACCACCTTCCCTTGCTCTCCAGGCCCAGAGACTCATAAGATTCATAGACTCTTAAAAGAGGAAGGGGCCCAAAATATCATCAACTCCAACCTTTACAGCTTCAGCTTCCTCATCTGTAAAATGAAGTTAGAGATTTATGGTCTCTAAGGTCTCTTTCTAAATCTATAAGTCTATGATCATCATGTTATCCTTACTCTCCACAATTATTTCTCCTCCTTTGTCTCCAGGCCAAACCTCTGGAGGACCAGAGTTGGAATCCTAGCTTTCTGCAGCTTGCTACCTGTGTGATAATAGGTGATTGACTTTCACTCTTTTGATTAATTCAAGGTTTTTTAAGGGTCCTTTCAGCTCTAAATTCTATGACATGCCTCCCACCTCTTGGCAGACAGATGCAGGACCACAGCTGCAAAGGGAAGCATGCATTTATAGACATGGCCAATGTATGGATTTGTTTAGTTTGACTGTATTTGTCAAAAAATGGAGAACTTGGGATTCAATGGTATGGAGAGGGTCATGGCAGGGGAGGAGATAGTAGGCAGTGACTGAGAGGCAAAAAAATAAAAGCCTCAATAAAATATTTTTAAATACATAGAATAAAAAATACTGGATAATGAACAGGGATATTTTGTTACTAATTTTTTAAAATGTAATAGTCTTTCTAAGGATAAAAATGTGAAAAAGGTACATTTGTTTTCAAGATTTCTGTGATTCATATGAGAAAATGTTTTTACTTTTTCACAGTTATTAAATTCATGCATTTTTAAAATAGAAAATAAAGAAATAAAGCATAAGGTCCTATTTTTTTTTCTTTGCAGACCATGAGATTCTTATTGGTCCTTGTCCTCTTGGGAGAAATAGCCTGCAGTTTCCATGGTAAGTTGATCCCTCCCTCTTGGATTCTGGGTCAAGGCGTCTTATTCTGTCTATCTTCCTGCCCCACTCCTCTACAATGCAACATGGGAATTGAGGAAAACTTGGGCCACTGAAGCCGAGGTTGGATAGCACCTATTGAAGTCTTCTAAGAATTGTTCTCTTTCCCCAGACTCCTGATTCCTTTAGGTTCTGCCTGTTACATAGCACTTACAAACCTTCTTTGATATTTCTAGGATTTAATGGAAGAGTGGGAGAGGGGAAGGTTATAGAGAATTTTCTCTGACCTTTAGGAAAATTTATCCTAAGGTAGCCAAAATGTATATCATGTGACATGGTAGGGATTTCTAGATTAAGCTGTAATGCCCTATCAAGCCTTTTTGCAAGGAATTTTTTTTCCTGAGGCAAATGGGGTTAAGTGACTTGCCCAGGGTTCACCCAGCTGGTTAGTGTTAAGTGTCTAAGGTAGGATTTGAACTCAAGTCCTCCTGACTTCAGAGATAGTGCTCTATCCACTGCAGCACCTAGCTGCCCAAGGAAATTTAAAAGTCTTCACTTAGTGGAAAGCAAAAAGTAGTCATAGATAGACAATCCATCAGGGCTTTGTTTCCCTATTTGCTAGAAGGGTATCACACAAGAATTATATCTCTTACACCTAAGCAGATATTTGTAGTGCAGGAGGACAATTATTTTGCTGATTCCAGGATAAAAACCACCTCCTCTGATCAGGGAAGGTGAGGGTCCTAGGAAGTAGTTTAATCTCAGATAATAGCTAAACTTCATCCAGCTTCTCTCTACCCCCACCAAAACTTATTATATATATAAAAAAAATCCCAGAAAGCAAAGAGTCATTTATTAAAACAAACCAAAAAATGCGTGTATAAGATAATAAGTCTTATAACTCAAACAAAATTCTGCATTCTGAAAGTGGGGTCTATCCAACACCACAGAGAAGGAGGGATATGGATATGGAATATGAAGTTGGATTCTTTTGGAAGCCCTCAGGTCTTTGAGTCTACTTGCACAGATACATTAGTGGTCTCATGGGTGATAGGGATGGGGTACTGAGTAAGCTCAGACTTGGTAAGCATCAGTTCAAGGATGGGAAGAAAAATTATCTTCTTTTGGATTCTGGGTGTCCTAGACCATGGAGAGAGCTGAAGTTGTTTTATTTTTGTTACATAATTTCTGTTTTGGAGGGGTTTGAGAGATACTGAGAGGCAGCAAAACATTTTTAGTCCTCTATCTTGCTGCTTGTATGACCTCAACTATTACTATTATTATTGCTTTTAATAATAATTATTATTATTATTATCATTATCATCTCAGCCCTTCTGGCTCTAAATTTTAGATCCTGTGATATGGTAAATGTGGAATATGAGCAACTTGAGTCCTTTAAAGTTTCATCAGACACCTTACTTTACAGGAACTGCCTAGAGTTCCTGAGTTGTGAGTTGCCTTGGCTCCCTTAGAAATCTCTCACATCTTCCTTATGGAGGGAAATACCTACAATTCTTACTATGTCCTTAAGCCTTTGCTAAAATATTGAGTCTTTAGGAGAAAGGCTAGAGAGGCTCCAACATAATGATGTCTTTGTGTCATTCCTCTTGCCTAGAACTGGGTCCCTCCTCATCACAGTCTCAGAAGCTTTCTCTTCCTTCAGAACTCTACTCAGCTGCCTCCTCTTTCAAGACATTTTCTTTGATTTCCCTATTTGTTGGAGTTTCTTCCCACTTTAAATCACCTCCTCTTTACATCTCAGTGTAAATACCACATTCTGGCCTTACTCCCACCTCCAGGAGAATGTGGCAGCAGAGACTATTTTATTGCTATTTCCCCATTCCCTAGAAAAGTGTTACTCACATAGTGGATATTTCACAAAATGAACTGAAAGAAATTTAATCCTCACCGGAAACCTGCAAAGTTGTCCCTATTTCCACGTCAGTATACTGGCTCTCAGAGAACCAGAGGGACTGGCCCTAAGCCCACCCAAATGAACTATAACAGTGATCACTTGGAGATCTTCAAGATCTCCATACTCCTAATGCTCCTCCACCTGTCACACCTGAGAGCAAAGCTTCTCTTTTTGCTGTCTCTTCTAGGTGTACTTTCTAACCAGCTTTCTGGCATTGGGAATGGCTTTTTTACCGCTGGTGAAGAGAAACCTGGAGACAGAATCGAGGCCATTCGAATCTTCCTTGGGGCTTTTGGCGTATTCAAGGGGTAAGTGGAACCCATGGAGTCCCCAGGCCTTTTCCACACAAACCTTGTCAGATTTTGTAAAGGCAATAAACACTAGACAGAAAGTCAGGAGATAATATTCTATGTGAACTTGGAAAAGTCATGACCTCTCTAAGCACTGGTTTCTTCATCAGCCTAATGATGGGATTGAATTAGATGATTTCCAAGATTCCTTTGAACTCTGACATCCTCAGAGTTTGCTCCAATACTTTATTTAGGTTCTAAGGTCTCTCTCAGCTCCAACATACAATGTTCTAAATGTCTCTTCCTGTTCTGAGACTATGATTCCAAGCTCCTAATGGCACAAGTTTCTATGATGGGTTTTTTAGAAACAGAACTTCTGCCTTCTGAGGACTGATAATAAACATAGATGTACTGAAGTAGGACATGAACTGAAGAACAAAATCAGGGGTTGTACAAGACAACATGTGAGAAAGATTTTACCACTGGGATTTTCTGGATGAGCAAGCACAAGCATAGGGAAGGTCTGAAGGTCCATCACTTCTCCATTTTCCAGTCTGTCTACTCTCACCCCAGGAATCACAGGAACCTACACTTTAGAGTACCTCAAGCTTAAGGACAAGACCCCTGTAGTGTCTGAAGCCACAGCTCCACTAAGGAGCTTTGGCCAAGGAGTTAGGCAGACTCCTCACTCATACACAGATAGCTACTGTTACTTGTATATTTTAAGAAATAGTCTGTTTCCCTTTTTCCTTTTCTTTTTCCTACTGCTTTTCCCCAAGCCATGAGGGAGAGAATGAATGATTGAATGATCACAGAGTCATAAAATGCCATCTCTGATAAGATCTTTGAGATTATGAAGCCTGGGTCTTTTACATTACAGATCATAGGATCTAGAGCTGGGTGGGACCTCAGAGGCAAACTAGTCCAGCTCTGCTCCTCATAGCAAGAAAGAATAATAGGAATTCCTTCCAGAAAATCATTTCTATAATTATCTATGTTTTATAAAGCATTTCTTTACAACCACGTTTTGAGATGAATAGTACAGCATTATACCATTTCACAGATGAGAGTAATAGAATCCAAGGAAGCTGTTACCAAATTCATTGCTTATTCAGATACACATAGATAATAAGCATCACACCCTGGGTCTTTTGACTGCAGGTCTACACATTTACTACCATCCTGAGGATAGAGTAAGGATACAGAAAGTGAGGGGCTCCATTTTTTGGATGTAGGGGGAAAGATGTATTTCCAGGATGATTGACAGACCAAACTCAGGGCAAATATAAGAGATCCACTAGGAGAAACCTTGCACAGCCAAGGGAATAGGTCATGTTGTCTTTAGACTTGTAGATATTTTCTATATCCTTTGGGAAAAGTCATTTCATATCACTGACCTCAGTTTCCTCTTATATAAACTGAGGAGGCAGGGAATGATTAAACACTATGACGTCTAAGGTCCCTTCTGAGATCTGAATGACATGACAAAACCATCAAGACTTAGCATCCACCCTTTATAAAAGGCCATCACATAGAAGTCACTCAGTGAAGGCTTGTTGCTAATAGTGTTGTAGATCTACCCCATGTCAGAACTTGAAGATTCCTCAGGATATGCAATGTCAGATCTGGGAGAAATATCAGAATATAAGGTCAGGAACACCCCTTAAAACTTATAAGAGAGCATGTGACAACTATTACAGACCTTAAAGTTCTTAATATTCAACTACCTCACTTTGTAGAAAAGATATAAGTTCATTTAAAGAAAACTTGCTTTGATGCTTAACTGCAGGAAATTTAAATTCACAGTTATTGAGCCCTTTTAAGTTTGCACAATATTTTCCTTACAGTAAATCTGTGAGGTAGGCAATGCAACTATTACTATCTATACTGTTACAAATGAGGAAACTGAGACCTGAAGTCACTTGCTCCAAATCACCCAGATAAGAAGGGTCAGAATTAGGTTTGAACAATGGCATCTTTGCTCCAAGTTTAGAATTCTTTCCACTACAGTGTCTTACAAATGTACCTACAGAGATTAAACATCATGAATGAATTTCTGGCTATTTGGTACACAATGGGGGCTATAAGATCTCCTTTTCTGGAAATTACCCATGACAGAAACTATAAAAATATCCAACTTCTTTCCCATAATTTACTATCTCCAGCTTGAGGAAGAGTTTTCCTATATAGAGACAAATGCTGGAGGAGGCAACTCTGGGGTTCAAAGAAGTTTTAACACTTATCCTTTCTTCTAGGATCCAGGTGAAAGTAAATGATCAATGGAGTGAAAAATATGGACTCTCAGGGGGCAATCCTGAGAAATTCACCCTCTGGAAAGGAGAAAGCATAATAAAAGTATCAGGCTATCATAACCTCTGCATCCACTCAATCACAATGGAAACCAACTTAAAGAGAACTTTTACAATCGGGGAGCCCACTGGCCAGAAATTCACTGCCTCCCCCCCTGAGGAGGGGATGGTGCTTAGTGGTATCAAGGGTTTTTATGGGGCCATATGTATCCAAAAAATGTCATTTGATTGGAAACACGCTCCTAAAAAAAACAACCATCTGAAATAACTCTACCTGAATGAGACCCTTGCTGAAAACACCCCAATAGTGCCTACTGAAAACAACTGACACATTCTTCCCAGAAAGAATCCTAGGACACCCCCTGGATCTCTTTTGAAGACACCTCAACTTCACAACCGTGTTACTTAGCTTCCTACAACTACTGTCCACCAAGCCATCTGTCCCTTCTAAGAAAAGATTTAAAGCTGTGGTTACCTTGAGTTGTTTTTGTAAGGTTATATATTCCATGACCTGGGTTACTCTTCCAGAGACCTTAAGCTGGTCAATCATCATAAAATCTGAAAGAAGAGATGGTACCCATGACCCAGATGATGTGACTAAAGGAAGAAAAGAAATTAAGGCAGTGGTGGGAGAACAACTTGAGGGGATTTAGAAATCTAATCAATCAATAAAGCCTCTGTAAAAGCTGTGTTCCTCGTGGTAGACTATGTTCTTTGTTGGGAAATGTATTTGAGGTTTATGAGTGTAGATGGGGTACCAACAGAGGATCCCATTCCTTTGTAGCAAATCCTCAAATCAGGGGAAATAGGGGTTGTCTGTTGTGGAAAGGAGAATTGACTAAGGTCAAGAAATCATAATGCTTTGCTCTCTGTGAGACTAATAGAGCATGAAGTGTCTGTGCTCAAATCCAGGGAATATTTGGGTACTTTCCTCAATTCCATTTTCCAAACTTTGGGGTATTAGGACACTGAGGATAGAGTAAGGAATCCTGGGTTCCAGAATTGATTGTGATTTACTAGAGCTATTAGGCCAAGGTTGACTCACTCTAATTGCTTTATACCTCCTCTGACTCAGTTTCCTCATCTATTAAATGAGGGAGATAATTGTGCACTGACTTATTTCATAGGATAAGGAGGAGAATGCTATCTAAACTATGAAACTCAATGCAAATGGGAGCAATGCCAGCAATTGATGACCTCTTCCCTGAAATACATTGGTATTAACCAAACCTTTATATGGGATACACTATGTGCTAACCACTATTGTTAAGAACTTCACAAATATCTCATTTGATCTTTACAACAACCCTGGAAAAGGGGTGCTATTATTATCCTCAAACAGAGATTAAATGACTTGCCCAAGATTGTACATCCACCATAAGTCTGAAGTTCAATTTGAACTCAGATCTCTTCCACTCAGGCACCAGTATTCTCTATCTACTGCACCATCAGCTGCTTCTTCCAATGGGCAATATTGGTCTAAGTAGAGGCTGTTGTGAGATGTACTTTAATGATCCCATACCTGACTCATTTCCCTGTTTTGTGATATCTATAGTAAGCATCAGACTGTCATACAATTAAATCATTAACCTGTTCTGGGGGTGAAGTACCACATCTCATTCTGATAGGTAACCCATGAAAAGCCTACTCTTTTCTTTATTTCTAACATTCCTCACTAGCATCTATTCCTATCAGAGATGAGCACATGCTCAACAGATATTAAGAAATAAAATCTGTAGCAGAAGTTCTGAACTTTTGTATGATGAAGCCCTTTGGCAGTTTAGTGAAGCCTATGGCCCTTTCTCAGAATAAAATATCAAACATGAGATTTCAAAGGAAAATGGTTACATGGAAATAGTTATCAAAATTTAAAAATGAGTTTAAGTTTTTTAAAAACAAACTCACAGACCTCTAAGTTAATAACCTGGATGTAGAACATAACTCCTTAAACTTTTCCATTTGAAACCTTTTTTCCCCTGAGAAATTTTTATGTGACCTGGGGTATGCAGGTATATTAACAAACATCATCATTCTGTAAATTCCATTACAAGATCCCCATATGGGATAGTGATCCACAGTTCAAGGAGCTATGATCCAGAGGATGCCTCAAATGATCAAAAATATAAATTAACTTTGTCTTTGTGCTTCAAGTTGCATCATTTTGTTCTTTCTTTTTCCTTCATGAGCCCCCAGCCACAGAATTCAAGAATTTATAAGAATAATGCAGTTTTCTGCACTCCACCTTCCCTTGTACTTTACTGATACTTGGCAAACACTGACATTGCTTCCTCTTAAGTGTTCCCTTAGACTTGGCTTATATGCTACTTGTACTCCAGATAAAGAAAGGATCATTTCAAGTATCTTGCTATAGAGATTGTAGTTCAGGGAAATCCAGTGGTTATTTGACTGGGAAGATTTCCAGCCTGACATTAAGAGATGGCCTAAGGACATGAAAAGCTATTGTGATTTTATTAATTATTTGTGAAATAACATCAGCTTCTTAAAACGCAAGAGTTGAAACTGAATTTTAGTTTTGTCCCTGGTGCAAGGAAATCATTGAGCCTTTTAGACCTTTTGTTGTAGCGAGAGGATTCCATGGATGCTTGAAAAGTACCTCAACTCCTCTATCCTGGCTCTAGGGAAATGAAGGAGGGGAAGAGTGGGTGTGGTTGAAAGGAGGTTTTAACCACAAGTAAAATGTAAAGGTCGAAATGGGTATAGTCAGTTTTGCAGTTCTTTGTGGGAATTTAAGAGAGTCTTTGGTGCCTTTGGGTGGAGCAGTAGTTAAGGCATATGGCTTTCATTCAGGAGGACCTGAATTCAAACCTGTTCTCTGACATTTGCTAGCTGTGTGACCCTGGCCAAGTCACTTAACCCAGTTGGTCTCAGTTTCCTCATCTGTAAAATGAGCCAGAGAAGGAAATAGCAAAGTGTGTATTTTTGAAAAAAATTATAATTCTTTTATATTATTTACATTTTCATTTCCTTAGTGTGATAAATAAAAAATAATATTAATCCTTTATGATTGGATTCAAGGATGATATATATGCTATATATATATATATATATATATATATATATATATATAGCACCTAATACAAAGAAATCAGAGATAAATCGTATAATTAACAATCCAGCTATAATGAAACAAACACTAGAATTTGCAAGAAATCCAGCAATGATGCAGGAAATGATAAAAAATCATGATAGAATCTTGAGTAATTTTGAAAGGATACTACATAGATATAGTGCTTTGAGGCTTATGCATACTGATATTCAGGAACCAATGTTGAATGCAGCTCAGGAACAGTTTAAAGAAGATTGTTTATATTACACTTAAATGATTAATTTTGGTGATTTTTTCTTTAACAATCCAAACCATGTTATTCTAACCTATTCAAATGACCTTATCTTTGTCACAGTTAAAGATGTGAAGAAGTGTTGGTGACATGGCAATTTAGACACCAAGGAATTGCCTGTAGACCCTTTATGTTCCATTATGTGAAGTACCATGTATGCCCGTCATTGTGTAGATCTGAATCAGAGTGACCAGGATCATGAGGAAAAGTCAAATCAGAAGAATTCAGTCCAGGAATAACCTTTAACATCTTTGTTTCTGTATACTCTGAGAAGCTGATGCAGGGGGATCTTTCAGAAGTACAAATCCAAAACATGTTTGGTGTGATTTCACATATATAGCTTATGGCAAATTGCTTACCTTTCCTGGGAAGAAGGGGAAGGAGAAAGAGAAAGGGAGGAAGAGAACTTGAAATTTGTAAAAACTAAAACTAAAAGTTAAAATGTTAAAATTTGCATTTACATTCAACTTGGAAAAAAATTAAAAATCATTTTTAAAATAAGAAAAAAAAATCCAAAACCATCCTGGGAATGTCTAGGCAATTTTAAAATTCACCTTAATCTAGGCTGATTCCATAACCAAGATCTAAATTTTTTTTTATACTTTGGGTAGAGCTCTTTCTTACTTCTTCTTCAGCTTTAGACCAACTTATCTGTGCCAAAGATAATTCTTCCTTCTTTTTCTAAGGCTTAGCAAAATGCAAGGTAGGGGGAATTAATAGTAATTTATATCAATTGGTATTTTTACTACATTCATAAAAATGGTTAAAAAAACATTTTGAGTTAATTTTTTATTTAATGATACTACAGCATTACTATACCAACCTTATTTATGTGACATACAACTTTGGGAGATTTAAACTAAACAAAGAGGCAACTAAGTGGCTAAGTAAATAGAGTAATAAACTCTAGAATAAAAGTAAATCAGAAAGTCCTGATCAACTGTGAGCCATAACTGATGTACTCACTCATTCATGCCAGACACTTTAAAAAATTGAGACTTCCTTCTGTTCTATGGCCATAGAGTTACACCTAAAGATTATCAGATTAGGAGTGTAGTTATTCACAATGAATTTTCCATTCCTACAAACCCATGAAGGAAGAAGGTATATTTGACAGAGTAGTTCCCTATGAAGCTTATTCATTTGATTCTAAGAGCTGCTAGAATAATTCAAATATTGGGCATTCAAGAGAAAATTAGTAAGCTTTCTGATCTTTATGGTCATCCATTTCCACTGTATAAAAAAATTGAGATTTGGATGCAGATAAATCAAATAAGATTCTTTTCACAAAGAATAGTGAGTACACTTTCCAGATAAACATATGGTTTCAAAATATTTGTTCTGTAATAGCTATGACCAAAGTCACCAACTAGGTGATCAGATTAAGTACCAATTGCCTTTAAACTAGATCATCTTCATACCAGAAAGCATCATTAAGCTGCAGAGCCTTTGGCTACAAATAAAAACTAAAGGGCTGCAAATGTGCAAAAATGTTTGTGGCAGCCATTTTTGTTATGAGAAGGAACTAGAAACTGAGTGGATGCCCATCAAACAATTGGGGTCATAGACCAGTGTTGTGAGGTGCCTCAAAAAATCTGTAGGCTTGAACCCATATCCAAGACAAGGGGCAAAGTTCATTGTAATTGTAATGCCAATTGAAACAGGCTAAGTAAGTTCCAAAATAATTTAGCAAAGGACCCAAGAGAAAAGAGATAAAGTTATAGGAAAAAGTTGATCAGTTACTTATTTCCTAATTTTATTGCTTACAAGGAAATTTGAGGGGTGATCTATTCACTTTTGTCTCAGGGACCCACAGATTATCTATCTGATAGTCATAATTGTTTCTAGGACAATTCTAAGACCAGAAGACTTTGAAATTATTGACAGACATATTGTTAGAACAACAGCATTCTTAGGTCAGAGAGCCTCAGGATCTCTAATATATCTTCCCTAAAATTTGAGGGGAAAATTATTATTATATTCCTAGGCCAGGGGACTTTTATAATCATTGACAAACAGATTGCCAGAACAATAGCACTCCAAGGTTTGGGGGTAGGACTTCAAGACCACAGATTGAAAACCAGAAGACTTTAGAATCATTGACAATTTATTAGAAGTACCCCAAGGTCAGGGAGACCTCCACACTACTGTCTTCCCTAGAAGCTATTATGCTTCATTTTCCCTCTCAAGCAGTCTGCACCTCAAATTCCTTTGGGACATAGGGACAGAGATCTCTTCTTCTGGAGCTGCTTCAGGCTAATAAGGGGTGTGGAGCTGTCCTTCTCTAGTGGGGTCCAGACTGATTTGAAGATGGCAGCAGCAGCATTCAGAAGGGTGCTAAGTGTCAGAATCAGTTAGCTCATGATATTCAGGGTGAACAAATAGTTGGAAGTACATAGCTTAGAACCTGGAGGAAACAAATCTTGTTAAGTAGGTTAAAAAATGTAGGGGCCAAAGAGGAACAAAAAAAGAATAAATAAAAGTGAAGTTAGTATGGAGATTACTAGGGACAGTAATCAGGAGACCCACCTAGAGGAAGACTTGGGAGCGGGGAGGGTAAAGGAGGCCATCAGGAATGTCTCACATCCAGACATAATATTTAAAAGGCATTAAGCATTGAGGATTAAGCATTAAGAGAATGACATGCGGAGTAGAGATAATAATTAATCTTAATTGTTAATAATTACTATTAATATAGTGTAATAAAATATTAATAAATATTATTAGTAATAAATTAATTAAATCTTCCCTTACAAGGGAAGGCTTTTACCCAATTGGTAAAGATGACAACAAAAACCAAGAGTAGTCTGAAGCTCCAGAAAGGGGCACATGTGTAAAATCCATCTGCCAGTCCTTCACTGGGTATGTACCTCTTCTCTGGATGGGCCTCAGGAGCAGGGGGTGTTTTAAAGCCCTTTCAGGATTTACTTGAGCAGAACTGGGCAGGCCTGACAAACCTATTTTCATTGTTTCTCCTTGTTTGTAACCAGTGAAAAATAGGTTTCACAAGGGATGGGAGAGCTTTCCCAAGTGCAGAGCTTGGTGTAGGTGATAGAGAAATTTCAGTTGGCTGGTTCAGGGATTAGAAGTTGGCCTGAAGTGTTTGAAAGCACCCAAAAGGAGAAAGGAGGTACTCCTTTCCTTTAGCAAAGACCTTTTTCTAGGAGCTACATGAGAATGTAGGAGTTGGGGAATTAAAGGTGCCACGGGCAGGGGCAAAAGGGCAGCAGTACGGGCAGTTGAGTCTGCAAACCTGTTTCCCTTAGTCTGAAGTGAATCCCACTTCTAATATCCTTTACAAAACATAACAGAAACCTCTCTAAGTCCATAGTCAGTTTCCCATAAATGTTTTGCTGTCAAAATTCTCTTTTCTTCCCCTGAGCATGCAAAACATGTTGGAGTCAGTATAGACATCCATTCACATTCCTTTCCCCAATTCTAAATCCCTGGTGAGGGCAAAAACACTCTGCACCTATAGGGAGATTAGAACCTCCAATGGTTGGTGTAGGGTAAGCTTAGAGGCTTTCTCAATTAGCTAGGAGGCAAAGAAGCATCCAGTTTCTTTGAGAAGTAAGCAAGGTGTCTGGATGGGCTTCCAGAGACTGAGCCGAGACTCCTAGAACCTGGCCCGCCTTCCATCAATATATAGTGGGAAAGGCTTTAGGGCTAAGGCAGAGGCCAGAGGTCAGTTCAGCTTTCAGGATCTTAACAGCCTTGGCTTGATCAGGGCCCCCATTCGAGGGGAATTGTGTCAGGGCCTGGACTAGAATCATAGGGAGGCTTGGCAATAACCCAAGTTAGGTATAAAAGTCAGCCATGCCCAGGAAAGTACACAGCTGTTTCTTAGAGAAAGGCTCAGACGACAATAAGGGTGCTGGGCTCATGGCTTCTACTGACCATTTGCTCTGATTATAGAAATTTTCTGTAAGAGGAAAAAGCAGAGACATGATTATAATAGCATCAAAACAGGTCCTTCAGGCTTTAGCCTGAGAGCACACACATGACAGGATAAAACATCCTTATTTCTGTTTAATAACCAATCATTTAGTAACAATTCCACCTTCCAGTCAGATTCAGGAATAATCAGATGAGAAACAAAGAAACAGAACTGGGAAACGAGTCAGAAGAATCCCACCTCAAGCAGAAGCTAAGATTGTCCTCCCAACTCTTACCCAGATAGACATCCACCTGTGACAGCTCAGAAAGGCATTCCTCTGAATAACTCAAGGCATGGTGGGTTACTGACTTAATGATCCAGCAATCAAATTCAAAACCCAAAAGAATATCAGTTACATTCCCAAGAGGTTTTATCTCTAATAGCAGATTCTACTAATCACAGCTTAGGGCTAGATGCATTACTTTAAAAGTTTACCAGGTCTTAGACCCATAGGAGATTTTGTTTAACATGTTTTATATGTTTAACTTTATCCTCGTGCAAAGGATCGATCATTAAACAACCTTATAGATTCATAGTAAGCATATTCCTCAGGGCTGATGACCTTGCTTTCCCTGATGATTTCAAGAAAACTGTCAAGCTTACACATTTAGAGAATTTGACAGAGACCCCAGGATAGGAGCTGAGTTTGCTGTTGTCTGCCCCAATTATTTTTTTTTTAATTTTTTATTTTATTTTATAATTATAACATTTTTTGACAGTACATATGCATGGGTAATTTTTTACAACATTATCCCTTGCACTTACTTCTATTCAGATTTTTTCCCTTCCTCCTCCAACCCCCTCCCCCAGATGGCAAGCAGTCTTATATATGTTAAATATATTACAGTATAATTTAGATACAATATATGTGTGTAGAACCGAATTTTTTGTTGCACAAGAAGAATTGGATTCAGAAGGTAAAAATAACAGTTTACACTCATTTCCCAGTGTTCCTTTTCTGGATGTAGCTGGTTCTGTCCATCATTAATCAATTGGAATTGGATTAGCTCTTCTCTATGTTGAAGAAATCCACTTCCATCAGCATACATCCTCGTACAGTATCATTGTTGAAGTGTATAATGATCTTCTGGTTCTGCTCGTTTCACTCAGCATCAGTTGATGTAAGTCTCTCCAAGCCTCTCTGTATTTCTCCTGTTGGTCATTTCTTATAGAACAATAATATTCCATAACATTCATATACCATAGTTTACCCAACCATTCTCCAATTGATGGACATCCATTCATCTTCCAGCTTCTAGCCACTATGAAAAGGGCTGCCACAAACATTTTGGCACATACAGGACCCTTTCCCTTCTCTAGTAGTTCCTTGGGGTATAAGCCCAGTAGTAGTATGGCTGGGTCAAAGGGTATGCACATTTTGATAACTTTTTGGGCATAATTCCAGATTGCTCTCCAGAATGGTTGGATTCTTTCACAATTCCACCAACAATGCATCAGTGTCCCAGTTTTCCCACAGCCCCTCCAACATTCATCGTTATTTGTTCCTGTCATCTTAGCCAATCTGACAGGTGTGTAATGATACCTCAGAGTTGTCTTAATTTGCATTTCTCTGATCAATAGTGATTTGGAACACTCTTTCATATGAGTGGAAATAGTTTTAATTTCATCATCTGAAAATTGTCTGTTCATATCCTTTGACCATTTATCAATTGGAGAATGGCTTGATTTCTTATAAATTAAAGTCAATTCTCTGTATATTTTGGAGATGAGGCCTTTATCAGAACCTTTAACTGTAAAAATGTTTTCCCAATTTGTTACTTCCCTTCTAATCTTGTTTGCATTAGTTTTGTTTGTGCAGAAACTTTTTAATTTGGTGTAATCAAAATGTTCTATTTTGTGATCAATAATGGTCTCTAGTTCTCCCTTGGACACAAACTCCTTCCTCCTCCACAAGTCTGAGAGGTAAACCATCCCATGTTCCTCCAATTTATTTATGATTTCGTTCTTTATGCCTAAATCTTGGACCCATTTTGATCTAATCTTAGTATGTGGTGTTAAATGTGGGTCCATGCCTAGTTTCTGCCATACTAATTTCCAGTTTTCCCAGCAGTTTTTGTCAAATAATGAATTCTTATCCCAAAATTTGGGATCTTTGGGTTTGTCAAAGATTAGATTGCTATTTTTATTCACTATCTTGTCCTGTGAACCTAACCTATGCCACTGATCAACTAGTCTATTTCTTAGCCAATACCAAATGGTTTTGGTGACTGCTGCTTTATAATATAGCTTTAAATCAGGTACACTTAGACCACCTTCCTCTGACTTTTTTTTCATTAGTTCCCTTGCAATTCTCGACCTTTTATTCTTCCATATGAATTTTGTTGTTATTTTTTCTAGGTCATTAAAATAGTTTCTTGGGAGTCTGATTGGTATAGCACTAAATAAATAGATTAGTTTGGGGAGTATTGTCATCTTTATTATATTCGCTCGGCCTATCCAAGAACATTGAATGTCTTTCCAGTTATTTAAATCTGACTTTATTTTTGTGGCAAGTGTTTTGTAATTTTGCTCATATAATTCCTGACTCTCCTTTGGTAGATATATTCCCAAATATTTGATACTATCGACTGTTATTTTGAATGGAATTTCTCTTTGTATCTCTTGCTGTTGGATTGTGTTGGTAATGTATAAAAATCCTGAGGATTTATGTGGATTTATTTTGTATCCTGCGACTTTGCTAAAATTCTGAATTATTTCTAATAGCTTTTTAGCAGAGTCTTTGGGGTTCTCTAAGTATACCATCATGTCATCTGCAAAAAGTGACAATTTGATTTCTTCATTTCCTACTCTAATTCCTTGGATCTCTTTCTCGGCTCTTATTGCCAAGGCTAGAGTTTCTAGTACTATATTGAATAGTAATGGTGATAGTGGGCAACCTTGTTTCACTCCTGATCTTACAGGGAAAGGTTCTAGTTTATCACCATTACATATGATGTTTACTGAAGGTTTTAAATATATGCTCCTTATTATTTTAAGGAATAGTCCATTTATTCCTATACTCTCAAGCGTTTTTAATAGGAATGGATGTTGGATTTTATCAAATGCCTTTTCTGCATCTATTGAGATGATCATATGGTTTTTATTAATTTGATTATTAATATTGTCAATTATACTAATAGTTTTCCTAATATTAAACTAGCCCTGCATTCCTGGTATAAATCCCACTTGGTCATAGTGTATTATCCTGGGGATGATTTTCTGAAGTCTATTTGCTAATATCTTATTTAAGATTTTAGCATCAATATTCATTAAGGAAATTGGTCTATAGTTTTCTTTCTCAGTTTTCGATCTACCTGGTTTAGGTATCAGTACCATGTCTGTATCATAGAAGGAATTTGGTAGGACTCCTTCAATCCCTATTTTTTCAAATAGTTTACATAGCATTGGAGTTAGTTGTTCTTTAAATGTTTGGTAGAATTCACCTGTAAATCCATCTGGTCCTGGGGACTTTTTCTTAGGAAGTTGGTTAATAGCTTGGTCTATTTCTTTTTCTGAGATGGGACTATTTAGACTACTTACTTCTTCCTCTGTTAATCTGGGCAAGCTATATTTTTGAAGGTATTCTTCCATTTCATTTAAGTTATCGAATTTATCGGCATAAAGTTGAGCAAAGTAGCTCCTAAGTATTGTTCTAATTTCCTCTTCATTAGTGGTGAGTTCACCCTTTTCATTTTCAAGACTATCAATTTGCTTTTTCTCTTTCCTTTTTTTAATCAGGTTTACTAAGGGTTTGTCTATTTTGTTGGTTTTTTCATAAAACCAACTCTTAGTTTTATTAATTAATTCAATAGTTTTTTTACTTTCAATTTTATTAATCTCACCTTTTATTTTTTGAATGTCAAGTTTTGTGTTTGTCTGGGGGTTTTTAATTTGTTCCTTTTCTAGCAATTTTAGTTGTAAACCCAATTCGTTGGCCCTCTCTTTCTCTATTTTATGCAAGTAGGCCTGTAGAGATATAAAACTTCCCCTAATTACTGCTTTGGCTGTATCCCACACATTTTGGTATGATGTCTCATTATTGTCATTTTCTTGGGTGAAGTTATTAATTATGTCTATGATTTGCTGTTTTACCCAATCATTCTTTAGTATAAGATTATTTAGTTTCCAATTATTTTTTGGTCTATTTTCCCCTGGCTTTTTATTAAATGTTATTTTGATTGCATTATGGTCTGAAAAGGATGCATTTACTATTTCTGCCATACTGCATTTGATTTTGAGGTTTTTATGCCCTAGTATATGATCAATTTTTGTATAGGTTCCATGAACTGCTGAGAAGAAAGTATATTCCTTTCTGTCTCCATTTAGCTTTCGCCAAAGATCTATCATATCAAACTTTTCTAGTATTCTATTTACCTCTTTGACTTCTTTCTTATTTATTTTGTGGTTTGATTTATCTAATTCTGAGAGTGCAAGGTTGAGATCTCCCGCTATTATAGTTTTGCTATCTATTTCCTCTTGCAGCTCTCTTAATTTCTCTTTTAAGAATTTAGATGCTGCACCACTTGGTGCATACATGTTTAATATTGATACTGCTTCACTATTGATGCTTCCCTTTAGCAGGATATAATGCCCTTCCTTATCTCTTTTAATTAGATCAATTTTTGTTTTTGCTTGATCTGAGATGAGGATGGCTACTCCTGCTTTTTTGGTTTTGCCTGAAGCATAATAGATTCTGCTCCACCCTTTTACTTTTAGTTTGAATGTCTCATCCTGTTTCAGGTGTGTTTCCTGTAAACAACATATAGTAGGATTCTGACTTTTAATCCAGTCTGCTAACTGCTTCCTCTTTATGAGGCAGTTTGCCCCATTCACATTTATGGTTAGAAGGACTAATTCTATATTGCTTGCCATCCTATTAACCCCTGCTTATGCTTATCCCCTTTCCTTCCCTTTTACCCTCCTATCCAGTATTAAACTGGTAAACACCACTTGCTTTTCACAGCCCTCCCTTTTTAGGATCCCTCCCCCACCTTAAAAATCCTCCCCTTATTTTACCCCTTTTCCTCGAAATTACTGTATTCCCTTCCCCTTAGCTTACTCCTTCCCTTTCACTTTTCAATGAAGTGGAAGAAGTTTCACCATAAATCGAATATGTCTATTGATACAAGCTATGTTCATCTCCCTCCTTTCTTTCTCTCAGATATAATAGGTTACCTTTGCCTCTTCATGAGATGTAGTACCACCACTTTATACTTTTTTATGATATAATCTCCTTTCCACCTCTAGTTTCTAAGACAAATTGTACATATGTTCTTTACATATTTTTTTGACAGAAGTATAGTTCTCAAGATTTCTTTTTACCTTTTTTAGAAGTCTCTTGAGTTCTGTATTTGAAGATCAAACCTTTTATGTAGGTCTGGTTTTTTCATCAAAAATAGATGGAATTCATTTATTTCGTTAAATGTCCATCTTCTTCCCTGGAAAACGATGCTCATTCTTGCTGGGTAAGTTATTCTTGGCTGCATACCAAGTTCCTTAGCCTTTCGGAATATCATGTTCCAGGCCCTGCGTTCTTTTAATGTGGACGCTGCTAGATCCTGTGTTATCCTTATTGTGGATCCTCCATATCTGAATTGTTTTTTTCTAGCAGCTTCCAATATCTTTTCCTTTGTCTGATGGTTCTTGAACTTGGCCACTATATTTCTTGGCGTTTTGATTTTAGGGTCCCTTTCAGTAGGTGATCGATGAATTTTCTCAATGTCTATTTTACCCTCTGTTTCCAAAACGTCTGGGCAGTTCTCTTTGATAATTTCCTCGAAAATGGTGTCCAAGCTCTTTTTTTCCTCCCATTTTTCAGGGAGTCCGATTATTCTCAAATTGTCTCTCCTGGATCTGTTTTCCAGGTCTGTTGTCTTTCTGGTAAGGTACTTGACAGTCTTTTCAATTGTTTCATTTCTCTGGTTTTGCTTGACTCCCTCTTGGTTTCTCCTTGAGTCATTCATTTCTACTTGTTCCAGTCTAATTTTCAATGATGTATTTTCTTCACTCACTTTTTTTATATCTCTTTGTAATTGTCCAATTGAGTTTTTATCTTCTATGGAATTTTTTTCCATTTTATCCATTTTATTTTTTAGAGAGCTGATTTCTTTTTCCAGCTCTCTAATCCTGTTTTCCTTGGAGTTGTTTACCTTTTCCAGCTCACTAATCTTGTTTCTCAATGATTTGATTTCTTTATCCATTCTGTCTTTGAATGCATGGGATGACTTCTCCAGGCTCTCTTGCCAAGCTTCCCTTTCCTTTTCCCATTTCTCTTCCAGCTCTCTTGTGAGAGCCTTTTTGATTTCCTCTAGGAGATTCTTTTGTATTGAGGAGCAGCTTATATCCCTCCCAGGGGATACATCTGGGGACATTCTGTTCCTAGTCTCCTCAGCATTTGAAGTCTGCTCCCTCTCCACACAGAAGCTGTCAATGGTTAGAGCCCTTTTGAATTTTTTGTTCATTTTGTCAGAGTAGGAATCAAAGAAAACAAACTGACAAGAGAAACAATTGGTCTGTTTTGCGGGGGATAGGGCTGGATGTTATTAATGGGCTTCCTCTACAGACTGGGGGTAGGGCAGCAGAGAGCCACTAACAGAACAGCAATGACTGTACTGAGTCTGCGCTCTGAGGCTCTGGGAACGCACCGAGTCAGTCCAGGTGGGGGTTGGGGGTGGCCGGGCTCTGAGAGACGCTGGCTTTCTGGGGTTTTAATCTTCACCTCTGGTGTTTACACCCTCTCCACCGCTCCTGGCTTGCTGCCAAGACGGAGCATCCACACTGGGGCAAAAGCCCTTTCACAGAAACGGCAGAGATCACACCCCTCCCCCTCCGGTCTGAGCTGTGTGAGCTGCCTGTCTTGCTCTGGCTGCCTGCCCTCAGTCTGCGCCCAGTCTGATTGACCCTCCCCGAGCAAACACAGACCTTTTCTGGCGACTTTCAAGGATGTCTTCTCTTGGTGATAATTTGTGGATTTCTTTCTGGGTCAAGCATTAAGTCAGAGGCTTGTCATGAAGTAAGTTCTGAGAGAAAACGAGGAGCTCAAGCAGCTGTCTGCCTCCACGCCGCCATCTTGGCCGGAAGTCTCTGCCCCAATTATTTTTAATGTTTGCTTGGGCTGTGCTTCTTGATACCTCCCCTACTCCATGAAGGGGGAAAAGGTGTTGCACACCTCATACTTGGAGTTGAACTGATAACGCTTTCACCTCATCCCTCTTGTTCCACACACACACACACACACACACACACACACACACACACAGTAATTACCAATTTTAGGTTTAACATAATGACTATAACTCCAAATAACTTAGTTAACAATTTTAGAATTTTCCTAAAAGCCAAATAGTCTTAGCTGTAATTTCTATTCCCTTAAATAAGTCCATGGGCGATTATTAGTACAGTTGCTCCTATAAAGCTAAGGGGGAATTGCATGAGGGCAGCAATAATTACTAAACCTATCTGGCTTACAGAAGAGGAAGCGATGAGAGATTTAAGGTCTGTTTGTTGCAGGCAAATAGAACTTGTCATAATTATACCTCATAGTGAGAGGATTATAAATGGGTAATATAAGTTTCCCTTTTGTTTTAGGGAGAAAACAAGACAATTCTTAAAACTGAGATAGAACATATTTTAAAATTCATTTAACTTTAGTTAATGAGATTCCCTAAATTCTGATTAAATGTTCTAGACAAATTGAATTGCCATTTGGTTATTTTCCAATTCATGTAAATCATTTCTTTTTTTGTGAGCCAGGAAAAGAGTTAAGGTGCCAGTTTTTATTGATAAGGTCCTCAAAAGTCTGACTCAATAACTCAAAAGCAGGTTGTTTATTGCCAGAGTCTTTAAAGTAGTAGCAAACTGCTTTTCTGTTTTCCTTAAGTTCCCAAACTCTTAAATCTTCTGTTATCAGTACAAATAGGTTATAATTTACATATCCCTTTAGTGGGTTTTAATTAGAGTTCTTTTAAAACTGCTTTTATTATCATATCTCAAATTACAAATTTCACTGAATTGTTCTTCCTTCTATGCATTATCCTCCTAGTCCTGAAGAGGCCTTAATTTAGTTGAATTGCTTCCAAATTACTTTACATACACATAGAAATTATTTATTTCAACACTGACATTATATGCATCTAAAAACCCATGAAGTTGTCAAATATGAAGCAATTCTATCCAATAAAGCAGCTAACATTCATATAGCATGTTTTATGCTAAGAACTTTTGCTATCATGTGATCTTCACAACAATAATCATTATTATTTCTCTTTACAAATCAGAAAACTGGGCAGAGATAAAATAATCTGCCATGAAGTACACAGCTAACACATATCCCAACTGAAACAGAGAATGGTGGGCTTGCCAAATGCAGAGCCTGATGGTTTTCTCACCTCACACAGCCAGGCTGGCTGCTGCCAGGGGAACCTGGATTCTTCCCAGGCAGTTGCTGGACAGAACCTGCTGAAGGCTGGAGTGACTGATGCCAGGATCTCCCTTTGATGATAGTTTCAGGTGCCAGGGCTCAGGGAATGCTGGCCATCGAGCCTGACCCCAACTCCATCCCTGGTCCCCAGGCAGGGTTAGGGAGGTATTTGGGCAAGGTTATGCAGGGTCCTCCACAGCTATTGCTGCTTCCCTTATTTCTACAGGTCAGGCAGAATTTGAGTTTCCCTAGAGTTCTTTAGCATTCTCTTTTCTTTTTTTCTGGGTCATTAATCATTTTATTAATTATGCCTAACAAATAATTATTAAAAGGATGGTCATGTAGCCATCTCTTGTAAAGGGCTGAAACTTTTTTTTTATTTTATAATTATAACATTTTTGACAGTACATATACATCGATAATTTTTTACGATATTATCCCTTGCACTCACTTCTATTCTGAATTTTCCCCTCCTTCCCTCCACCCCCTTTCCTAGATGGCAGGCAGTCCCATACATGTTAAAGGTGTTATAGTATATGTGTGCAGAACCGAATTTTTTGTTTCACAGGAAGAATTGGATTCAGAAGGTAAAAATAACCTGGGAAGAAAAAACAAAAATGCAAACAGTTTATACTCATTTCCCAGTGTTCCTTCTCTGGTTCTAGCTGATTCTATCATTGACCAATTGGATCTGAATTAGATCTGAGTTAGATCTTCTCTTTATCGAAGATATCCACTTCCATCAGAGTACATCCTCATACATTACTGTTGTTGAAGTGTATAATGATCTTCTGGTTCTGCTCATTTCACTCAGCATCAGTTGATGTAAGTCTCTCCAACCCTCTCTGTATTCCTCCTGCTAGTCATTTCTTACAGAGTAATAATATTCCATAACCTTCATATACCATAATTTACCCAACCATTCTCCAACTGATGGACATCCATTCATCTTCCAGTTTCTAGCCACTACAAAAAGAGCTGCCACAAACATTTTGGCACACACAGGTCCCTTTCCCTTCTTTAGTATTTCTTTGGGATATAAGCCCAATAGTAGCACTGCTGGATCAAAGGGTATGCACAGTTTAATAAGTTTTTGAGTATAGTTCCAAATTGCTCTCCAGAATGGCCGGATTCTTTCACAACTCCACGAACAAGCATTCTCTTTTCTTAATCTGATCTGAAATGAGAGAAATTGGCAAACAGAGGAACTCGGACTATATTGATTTTGTTAGCAATCCCCACAATTAAGATACAGCAGGACTCTGGGGAGTAGAGTAAAAAAGGTCTCTTATTACCTTCTGGGGTGCTTTCCCAAAGGAGCAGAAGAGAATTCTGGACAAGATAGGAGTCAAGGAAGGATTAGCAAAAAGTTGCTATTTATCTAGTTTGTTGTTTTCCTTTTCTTTTCTATCAGAATGGGGTAAATTTCTGGAATTATCCCCAATGTTTCAGGAATTTTTCTTGCAATCTTAAAATGACTAATTACCAAACTTCTTAATCATACTCTCAAAACCTTGAGACTCTGCTAAGAAGTTATTTTAATTTTAATTAACAAACTTCATTTCTGTAACCCCCAGCTTAGCCAGAGCTGAGGTCCAAAGGAAAGTTAGATTTTTTTTTCCCCTTTTTTAAGGTGGAAGTCATAATCTTCCCAGCATTACAACTACAACAGAGAAGTTTTTCTTGCTGGCTGCAGTTTAAATCTTTCCAGGTAATAGAATCTATCTTGCAGGACAAACATGACACAGTCATTCAGCACAGACATGAAAGAGAACTGTCCCATCTTTGCCAAAAGCCATAAAATTTCTTTAACAAAAGCTATTCTATAGCATTTTGTCTTCTCTGGTGTTACAGAAAAGGTGAAAAGGTGGCAAAGGAAATTTTTTTTTTTGAGGCTGGGGTTAAGTGACTTGCCCAGGGTCACACAGCTAGGAAGTGTTAAGTGTCTGAAACCAGATTTGAACTCGGGTCCTCCTGAATTCAGGGCTGGTGCTCTAGCCCCTGCGTCACCTAGCTGCCCTGGCAAAGGAACTTTTCCAAAAACTGCAAGAATTTCCAAGTCTGGGCATCCCCAGTCAAGAAAAACTTGCTGAGCATGGAGCGCATAATGACCCAGACAAGCCTTCTCCCAGTGCTGTCCCAACTATAACAGTGAGAAAGAAAAAAATGGGGGAGGGCTTGCCTTGACAATGAAGGAACCAAGCCAGGGGAGGCTAGACTCTCTCCACATAGGTCACCCAAATGTTGAGGTTGGGAAGGGTCCCAAAAAGGTTGGGGTCACAGACAGGTGATGCAAGGTGTCTCAACAGAATTTGCAGGCTTGAACCCATATCCAAGTCAAGGGGCAAAGTTTATTGTAATTGTAATGCCAACTGAAACAGGCTAAGTTCCAGAAGAATTTAGCAAAGAACCTAAGAGAAAAGAGATTTATAAGACAAAGTTGATCAGAGCTTCATGTTACTTATTTGCTAATTTTATGGCTTACAAGTAGCTTTGAATGGTAGTCTATTCACTATTGTCTCAGGGATCTGTTTATCACTGACCCACAGATTATCTATCTGATAGTAATGTTTCTAGGACTATTCTAAGGCCAGAAACTTTTGAAATCATTGACAGATTGTTACAACAGTAGAATTCTTAGGTCAAAGGTTCTCAGAATCACTAATATATCTTCCCTAAAATCTAAGGTAAGAAATAGTATTATATTCCTAAGCCAGAGGACTTTTACAGTCATTGACAGATTGCCAGAACAATAGCACTCCAAGGATGGAGGTGGGGGAATCTTGGAATCACAAATTCCAAAACCAGAAGACTTTAGAATTACTGAAAGATTGTTACAAAAGAAGCACTCCAAAGTCAGGGGTACCTCCGTACTTCTATCTCCTCTAGGAGCTAAGATTTCAGATAATTTCAGAGAGGCCTGGAGAAACTCACTTGAACTGATGCTAAGTGAAGTGAGTAGAACTAAGAGAACATTGTACACAGCAACAAATTATATGATGATCATTTCTGTGTATACAACTCTACAACAATGAGGTGATTTGGGCCAATTTCAATAGATTTTGTAATGGAGACAGAGCCATGTGCACCCAGAGAGAAGACGTTGGAGACTGAGGGTGGATCACAACATAGTATTTTCACCATTTTTGTTGTTGTTTGCTTGCTTTTTTCTTTTTCTCAGTTTTTTTCCTTTTTAATCTGATTTTTCTTGTGCAGCATGATAAATGTGGAAATATGTATAGTAGAATGGCACATGTTTAACCATATTAGATTACTGGGTGTTTAGGGGATGAAGTAGGGAGAAGTGAAGGAGAAAAATTTGGAATGCAAGGTTTTGCAAGGATGAATGTTGAAAACTGTTATTGCATATATTTTGAAAATAAAAAGCTATTATTAAAAAAAATTAAATCCTTCACAAAATGAAAAAAAACTGAAAGGCTAGAAATTCATATGTGTGAATACTTGATCTCTGTGCCTTGTGAATTAAATGCTTCTAAGTATTTCATTGGGGAGACTATCATGACATCTCAAATAGTTCTTGATCTACAGTTTTGTTTTTTTTATTTTCTGCCCTGAAGAAAAATATAAAGAACTCCTCAGGAACTCCTTAATGTGAATAAACTACTCTAAATAATTTTCTATTAATTGTTAACTACAAAATTGAAACCCTAGAATTAACACAGATTTATCAAATAATAAAACTAATAGCACAAATTAGGAATTATGATAGTGAGTGTAATGGGAAACTGAGAACTTCTCAGAATAGTCTCTTGATAATTCCAGACCAAATTTCAAAGGTCTATTAATCATTAAGGCTCTGGATCATTGTATACTTCAACAACAATACTATATGATGATCAATTCCAATAGAGCAGTAATGAACTGAACCAGCTACACCCAGCAAAAGAGCTCTGGGAGATGACTATGAACCACTACATAGGATTGCCAATCCCTCTAATTTTGTCTGCCTGCATTTTTTATTTCCTTCAAAGGCTAATTGTACACTATTTCAAAGTCTGATTCTTTTTGTACAGCAAAACAACTGTTTGGACATATATACATATATTGTATTTAATTTATACTTTAACATATTTAACATGTATTGGTCAGCCTGCCATCTGGAAGAGGGGAAGGAGGGGAAAAATTAGAACAAAAGGTTTGGCAATTGTCAAGGTTGTGGGGGGCAGCTAGGTGGCACAGTGGATAGAGCACCAGCCTTGAATTCAGGAGTTCAAATCTGGTCTCAGACACTTAACACTTCCTAGCTGTGTGACCCTAGGCAAGTCACTTAACCCCAGCCTGGGGGGGGGGGGGAACTGTCAAGGTTGTAAAATTACCCATGCATATATCTGGTAAATAAAAACTATTAAAAAAATTTTTTAATTAATTAATTATTTATTTTTTTAAAAAATCATTAAGGCTTTGGGAAGGACAACAAAAGGCTTGCTCTTCTAGTAGAAATATCTGAGTTGATCTCCTGGACCTTTACCTAACTACTTAAGAGAAGACCAGGTCTATAAACTGGCTAATCTCTATTTGTTGATTGAGGAAGCCTGAGGTAAACTAAATCTCCTTGGTTATTCTAGTTTAATGGACTACTTACCTTTAAACCAATCTCCTTGTTGTGGGGGATTATATGTTTTCTTATAAAATTATTAACTAAGGTAGATTGAATTTATAACTTAGATTCAGTTTATCTGGGAATTTGGGGAAATGAAATAAGGTGCTCATACTAGCTCAAGTAAACAGTTGTAAATCTTGTGAGACTGACCACCATAAATCCATAAATTTAGGAAACTACACCTGCAAACAGTAAAACTGACCATATGGGTCTGACCAGAATTTGGCAAATTTATGCCACTAAGTGGGAAAGTGAGAATTGATCGATAAGGGGAAGGAGATGTCATGGATTCTTGTGCTTATGACCATATAAGTCACTTAAGTCTCTGTGGAAATTAACCTCTCTCCACTGGTGGAACTCCAGTGGAAGATGTTCGCTTCTTGCAAGATTCTAAAATAAACACTTCTATTCTTCACTTGAGATATCTCTGAGTATTTGTAAATTGGATTTGCCATACCACCAGATAGCCTATAAAACTTCCTTTTTAGTCTGATAAAATTAAGAAAAATGATTTTATCTATAGTAAGAGCCATTTTTGTATTTTCTATTAGAAAGGTGGCTTGATAGAAAACCCCAGAGATTCTAATAAAAAGTTATTAGAAATAATTCACAACTTTACCAAAGTTGCTGGATACAAAATAAATCCACATAAATCCTCAGCATTTTTATACATCACCAACAAAATGCAACAGCAAGAGATACAAAGAGAAATTCCATTCCAAACAAATGTTGAGAGTATAAAATATTTGGGAATCAATCTACCAAAGAAAAGTCGGAATTATATGAGCAAAATTACGAAACACTTGGCACAAAAATAAAGTCAGATTTAAATAATTGGAAAGACATTCAGTGCTCTTGGATAGGCCGAGCGAATATAATAAAGATGACAATACTCCCCAAACTAATCTATTTATTTAGTGCTATACCAATCAGACTCCCAAGAAACTATTTTAATGACCTAGAAAAAAATAACAACTAAATTCATATGGAAGAATAAAAGGTCGAGAATTGCAAGGGAACTAATGAAAAAAAACTCAGAGGAAGGTGGTCTAAGTGTACCTGATCTAAAGCTATATTATATAGCAGCAGTCACCAAAACCATTTGGTATTGGCTAAGAAATAGACCGGTCGATCAGTGGAACAGATTAGGTACAAAGGACAAAAAAGGGTACATCTATAGTAATCTCGTGTTTGACAAACACAAAGATACCAACATTTGGGATAAAAATTCATTATTTGAAAAAAAAACTATTGGGAAAACTGGAAATTAGTATGGCAGAAATTAGATATGGATCCACACTTAACACCATATACCAAGATAAGATCAATATGGGTCCATGATTTAGGCATAAAGAATGAGATCATAAATAGATTAGAGGAACAGAGGATAGTCTACCTCTCAGACCTGTGGAGGAGGAAGGAATTTATGACCAGAAGAGAACTAGAGATCATTATTTCTGCATAAAAATTCACAATTTCTTTTTGTCCTTGAAAGAGCAAATTTAGGAGAACATAACCCCAATAATTAACATGGGCAGTCACTTCCATACCCTGGGACAGCTCAGGGCTCCTATGACAGCCCCCACATACTTGGACAGGCCCTGGCTATCCAGTATGGAGATGATATCTTGTATCTGCAGCCTTACCTGAGAGGCTTCTCTGGCTGCAGCCCCTCACCCCCCACCCAGGGCTTTGGAGTTTCTTTGTCTAAAGGCCCACATTGCCTGTCAGTCTGTTAATCACTCCCTGAACCATTGTGTACTTTCCTGGGCATGGCTGGCTTTTATGCCTTTATTGACAACCCCCTCAGTGATTCTATTTCAGGCCCTGACACAATTCCCCTGGAATGGGGCCCTGATCAGGCAGGGTTTTAAGACCCTGAAAGCTAAACTGACCTCTTGCCCCAGCCTTAGCCCTGCCTACAGCTTTTTGCACTGTACATTGATGGAAGGTGGGGCCAGCTCCTAGAGGTCTCAACTCAGTCTCTGGAAGCCTATTGCAGACCCCTTGCTTCTTCTCAAAGAAACTGGGTGTCTTTGGGGTGAACCTCCTGAATTAGAGCAATGGCTGCCACAGCCCTTCTAATTGAGGAAGCCTCTAAGCTCACCCTTGGCCAACCAGTGGGGGTTCTAACCCTCCACCACATGCAGAGCATTTTTGCCTTCACAGAGTTTTTGAACTGAGGAAAGGACCGCAGAAGGGAGATTCACTTCAGGCTATGGAAACAGGCTTGAAAATTCAGCTGCCCTCGCTGTTGCCCATTTGCCCCTGATCATAGCACCTTTAATTTCCCAGTTCCCTGACTCTTATACTCCTTCATATAGCTCTCAGCCCTAGCAGAGGAGAGGGGATACACCCTTTCTTCTCCGGGATGGTTTCAAACCCCCTCAGGCCTTCTACCTCCAGAGGCAAGTCAGTAAGAGCTTCTTTTTGTCCTGCCCAGCTCTTTGCAGAGTGACTATGGCCCGGCCTTCACTTCTCAAATAACTCAAAAGGAAGTGAGGCACTTAAGATTACTTATGATCTCCACCTTGCCTGGGGACTCAGTCTTCTAAGGAAGTGGAAAAATGAATCACACCCTCAGGCCAGTCCTTAATAAACTATGGAGAATTGGGTGAAGAATCTCCCATTAGGAAGGACCATGTAAGGTCATTTTGACTACATTAGTCAAACTCGAAGGTTCCTGTAGTGTGCTTTAAAGCCCCCAAATTGGGATGCCAAAAATGTACTATGCTTTCTAGAGCCCCCATGCTGGGGTGTCAAAATATAGCATCTGGACTAGCTCTCTGGAGGACCTCGGGACCAGCCCTAGTCCTTGGTCTTAGTGGAGGAGTGAAGAAGGCTCATGAGGCTGGTCAAAGATGGAGTCCATTTATTTCAAGTCCTCTCAGCCCCTAAATACCTTAGTTCACTTAGCATGTGCTAACTATAAGCACCCTGCTATTGATATGTAAATGCATCTTTACTGTGAGAATCCCAGATATCCAAATAGAACACAGGTAGTTACCCGCCCCCCTCCACTTCTCAGAACAGGTGAGACACCCAAAGGGAAGATGAGAGCTGAATCAGACATTGTCAGCAGGTTCCCTCTGGGCTGAAGGGTCTTATACTTCACCCAGAGTTCCCCCACTGTCTGTGGCCCTCTACAGGTTCCCTCAGCTAGATTCACATTTCTAGAACTAAAAGTGCTCCCTCAGCCATTTCTGAATATTCCTGTGAACCCATAGAGGACCTGAAACGGCTCTTCAGAAGGCCTTCAGGAAACACTGGAAACACATTGAATAGAGAAGAGTGACATTGTCTGTGTCCTCTCCCTCACTCTAGCTTTTTTTTGCTCCTGTTATTTCCCCCTTTTTCCAGGTATGACTTTAACAACACGCTGAGGATGAGAGCTTTGTTCCTAGTATTTTCTCTCCAGCTCCCCTGGTGTCACTGTGTGGCCCCTGCCCGTGGGGAGATAACTCCTTAGTCCTCAGACACCCTAGGGAACTCTATGAGCAGCGGGGGCATTCAGGATTGTTGGGTGTGCCCTCAGCATCCTCAAGGTAGCCCATATATGGAACCTGATACATTTTTGCAAAGACCCCATTCCCAAATGACACCATCCCCACCCTGGATGGCTCTTCATTTGCACTAGCCACCCCCCGGGAAAATAACTTTAACCTAACTATGCCATTTTCTTGTCTAAAAGGATTTCTTACCCACATACCTCAACACATATATCACAGGAACAGCAAATCAATGCATAAATGAGTGAATAAGTGAGGATTTAGACAACACATATAAGTGAGCTGGAAAAGAAAAGGGAAGGCAGTGTGGTGTGAAGATGGCCAGAAAAATAACTTACTTATCATAGTCTGGCATCTCAAGGACAGAGCTGGAGCTATAGAATGTAAAGTCTTTGAATAAATGAAAATCAAAAATGAACAGAAATTTAGTGACCATTTAAACATGAAAATGAAAGATTCGGTTCAGACTTAAAACTTCAGATAAACTATTCAAAGTTAGTTAGTTCATATATTTTATAAAACGTATATCTGGAAAGGACCAAGTTATATAGCTTATCAAAAAATGTATGATTCCTGTGTCTCCCTTCATACCAATTGGGGAAATAGATATTAGATAACTAATTCTTGAAACATTTTGATTAAGATTATGTATAGCAAGTGCCACTTTAAAGCATGAAAATAGTGCAGTTAACAAGGTCTTAGAATATATGGAATAGCATGAAAATATTAAATAGCTTATCCATATTGTATGTAAATAATGAATGTTTTCAGGAAACCAGAGCACATATTATGAAATGAAAATACTGAAAATTAAAGTCAGTACTTAGAGATTCTAATGAAAATCACAATTGAATGTTTAATTGTGAGCACTGAAATCCCTGTGTGACACACAATTCCCTGAGACCAAAAATTGACTCATTGCTTATGATCTCACCCTGATCCTGATAAAAAGTACTTACACTGACAAATCAACAATTCATGATGAAAAGGAGGTTTTGTACCCGCAAATCTATGAAAAGGTCAATCTGTGACTTTTTCACTCAGTCTTTATAGAGAAATTAAAGGTTGACAATGTCCTTCCCCCAAATGCCTAATAGGAAAATTAGAAAGAAAATCATAAGACTTGAGCTAGAAGGGACCACAAGGCAAGGTAGTGGAAGCCCTTATATTTTTTTTTGAAGAAAGATTATAATTGATATTAGTTACTTTTTATACAATCATAATTCTCCTTGTTGTCTGTCTACCATAGAGCCATTACACATAATAAAGACTGACCTTTCAAATAAAGCCTTTAGAAAAAGAGGAAGCTCTGGATCTCCCTTACTCATTAGTTATTAATAATCATTTTTCTCAGTAGCCTCAGAATTCTCTTCTCACTGATTGCCCAGTTCAAAGCCATTAATTCCAATTTGTGAATGGGTTAATAAATGTCATTATCATTAAATCCTCCACTACCAAATGTAAGTTTTCTGAAAGCTAAGATTCTTGTGGTACAACTACTCTCCAAATTTCCAAGTTAGCACCACAATTGGCTTGATTGCCATGATCCAGCATTTGGGCAAGCGTGAGGCGAATGACCAGATCTTTAAGCGTCTGTTCACACTTCTCATCCCAATACTTCAAATCATTTCAAAGGCCAGATAGAAAGAACTTTCTTGCTTTTCTGCTTCCAATTCTCCAACCTTCTGCCTGTGAGTGTGATCACTATTAGCTTATTGATAATAGCATAGTTCTTAAAAATGTTTATTAGAAGCCACCAAATATTTTCATTCCCAAAGATTCTTTGGACATGGTCAACTGATGAATACATCCAATTTTTCTGAATTCACTGCTTATTGTGGCACCATGCCACCCACATACTTTTTAAAATTTGCTAACAAAAAAAAGGATCATTTAAATTCACACAGCAGAACACCCAAAAAAATCCATATGAAACTGAATTTTTATTTCAAACTATTTCTTTTAAAGTATACTTTTGTTTGTTCTTTCTTCAGAACTTCTCTCCTATAAAGTTTTTTTTAATGCTAAAGTTGATTTTTTTTTTAGTTTTAGCTAACCTCTCCCCAATTCTTCTCAGTTAAAAACCAAGAGAGAGATTAAAACAAGTAAATTGTTATAACAAATGAGTTTAGTTATAACATAACTTTATATAAAATTATCTATGACAACATATATTACAATTTATAAATTATATATATATATATATGTATATATACAATATATATATATATATACAATTATACTAAATGAACTTAAAGATAAATCCACACAATGACCATACCCAAAAAAGTATATCCCCGTCTTCATCCTGATTCCCTCCCTCTCTGTCAGAAGGTGGGGAGTTTTCTTTATTATAGATTCTTTAGAGACAAAATGTCTATTAAGCTATTAAGATTTTCAAAGTTATTTTTCTTTAATGTTGCTATACTTTCAGAGATCATCTCCTGATTCTGCTTAATGCATGCTGCATCATTTCATACTACTGAGATTCTCTACAATCTCTATAATCATTTCTTATAGAACAATAATACTACATTATATTCATATACTATGATTTGGTGAGCCATTCCCCAATTGTCTAAGAGGCAACCTAAAGTACTCCATTAAATTTTAGATTTCTATGTTTATTTTTTCTTCTATGTTTGTATAATTTTCTTCTCAAATACCCCAATTAAGACAAATAGTAAACTTAGCCCCTTCTGCATTTTTACTCCAGTAGACTCCATTTACTCTCTGCTTTTTCCCCTCTTCAAAACCATAAAATAGAACCAATCTATCTCTAGGACCTCTGTTTTTCATCTTTAACTTCTTAAATACCCCTTGAAGATGTTAAGGTTATAAAGAAACAACTTGTTTCTACTTTTCAACTACATCATTATATTTCTAATTGTTTAAATCAATTAACCTTTCGAGGTTGCTCTGGACTCTGTGTTTTATATTTTCTGATCTGTTCTTTCATTAATATATGTTGAAAAGTCCACTCTATTCTATTAAGATACCATCTTTCCCTTCTAGAATTGTTCAGCTTGGCAAGGTAAATTATTCTTAAGAATAAACTTTAGCAGTGTCAGGTCTAAAACTATATTATAAAGCAGTAGTCATCAAAACCATTTGATACTGGCTAAGAAATAGAGAGGTGGATCAGTGAAATAGATTAGATAACATGGCACAATAATCAAGGCCTATAGTGATCTAGTACTTGGTAAACCTCCAAATTCCAGCTTTTGAGATAAGAACTCACTATTTAACAAAAAAAAATTGCTGGGAAAACATAAAAATAATATTTTAGAGACATATAGCATAGACCTATGTTTCATACTCCATACCAAAATAAAGTCAAAAAGGGTACATAATTTGGGCATAAAAAGTGATACCATAAACAAATTAGAAGAACACGGGATAATTTACCTATCAGATTTTTGGAGAAGGAAGAATTTATGACCAAAGAAGAACTAGAGAATATTATGAAAGGCAAAATAGATTTAATTACATTAAATTTAAAAAGATTTTGCACAAACAAAACCAACAGAAACAATATTAAAAGGGAAATATAAAGCTGGGAAAAATTTTTTATAGCTAATGTTTCTGATAAAGACCTCATTTCTAAACTATATAAAGAACTGTGTTAAATTTATAAGAATACAAGTCATTTCCTAATTGATAAATGCTCAAAGGATATGAACAATTTATTTTTTGCTGAGGCAATTGACTTGCCCAGGGTCACACACAGGAAGTATTAAGTGTCTGAAGACAGATTTGAACTCAGGTCCTTCTGACTTAAGGGCTGGTGCTCTATTCACTGCCCCACCTAGCTGCCCCTTAAAGAAATCATTTCCAGAAGATGAAATTAAAGCCATCTATAGTTATATGAAGAAATGCTCTAAATTATTATTGATTAGAGAAATGCAAATTAAGACAACTCTGAGATACCACTATACACCTCTCAGATTGGCTAAGATGACAGAAAAAGACAATGATAAATGTTGGAGGGGATGTGGAAAAATTGGTACACTGATACATTGTTGGTGGAGTTGTGAAATGATCCAACCATTCAAGGCAGGCAATTGGAAACTACACCAACAGAGCTATAAAACTGTTAGCTTACAGAACATCCTTTGACCCAGCAATGCCATTACTGGATCTGTATCCTAAGGAAATCATAAAAGTGGAAAAAAGATCTTATGTGCAAAAATGTTTGTACTAGCTTTTTTTGGCAGCAAAAAACTGGAAAACGAGTAGATGCTCATCGATTGGGGAGTGGCTGAACAAGTTGAGGTATATGAAGATGATGGAATATTATCATTCTTTTAAAAAAGGGTCTCATGGAGTCCTTGATTTCCTTTTTTGGTATATTGTAACTTTCAGGAAATCTATTTTTGGATAAAATTTGCCACTTTCTCTTCTAGAGAAATTCATTTCTCTGGAGCTTTTATTTCATTTATTATCTCTTGCTTCTTGCAGGTATTTACAACAGAAGGAGAAGGAAAGGTAAATGGAGAAGGGAAGGAATGAGAGACTTACCAAACAGCAGAGCAGAACCTTGAGGATGAGGTTTACCATGGTGGGAACACAAGTAATGAGGAGGAAGAAAAAACATCTAACAGAATGAGTCACAAAATGCCTTAAGTTGCTTTTAAGTAGTCAGCAATTTTCTAAGATGAACTTGTTGAAATGGATATTATCCATTCTCCTTGGTTGACGAAGGCAAGGGAAGAATTAAGAATTATGGAACTCCTCCTCACTCTTTGCTTTCCCACCTGGAGAAACCTCCTTCTTTTTTTGTTTTTTTTATTCATTTTTCCAAATTATCCCCTCCCTCCCTCCACTCCCTCCCCCCATGACAGGTAATCCCATACATTTTACATGTATTACAATATAACCTAGATACAATATATGTGTGTAAATACCATTTTCTTGTTGCACATTAATTATTAGCTTCCGAAGGTATAAGTAACCTGGGTAGATTTGACAGTAGTGCTAACAATTTACATTCACTTCCCAGTGTTCCTTCTCTGGGTGCAGTTATTTCTGTCCATCATTGATCAACTGGAAGTGAGTTGTATCTTCTTTATGTTGAAGATTTCCACTTCCATCAGAATACATCCTCATACAGTATTGTTGTTGAAGTGTATAGTGATCTTCTGGTTCTGCTCATTTCACTCAGCACCAGTTCATGTAAGTCTCTCCAAGCCTCTCTGAATTCCTCCTGCTGGTCATTTCTTACAGAACAATAATATTCCATAACCTTCATATACCACAATTTACCCAACCATTCTCCAATTGATGGACATCCATTCAACTTCCAGTTTCTAGCTACAACAAAAAGAGCTGCCACAAACATTTTGGCACATACAGGTCCCTTTCCCCTCTTTAGTATTTCTTTGGGATATAATCCCAATAACAGCAATGCTGGATCAAAGGGTATGCACAGTTTGACAAATTTTTGGGCATAGTTCCAAATTGCTCTCCAGAATGGCCGGATTCTTTCATAATTCCACCAACAAGGCATCAGTGTCCCAGTTTTCCCACATCCCCTCCAACATTCATCATTATTTGTTCCTGTCATCTTAGCCAATCTGACAGGTGTGTAGTGGTATCTCAGAGTTGTCTTAATTTGCATTTCTCTGATCAGTAGTGATTTGGAACACTCTTTCATATGAGTGGATATAGTTTCAATTTTATTATCTGAGAATTGTCTGTTCATAACCTTTGACCATTTATCAATTGGAGAATGGTTTGATTTCTTATAAATTAGGGTCAGTTCTCTATATATTTTGGAAATGAGACCTTTGTCACAACCTTTGACTTTAAAAATATTTTCCCAATTTGTTACTTCCCTTCTAATCTTGTTTGCATTAGTATTGTTTGTACAGAAACTTTTTAGTTTGATGTAATCAAAATCTTCTCTTTTGTGATCAATAATGATCTCTTGTTCTCCTCTGGTCATAAATTCCTTCCTCCTCCACAGGTCTGAGAGGTAGACTATCCTCTGTTCCTCTAATCTATTTATGATCTCATTCTTTATGCCTAAATCAAGGACCCATTCCATGAGTTCAAACTCATTCCATGAGTTCAGATCTGGTCTCAGACATTTAACACTTCCTCGGTATATGACCCTGGGCAAATCACTTCACCCCAATTGCCTCAGGGGAAAAAAAGAAGAAGAAAAAGAAAAAAGAAAAGAAAAGAAAAGAAAAAGAAAACAAAACAAAACAAAATTATGTGTTGAGGTTTTAAAATAGCTGAGATGAAAGACAGAGAAAGGAAAAGAAAAAAGGGAAAGATATAATCAAATGAATACAGAATTCAAAAGAATAGCAATGAAACATAAAAGTTTTCTTAAATGAGCTTTGCAAAGAAAATTTTAAAAAGCAATAGAAAGAGAAATGCAAGAGATCTCTTCAAGAAAATGAGAAGTGTCATGAGAATGTTTGATGCCAAAATGTGTACGATAAAAGACAAAAAATAATAGGGATTTAATAGCAGAAGACATTAAAGAGTAACGAGCATATACAGAATAGCTATACAAGCAAGATCTTAACATCACTGATAATCACAATGGTGGGATTACTGGTCAAAAGACAACATCCTGAAGAATGAAATCAAGTGGGCCTTATGAAGGACAGTTAACAGTAAGGCTAGAGGAGGTGACAGAATGCCAGCTGAGCTATTTAAAACCCTAGGGAATGATGATATTAAAGTCCTGGTGTCAGTATTCCAGCAAATCTGAAAAATTCTGCAGTAGCCACTGGATTCAAAAAGAGCAAAAAAGAGACAGAAAAACAAAATAAGAGAGACAGAGAAGAAGTGTGAGAGAGAGAAAGAAAAAGGATAGCATCAAGACTGAGATACAGATGTGGCTTATGACAGATGGAATGGAAAATAATCACAATGGCTGGTCAAATTCAACATCATGTCAGCTTTATGCAACTATCCCAACCAGAGGGAATTAAATAACTGTCAGAAGGGCAGGAAGTACTGATGGAAAGAAGGGGATGAAGGTTTGAGAGGGCTCAAGGACTCACTCACACAGGACAGGGTAATTTATTTTGTATATATGTATATGGACACATACATGAATAAATATCTATACCCCTATAACTATGCATACATACATATGTGTGTAGGCACACACTTATGTATATGTGTAGATATATCCCCACATACATTTTCTACCCTCCCTGAGGAAAGGCAAAATGTCGTCATGGACAGAATATATATATATATAAAATGGGTCTGATCCCATACTTTTGCATCAGAGTTAAATTAAGCTCATTCAATGGACTCATTTTCAGTTGAACTGACAGTGTCATCTTGCAGTTTCAGGGATAGGTACTGCACAGAGAGTGAAAAACAACAAACTAAAAAGAATTGGGCAGTTGATATAACGGAAGTCCTTGAACCCAGAATATCACTGTTGAAAGAGGAGAGAACAGAATCCAGAGCTGTTACATTCTTAGATTATAGACCAGAGTATTGAACTATTAAAGACAGAATAGAAATCATCAGTACTCTAAGAAATCTTAAATGAGAACACAAAACATTCAGAGGTGAAGATCTTATAGCACAGAATTCTAAAACTGAAAAATTCTTTAGCGATTAACCTTTCCTTGTATAGCTGGCCAGCGGTCTTCGGAGTGTAAATGACTTCCTTAAGGTCATAGGGTAAGTCAGTGTCCAAACTGCAGGCTGGAACCCTGATCCACATACTTCCCAACCAACCTTCTTTCACCTGCAGTCTAATTCAGAAGTCAGGTCAGAGTATGCAGGTTGGCAAATGAAAATAAAATGATGGTGAAAACAGAGAAAAGTCCATAAAGACAAAAGGACTTTTCTTAATAGTTGGGAAAAGGAAGAGCAGGAAGAATAATTAAACAAGGAGAAGACTGTAGGTACTTCTGGTTTTTCCCAAGCCCTTCCCCAACACATATACACTAACCAAATAGACTTGTGAAATTACACAATTCCTCTTCAATAATGTTTTCACAAGGATAGATGTGGCCCATCAGTAAATTTGTGTGACATCCCGTACATCACTTTTATGGAAGAATGGGAGTAGAGAAAACAAGTTCATTGTATGAGCAGTTTCCAAGACATTTTACCTTAAGCCTCTCCACAACCTGCCCCACCCCAGGAGACTGACAGAAATCTAACAAAAGGGTCAAAAACAGTTCTCTTGGGGAAGTACTCATGATTTGGATCTATTTGCTTTATTTCCTTGAACTAAAATTCAAGACTCTGAGCAACAGAGCGGCATTGTTTGCCAGCTAAAGGTCAGGAAAAGGAGAGAAAAGAAGAAATCTGGGGGTAATAAAAAGAGGGGAAACAGTTGATGCCAGTGATATGACATTGCCTGAGCAGACCTGAAGGGTCTCACCACCTTCCCTTGCTCTCCAGGCCCAGAGACTCATAAGATTCATACTGTTAAAAGAGGAAGGGGCCCGAAATATCATCAACTCCAACCTACTTATTATATAGAAGACAAATTAAGACCCTAAAATGAGAAATAATTTGGTCATGCAAGGTCAAACACATATGAACCCAGTATCCTGACTCGAAATCTAGGCTGAATTCATTACTTATACTATAAAACCTAGAAACTACTTCCCAATGTCTGGGAATAATCTATCAGGACCCAGAATAGGGATCTTAGCAGGGGAAGAAGGAATGAGCTTAATTCTTTATTGCCCCTATACCTTCTCTTCCATACAGTGAAGGAGTGGATGTAAGTATTATTACACAAGCAGGAACATTTTTTAGTTGACTTCAGATAATCCCTATGTAAAAGTCATCCTTTGACTAAGGGGAAACTTTAGAGGTTTCAGGAAGCTGAGCTAGGATGTGAAACGGCCAGATGTCACAGGGAGGAACTTATACAACATCTAAGAAAACAATAGGTGAGTATAAATGGGTGAGTAGAGACTAGCAAAGCACTTCCAGCCCAGGACAGGTAAGAAAGAGATGGGGAAGGGCATGAGCCCTGGAATCATCTCTGAGCCCAGAATCTGGGGGGCTGGTGAATGGGGACGGTACTTCTAGACCAGCTCTAAAGGTATCAGAGCTTTCAAAGATCAGAAGAGGGAGATAAGAAGCTGTGATCTAAAGGGGTTCAGAAGCATGAGATAGAATAGGAGCAAGGAATATGAGTCCCTTGAAATGCTAAGGGGTGCAATGGATAGTACTCTGGCATTAGAGTGAAAAATTACCTGGGTTCAAATTGCTCTAATCACTTACTATCTACTGAGCAGACCTGAAGGGTCTCACCACCTTCCCTTGCTCTCCAGGCCCAGAGACTCATAAGATTCATAGACTGTTAAAAGAGGAAGGGGACCAAAATATCATCAACTCCAACCTTTACAGCTTCAGCTTCCTCATCTGTAAAATGAAGTTAGAGATTTAAGGTCTCTAAGGTCTCTTTCTAAATCTATAAGTCTATGATCATCATGTTATCCTTACTCTCCACAATTATTTCTCCTCCTTTGTCTCCAGGCCAAACCTCTGGAGGACCAGAGTTGGAATCCTAGCTTTCTGCAGCTTGCTACCTGTGTGATAATAGGTGATTGACTTTCACTCTTTTGATTAATTCAAGGTTTTTTAAGGGTCCTTTCAACTCTAAATTCTATGACATGCCTCCCACCTCTTGGCAGACAGATGCAGGACCACAGCTGCAAAGGGAAGCATGCATTTATAGACATGGCCAATGTATGGATTTGTTTAGTTTGACTGTATTTGTCAAAAAATGGAGAACTTGGGATTCAATGGTATGGAGAGGGTCATGGCAGGGGAGGAGATAGTAGGCAGTGACTGAGAGGCAAAAAAATAAAAGCCTCAATAAAATATTTTTAAATACATAGAATAAAAAATACTGGATAATGAACAGGGATATTTTGTTACTAATTTTTTAAAATGTAATAGCCTTTCTAAGGATAAAAATGTGAAAAAGGTACATTTGTTTTCAAGATTTCTGTGATTCATATGAGGAAATGTTTTTACTTTTTCACAGTTATTAAATTCATGCATTTTTAAAATAGAAAATAAAGAAATAAAGCATAAGGTCCTATTTTTTTTTTCTTTGCAGACCATGAGATTCTTATTGGTCCTTGTCCTCTTGGGAGGAATAGCCTGCAGTTTCCATGGTAAGTTGATCCCTCCCTCTTGGATTCTGGTCAAGGCGTCTTATTCTGTCTATCTTCCTGCCCCACTCCTCTACAATGCAACATGGGAATTGAGGAAAACTTGGGCCACTGAAGCCGAGGTTGGATAGCACCTATTGAAGTCTTCTAAGAATTGTTCTCTTTCCCCAGACTCCTGATTCCTTTAGGTTCTGCCTGTTACATAGCACTTACAAACCTTCTTTGATATTTCTAGGATTTAATGGAAGAGTGGGAGGGGGGAAGGTTATAGAGAATTTTCTCTGACCTTTAGGAAAATTTATCCTAAGGTAACCAAAATGTATATCATGTGACATGGTAGGGATTTCTAGATTAAGCTGTAATGCCTATCAAGCCTTTTTGCAAGGAATTTTTTTTCCTGAGGTAAATGGGGTTAAGTGACTTGCCCAGGATTCACCCAGCTGGTTAGTGTTAAGTGTCTAAGGTAGGATTTGAACTCAGGTCCTCCTGACTTCAGAGATAGTGCTCTATCCACTGCAGCACCTAGCTGCCCAAGGAAATTTAAAAGTCTTCACTTAGTGGAAAGCAAAAAGTAGTCATAGATAGACAATCCATCAGGGCGTTGTTTCCCTATTTGCTAGAAGGGTATCACACAAGAATTATATCTCTTACACCTAAGCAGATATTTGTAGTGCAGGAGGACAATTATTTTGCTGATTCCAGGATAAAAACCACCTCCTCTGATCAGAGAAGGTGAGGGTCCTAGGAAGTAGTTTAATCTCAGATAATAGCTAAACTTCATCCAGCTTCTCTCTACCCCCACCAAAACTTATTATATATATAAAAAAAATCCCAGAAAGCAAAGAGTCATTTATTAAAACAAACAAAAAAAATGCGTGTATAAGATAATGAGTCTTATAACTCAAACAAAATTCTGCATTCTGAAAGTGGGGTCTATCCAACACCACAGAGAAGGAGGGATATGGATATGGAATATGAAGTTGGATTCTTTTGGAATCCCTCAGGTCTTTGAGTCTACTTGCACAGATACATTAGTGGTCTCATGGGTGATAGGGATGGGGTACTGAGTAAGCTCAGACTTGGTAAGCATCAGTTCAAGGATGGGAAGAAAAATTACCTTCTTTTGGATTCTGGGTGTCCTAGACCATGGAGAGAGCTGAAGTTGTTTTATTTTTGTTACATAATTTCTGTTTTGGAGGGGTTTGAGAGATACTGAGAGGCAGCAAAACATTTTTAGTCCTCTATCTTGTTGCTTGTATGACCTCAACTATTAATATTATTATTGCTTTTAATAATAATAATTATTATTATTATCATTATCATCTCAGCCCTTCTGGCTCTAAATTTTAGATCCTGTGATATGGTAAATGTGGAATATGAGCAACTTGAGTCCTTTAAAGTTTCGTCAGACACCTTACTTTACAGGAACTGCTTAGAGTTCCTGAGTTGTGAGTTGCCTTGGCTCCCTTAGAAATCTCTCACATCTTCCTTATGGAGGGAAATACCTACAATTCTTACTATGTCCTTAAGCCTTTGCTAAAATATTGAGTCTTTAGGAGAAAGGCTAGAGAGGCTCCAACATAATGATGTCTTTGTGTCATTCCTCTTGCCTAGAACTGGGTCCCTCCTCATCACAGTCTCAGAAGCTTTATCTTCCTTCAGAACTCTACTCAGCTGCCTCCTCTTTCAAGACATTTTCTTTGATTTCCCTATTTGTTGGAGTTTCTTCCCACTTTAAATTACCTCCTCTTTACATCTCAGTGTAAATACCACATTCTGGCCTTACTCCCACCTCCAGGAGAATGTGGCAGCAGAGACTATTTTATTGCTATTTCCCCATTCCCTAGAAAAGTGTTACTCACATAGTGGATATTTCACAAAATGAACTGAAAGAAATTTAATCCTCACTGGAAACCTGCAAAGTTGTCCCTCTTTCCACGTCAGTATACTGGCTCTCAGAGAACCAGAGGGACTGGCCCTAAGCCCACCCAAATGAACTATAACAGTGATCACTTGGAGATCTTCAAGATCTCCATACTCCTAATGCTCCTCCACCTGTCACACCTGAGAGCAAAGCTTCTCTTTTTGCTGTCTCTTCTAGGTGTACTTTCTAACCAGCTTTCTGGCATTGGGAATGGCTTTTTTACCGCTGGTGAAGAGAAACCTGGAGACAGAATCGAGGCCATTCAAACCTTCCTGGGGGCTTTTGGCGAATTCAAGGGGTAAGTGGAACCCATGGAGTCCCCAGGCCTTTTCCACACAAACCTTGTCAGATTTTGTAAAGGCAATAAACACTAGACAGAAAGTCAGGAGATAATATTCTATGTGAACTTGGAAAAGTCATGACCTCTCTAAGCACTGGTTTCTTCATCAGCCTAATGATGGGATTGAATTAGATGATTTCCAAGATTCCTTTGAACGCTGACATCCTCAGAGTTTGCTCCAATACTTTATTTAGGTTCTAAGGTCTCTCTCAGCTCCAACATACAATGTTCTAAATGTCTCTTCCTGTTCTGAGACTATGATTCCAAGCTCCTAATGGCACAAGTTTCTATGATGGGTTTTTTAGAAACAGAACTTCTGCCTTCTGAGGACTGATAATAAACATAGATGTACTGAAGTAGGACATGAACTGAAGAACAAAATCAGGGGTTGTACAAGACAACATGTGAGAAAGATTTTACCACTGGGATTTTCTGGATGAGCAAGCACAAGCATAGGGAAGGTCTGAAGGTCCATCACTTCTCCATTTTCCAGTCTGTCTACTCTCACCCCAGGAATCACAGGAACCTACACTTTAGAGTACCTCAAGCTTAAGGACAAGACCCCTGTAGTGTCTGAAACCACAGCTCCACTAAGGAGCTTTGGCCAAGGAGTTAGGCAGACTCCTCACTCATACACAGATAGCTACTGTTACTTGTATATTTTAAGAAATAGTCTCAGTTTCCCTTTTTCCTTTTCTTTTTCCTACTGCTTTTCCCCAAGCCATGAGGGAGAGAATGAATGATTGAATGATCACAGAGTCATAAAATGCCATCTCTGATAAGATCTTTGAGATTATGAAGCCTGGGTCTTTTACATTACAGATCATAGGATCTAGAGCTGGGTGGGACCTCAGAGGCAAACTAGTCCAGCTCTGCTCCTCATAGCAAGAAAGAATAATAGGAATTCCTTCCAGAAAATCATTTCTATAATTATCTATGTTTTATAAAGCATTTCTTTACAACCACGTTTTGAGATGAATAGTACAGCATTATGCCATTTCACAGATGAGAGTAATAGAATCCAAGGAAGCTGTTACCAAATTCATTGCTTATTCAGATACACATAGATAATAAGCATCACACCCTGGGTCTTTTGACTGCAGGTCTACACATTTACTACCATCCTGAGGATAGAGTAAGGATACAGAAAGTGAGGGGCTCCATTTTTTGGATGTAGGGGGAAAGATGTATTTCCAGGTTGACTGACAGACCAAACTCAGGGCAAATATAAGAGATCCACTAGGAGAAACCTTGCACAGCCAAGGGAATAGGTCATGTTGTCTTTAGACTTGTAGATATTTTCTATATCCTTTGGGAAAAGTCATTTCATATCACTGACCTCAGTTTCCTCTTATACAAACTGAGGAGGCAGGGAATGATTAAACACTATGACGTCTAAGGTCCCTTCTGAGATCTGAATGACATGACAAAACCATCAAGACTTAGCATCCACCCTTTATAAAAGGCCATCACATAGAAGTCACTCAGTGAAGGCTTGTTGCTAATAGTGTTGTAGATCTACCCCATGTCAGAACTTGAAGATTCCTCAGGATATGCAATGTCAGATCTGGGAGAAATATCAGAATATAAGGTCAGGAACACCCCTTAAAACTTATAAGAGAGCATGTGACAACTATTACAGACCTTAAAGTTCTTAATATTCAACTACCTCACTTTGTAGAAAAGATATAAGTTCATTTAAAGAAAACTTGCTTTGATGCTTAACTGCAGGAAATTTAAATTCACAGTTATTGAGTCCTTTTAAGTTTGCACAATATTTTCCTTACAGTAAATCTGTGAGGTAGGCAATGCAACTATTACTATCTATACTGTTACAAATGAGGAAACTGAGACCTGAAGTCACTTGCTCGAAATCACCCAGATAAGAAGGGTCAGAATTAGGTTTGAACAATGGCATCTTTGCTCCAAGTTTAGAATTCTTTCCACTACAGTGTCTTACAAATGTACCTACAGAGATTAAACATCATGAATGAATTTCTGGCTATTTGGTACACAATGGGGGCTATAAGATCTCCTTTTCTGGAAATTACCCATGACAGAAACTATAAAAATATCCAACTTCTTTCCCATAATTTACTATCTCCAGCTTGAGGAAGAGTTTTCCTATATAGAGACAAATGCTGGAGGAGGCAACTCTGAGGTTCAAAGAAGTTTTAACACTTACCCTTTCTTCTAGGATCCAGGTGAAAGTAAATGATCAATGGAGTGAAAAATATGGACTCTCAGGGGGCAATCCTGAGAAATTCACCCTCTGGAAAGGAGAAAGCATAACAAAAGTATCAGGCTATCATAACCTCTGCATCCACTCAATCACAATGGAAACCAACTTAGGGAGAACTTTTACAATCGGGGAGCCCACTGGCCAGAAATTCACTGCCTCCCCCCCTGAGGAGGGGATGGTGCTTAGTGGTATCAGGGGTTTGTATGGGGCCATATGTATCCAAAAAATGTCATTTGATTGGAAACACGCTCCTAAAAAAACAACCATCTGAAATAACTCTACCTGAATGAGACCCTTGCTGAAAACACCCCAATAGTGCCTACTGAAAACAACTGACACATTCTTCCCAGAAAGAATCCTAGGACACCCCCTGGATCTCTTTTGAAGACACCTCAACTTCACAACCGTGTTACTTAGCTTCCTACAACTACTGTCCACTAAGCCATCTGTCCCTTCTAAGAAAAGATTTAAAGCTGTAGTTACCTTGAGTTGTTTTTGTAAGGTTATATATTCCATGACCTGGGTTACTCTTCCAGAGACCTTAAGCTGGTCAATCATCATAAAATCTGAAAGAAGAGATGGTACCCATGACCCAGATGATGTGACTAAAGGAAGAAAAGAAATTAAGGCGGTGGTGGGAGAGAACAACTTGAGGGGATTTAGAAATCTAATCAATCAATAAAGCCTCTGTAAAAGCTGTGTTCCTCGTGGTAGACTATGTTCTTTGTTGGGAAATGTATTTGAGGTTTATGAGTGTAGATGGGGTACCAACAGAGGATCCCATTCCTTTGTAGCAAATCCTCAAATCAGGGGAAATAGGGGTTGTCTGTTGTGGAAAGGAGAATTGACTAAGGTCAAGAAATCATAATGCTTTGCTCTCTGTGAGACTAATAGAGCATGAAGTGTCTGTGCTCAAATCCAGGGAATATTTGGGTACTTTCCTCAATACCATTTTCCAAACTTTGGGGTATTAGGACACTGAGGATAGAGTAAGGAATCCTGGGTTCCAGAATTGATTGTGATTTACTAGAGCTATTAGGCCAAGGTTGACTCACTCTAATTGCTTTATACCTCCTCTGACTCAGTTTCCTCATCTATTAAATGAGGGAGATAATTGTGCACTGACTTATTTCATAGGATAAGGAGGAGAATGCTATCTAAACTATGAAACTCAATGCAAATGGGAGCAATGCCAGCAATTGATGACCTCTTCCCTGAAATACATTGGTATTAACCAAACCTTTGTATGGGATACACTATGTGCTAACCACTATTGTTAAGAACTTCACAAATATCTCATTTGATCTTTACAACAACCCTGGAAAAGGGGTGCTATTATTATCCTCAAACAGAGATTAAATGACTTGCCCAAGATTGTACATCCACCATAAGTCTGAAGTTCAATTTGAACTCAGATCTCTTCCACTCAGGCACCAGTATTCTCTATCTACTGCACCATCAGCTGCTTCTTCCAATGGGCAATATTGGTCTAAGTAGAGGCTGTTGTGAGATGTACTTTAATGATCCCATACCTGACTCATTTCCCTGTTTTGTGATATCTATAGTAAGCATCAGACTGTCATACAATTAAATCATTAACCTGTTCTGGGGGTGAAGTACCACATCTCATTCTGATAGGTAACCCATGAAAAGCCTACTCTTTTCTTTATTTCTAACATTCCTCACTAGCATCTATTCCTATCAGAGATGAGCACATGCTCAACAGATATTAAGAAATAAAATCTGTAGCAGAAGTTCTGAACTTTTGTATGATGAAGCCCTTTGGCAGTTTAGTGAAGCCTATGGCCCTTTCTCAGAATAAAATATCAAAAATGAGATTTCAAAGGAAAATGGTTACATAGAAATATTTATAAAATTTTAAAAATGAGTTTGTTTTTAAAAACAAACTCACAAACCTTTAAGTTAATAACCTGGATGTAGAACATAACTCCTTAAACTTTTCCATTTGAAACCTTTTTTCCCCTGAGAAATTTTTATGTGACCTGGGGTATGCAGGTATATTAACAAAAATCATCATTCTGTAAATTCCATTACAAGATCCCCATATGGGATAGTGACCCACAGTTCAAGGAGCTATGATCCAGAGGATGCCTCAAATGATCAAAAATATAAATTAACTCTGATCTCTGTGCTTCAAGTTGCATCATTTTGTTCTTTCTTTTTCCTTCATGAGCCCCCAGCCACAGAATTCAAGAATTTATAAGAATAATGCAGTTTTCTGCACTCCACCTTCCCTTGTACTTTACTGATACTTGGCAAACACTGACATTGCTTCCTCTTAAGTGTTCCCTTAGACTTGGCTTATATGCTACTTGTACTCCAGATAAAGAAAGGATCATTTCAAGTATCTTGCTATAGAGAATGTAGTTCAGGGAAATCCAGTGGTTATTTGACTGGGAAGATTTCCAGCCTGACATTAAGAGATGGCCTAAGGACATGAAAAGCTATTGTGATTTTATTAATTATTTGTGAAATAACATCAGCTTCTTAAAACGCAAGAGTTGAAACTGAATTTTAGTTTTGTCCCTGGTGCAAGGAAATCATTGAGCCTTTTAGACCTTTTGTTGTAGCGAGAGGATTCCATGGATGCTTGAAAAGTACCTCAACTCCTCTGTCCTGGCTCTAGGGAAATGAAGGAGGGGAAGAGTGGGTGTGGTTGAAAGGAGGTTTTAACCACAAGTAAAATGTAAAGGTCGAAATGGGTATAGTCAGTTTTGCAGTTCTTTGTGGGAATTTAAGAGAGTCTTTGGTGGCTTTGGGTGGAGCAGTAGTTAAGGCATATGGCTTTCAATCAGGAGGACCTGAATTCAAACCTGTTCTCTGACATTTGCTAGCTGTGTGACCCTGGCCAAGTCACTTAACCCAGTTGGTCTCAGTTTCCTCATCTGTAAAATCTGTAAAAAAATGAGCCAGAGAAGGAAATAGCAAAGTGTGTATTTTTGAAAAAAATTATAATTCTTTTATATTATTTACATTTTCATTTCCTTAGTGTGATAAATAAAAAATAATATTAATCCTTTATGATTGGATTCAAGGATGATATATATGCTATATATATATATATATATATATATATATATATATATATATATAGCACCTAATACAAAGAAATCAGAGATAAATCGTATAATTAACAATCCAGCTATAATGAAACAAACACTAGAATTTGCAAGAAATCCAGCAATGATACAGGAAATGATAAAAAATCATGATAGAATCTTGAGTCATTTTGAAAGGATACTACATAGATATAGTGCTTTGAGGCTTATGCATACTGATATTCAGGAACCAATGTTGAATGCAGCTCAGGAACAGTTTAAAGAAGATTGTTTATATTACACTTAAATGATTAATTTTGGTGATTTTTTCTTTAACAATCCAAACCATGTTATTCTAACCTATTCAAATGACCTTATCTTTGTCACAGTTAAAGATGTGAAGAAGTGTTGGTGACATGGCAATTTAGACACCAAGGAATTGCCTGTAGACCCTTTATGTTCCATTATGTGAAGTACCATGTATGCCCGTCATTGGGTAGATCTGAATCAGAGTGACCAGGATCATGGGGAAAAGTCAAATCAGAAGAATTCAGTCCAGGAATAACCTTTAACATCTTTGTTTCTGTATACTCTGAGAAGCTGATGCAGGGGGATCTTTCAGAAGTACAAATCCAAAACATGTTTGGTGTGATTTCACATATATAGCTTATGGCAAATTGCTTACCTTTCCTGGGAAGAAGGGGAAGGAGAAAGAGAAAGGGAGGAAGAGAACTTGAAATCTGTAAAAACTAAAGCTAAAAATTAAAATGTTAAAATTTGCATTTACATTCAACTTGGAAAAAAATTTTTTTTATTATATATATATATATATATATATATATATATTTTATAATATTATCCCTTGTATTCATTTTTCCAAATTACCCCCCCTCCCTCTATTCCCTCCCCCCGACGACAGGCAATACCATACATTTTACATGTGTTAAATTTAGTCTAGGTACAATACATGTGTGCGAATATCATTTTCTTGTTGCACAATAAACATTAGAATCCGAAGGTACATGCAACCTGGGCAGACAGATATTAGTGCTAACAATTTTCATTCCCCTCCCAGTGTTTCTTCTCTGGGTGTAGCTACCTCTGTCCATCATTGATCAACTGGAAGTGAGTTGGATCTTCTTTATGTTGAAGATTTCCACTTCCATCAGAATACATCCTCATACAGTATTGTTGTTGAAGTGTACAGTGATCTTCTGGTTCTGCTCATTTCACTCAGCATCAGTTGATTTAAGTCTCTCCAGGCCTCTCTATATTCCTCCTGCTGGTCATTTCTTACCGAGCAATAATATTCCATAACCTTCATATACCACAATTTACCCAACCATTCTCCAACTGATGGACATCCATTCATCTTCCAGTTTCTAGCTACAACAAAAAGAGCTGCCACAAACATTTTGGCACATATATGTCTCTTTCCGCTCTTTAGTATTTCTTTGGGATATAATCCCAGTAGTAGCGCTGCTGGGTCAAAGGGTATGCACAGTTTGATAACTTTTTCGGCATAATTCCAGATTGCTCTCCAGAATGGCTGGATTCTTTCACAACTCCACCAGCAATGTATTAGTGTCCCAATTTCCCCACATCCCCTCCAACATTTGTCATTATTTGTTCCTGTCATCTTAGCCAATCTGACAGGTGTGTAGTGGTATCTCAGAGTGGTCTTAATTTGCATTTCTCTGATCAGTAGTGATTTGGAACACTCTTTCATGTGAGTGGATATAGTTTCAATTTCTTCCTCTGAGAATTGTCTGTTCATATCCTTTGACCATTTATCAATTGGAGAATGGTTCGGTTTCTTATAAATTAGGGTCAGTTCTCTATATATTTTGGAAATGAGACCTTTGTCAGAACCTTTGTTTTTAAAAATATTTTCCCAATGTGTTACTTCCCTTCTAATCTTGTTTGCATTAGTATTATTTGTACAGAAACTTTTTAGTTTGATGTAATCAAAATCTTCTCTTTTGTGATCAATAATGATCTCTAGTTCTCCTCTGGTCATAAATTCCTTCCTCCTCCACAAGTCTGAGAGGTAGATTATCCTCTGTTCCTCTAATCTATTTATGATCTCCCTCTTTATGCCTAAATCATGGACCCATTTTGATCTTATCTTGGTATATGGTGTTAAGTGTGGATCCATATCTAATTTCTGCCATACTAATTTCCAGTTTTCCCAACAGTTTTTTCCGAATAATGAATTTTTATCCCTAATGTTGGAATCTTTGGGTTTGTCAAAGATTAGATTGCTATTGATGTACCCTTTTTTGTCCTTTGTATCTAATCTGTTCCACTGATCTACCGGTCTATTTCTTAGCCAATACCAAATGGTTTTGGTGACTGCTGCTATATAATATAGCTTTAGATCAGGTACACTTAGACCACCTTCCTCTGACTTTTTTTTCATTAGTTCCCTTGCAATTCTTGACCTTTTATTCTTCCATATGAATTTTGTTGTTATTTTTTCTAGGTCATTAAAATAGTTTCTTGGGAGTCTGATTGGTATAGCACTAAATAAATAGATTAGTTTGGGGAGTATTGTCATCTTTATTATATTCACTCGGCCTATCCAAGAGCACTGAATGTCTTTCCAATTATTTAAATCTGACTTTATTTTTGTGCCAAGTGTTTCGTAATTTTGCTCATATAATTCCTGACTTTTCTTTGGTAGATGGATTCCCAAATATTTTATACTCTCAACATTTGTTTGGAATGGAATTTCTCTTTGTATCTCTTGCTGTTGCATTTTGTTAGTGATATATAAAAATGCCGAGGATTTATGTGGATTTATTTTGTATCCTGCCACTTTGCTGAAATTTTGAATTATTTCTAGTAGCTTTTTAGCAGAGTCTTTGGGGTTCTCTAAGTATACCATCATGTCATCTGCAAAAAGTGATAGTTTAATTTCCTCATTTCCTACTCTAATTCCTTGAATCTCTTTCTCGGCTCTTATTGCCGAGGCTAGCGTTTCTAGTACTATATTGAATAGTAATGGTGATAGTGGGCAACCTTGTTTCACTCCTGATCTTACTGGGAAAGGTTGCAGTTTATTTCTATTGCATATTATGCTTACTGACGGTCTTAAATATATACTCCTGACTATTCTAAGGAATAATCCATTTATTCCTATACTCTCAAGAGTTTTTAGTAGGAATGGATGTTGGATTTTGTCAAATGCTTTTTCTGCATCTATTGAGATGATCATATGGTTCTTATTAATTTGATTATTAATATGGTCAATTATATTAATAGTTTTCCTAATATTAAACCAGCCCTGCATTCCTGGAATAAATCCTACTTGATCATAGTGTATTATCTTGGAGATGATTTTCTGAAGTCTTTTTGCTAATATCTTATTTAAGATTTTAGCATCAATATTCATTAAGGAGATTGGTCTATAATTTTCTTTCTCAGTTTTCGATCTACCAGGTTTAGGTATCAGTACCATGTCTGTGTCATAAAAGGAGTTTGGTAGGACTCCTTCATCCCCTATTTTTTCAAATAATTTATATAACATTGGGGCTAATTGTTCTTTAAATGTTTGGTAGAATTCACATGTGAATCCATCTGGCCCTGGGGATTTTTTCCTGGGGAGTTGATTAATAGCTTGTTCTATTTCTTTTTCTGAAATGGGACTATTTAAGCAATTTATCTCCTCCTCTGTTAATCTAGGGAGCCTATATTTTTGGAGAAAGTCATCCATTTCACTTAAGTTATCAAATTTATTGGCATAAAGTTGGGCAAAGTAACTCCTTATTATTTCTCTAATTTCCTCTTCATTGGTGGAAAGATCCCCCTTTTCATTTGTAAGACTATCAATTTGATTTTCCTCTTTCTTTTTTTTGATCAAATTTACCAAAGGTTTATCTATTTTATTGGCTTTTTCATAAAACCAACTCTTGGTTTTATTTATTAATTCAATAGTTTTTTTACTTTCAATTTTATTGATTTCTCCTTTTAATTTTTGTATTTCGAGTTTAATTTTTGGTTGGGGGTTTATAATTTGGTCTTTTTCTAGCCTTTTAAGTTGTAAGCCCAATTCGTTAATCTTCTCTTTCTCAATTTTCTTCAAATAAGCCTCTAAAGATATAAAATTTCCCCTTATTACTGCTTTAGCTGCATCCCAAAGATTTTGATATGATGTCTCATCATTATCATTATCTTGGGTGAAATTGTTAATTGTTTCTATAATTTGCTCTTTCACCCAGTCATTCTTTAAGATGAGATTATTCAGTTTCCAATTACTTTTTGGTCTATTTACCCCTAACTTTTTACTGAATGTAACTTTTATTGCATTGTGATCTGAGAAGAAGGCATTTATTATTTCTGCCGTCCTACATTTAATTTTGAGATCTTTATGTCCTAATATATGGTCAATTTTTGTATAGGATCCATGAACTGCTGAGAAGAAAGTATATTCCTTCCTATTGCCATTCAGTTTTCTCCAAAGGTTTATCATACCTAGTTTTTCTAATGTTCTATTTACTTTTTTAATTTCTTTCTTGTTTGTTTTGTGGTTTGATTTGTCTAAATCTGAGAGTGCAAGGTTGAGATCTCCCACTATTATAGTTTTACTGTCTATTTCTTCTTGCAGTTCTCTTAACTTTTCCTTTAGAAAGTTAGATGCTATACCACTTGGTGCATATATGTTTAGTATTGATATGGCTTCATTATTTATGCTACCTTTCAGCAGGATATAGTTTCCTTCCTTATCTTTTTTAACGAGATCTACTTCTGCTTTTGCTTGATCTGAGATAAGGATAGCTACCCCTGCTTTTTTGGCTTTACCTGAAGCATAATAGGCTCTGTTCCAACCTTTTACCTTTACTCTGTATGTATCTCCCTGCTTTAAGTGTGTTTCCTGTAGGCAACATATTGTAGGGTTCTGCTTTTTGATCCAATCTGCTATCCGTCTCCGTTTGATGGGATCGTTCATCCCATTTACATTTACAGTTAAAATTACTAATTCTGTATTTCCTGCCATCGTATTATCCCCAGATTATACTTTTTTCCCTTGACCCCCCTGAGCCCCCTCCCCGATATTTAATTTACAGACCCCCCCTTGTGACGCGCAACCCTCCCTCTTTTTTTTTTTTTTTTTAGGATCCCTCCCCCCTCCCTCCAAGTCCCTTCACTTATTCTCCTTTTCCTTTTCCCTTTTCCTCTCCCCCCTTTTAATGAGGTGAGAGAAAATTCTCTGAAAAACAAATATGTTAATTATTTACTCTTTGAGCCTCTTCTGATGAGAGTAAGATTCACACAATGATTCTCCCCCTCACTAAGTTCCCTCAGATATGGTGTATTTTCTATGTCTCTTCCTGGGATGTAGTTTCCCTCTTTTTATCACTCCTTCCCCTTTTTCTGAACCGACCTCCTTCCCTTTACTACACCCCCCTTTTTTTCTTTTATATCAGTAAAATCAAATTATCCTTGAGTATTTTTTATATACCCACAACAGAGTTACAGTTCTCAAGGGTTCTGTGTACCTTTTTCTGTTTCTCTTCAGTCTTGTGGATGTAGATCAAATTTTTTGTTTAAGTCTGGTTTTTTTCTTAGAAACATATAGAATTCCTCTGTTTCATTGAATGACCATCTTCTTCCATGGAAAAAGATGCTAAACTTAGCTGGGTAGTTCATTCTTGGTTGCAGTCCTTGATCTTTTGCCTTTCGGAATATCAGGTTCCAGGCCCTTCTATCTTTTAATGTGGAGGCAGCCAGATCTTGGGTGACCCTTATTGTGGCACCTTGGTATTTAAATTGTTTTTTTCTAGCTGCTTGCAGGATTTTCTCCTTTGTGTGGTAATTCTGCAGCTTAGCCACTATATTCCGTGGTGTTCTTTTTTTAGGGTCTATTTCAGAAGGAGTTCGATGAATTCTTTCCACATCTACTTTCCCTTCTGTTTCTATTATCTCTGGACAGTTCTCCTTGATAATTTCCTGTAAAATAGAATCTAGGCTCTTTTTTTGGTCATAGTTTTCTGGAAGTCCAATAATCCGCAGATTATCTCTCCTAGATCTATTTTCCAGGTCTATAGATTTTCCCAGTAAGTATTTGACGTTGTTCTCCAGCTTCTCATTTTTTTTGTTTTGTTTGACTGATTCTTGGGTTCTCTGTGAATGATTCATTTCTATTTGTTCCATCCTGACTTTTAAGGAGTTATTTTCTTCTTTCAAAGTTTTTAGTTCTTTTTGTAAATGCCCAATTTCGTTTTTAAATGAATTATTTTGCTCTATTGAATTTTTTTCCATTTCCCTAATTTTTTTTTTGAGAATTATTTTCTTTTTCCAATTCAGAAATTCTATTTTCTTGAGACTTTTTTATCTTTTCCAATTCAGAAATCCTACTTTCCTGTGTTTTTTTAACCTTTTCTAATTCATAAATTTTGTTTCCCTGCATCTCCTGTGAATTCTTTATTTTTTCCAACTCCAATTTCAGGACGTTGTTATTCTCTATCATAGCTTCCCTTTCCTTTCCCCATTTTTCTTCAATCTCCCTCAATTTTTTAAGAGTTTCTTCTAGGAGAGAGTTATGTGATGGGGGGCAGGGATCGTTCCCCTTTGGGTTGTTATCTGCTGACTCTCTGCTGTTAACTTCCTCGGGGTTGGATACCCGCTCTTTCTCTGTATAGAAGGAATCTATGGTTTTTCTAGCTTTTTTGCTCATACTTAAAAAAATCTTTTGGGGTTTGTCCCTGGGGTAGGAAATTATTTACTTCTTTACCAGCTTCCTCCCAGACCGGATGGATGCAGCGGCTCTTGCGCCTGAGCTAAGATAGAGCTCTGGGAGAGAGTTCCCCACCCCCTCCCTGGAGGTGCCTCAGAGGTGATTAGCACTGCTGTGCTTCGAGGGCGTAGAATAGTGAAGACAGCACGAAGCCCAGCCTATGTGTCCGGGTGGGGAGTGGATGTCTGCAGCAGGTGACGTGAAAAGCCCCTGTGCTCAAACTGGAAGTGTCTGCCAGAAACCGCGGTCCCTAGTTCAAAGGTTCCGCTTCTCTGGGACTTCCTGGAGCTGAGTTCCACTCCCTCCAGGTAAGCTAGGCAGTGTGTGTTGCCTTGGGCCGTATCCGCCCACTTGTCAATCTCTTAACTATTCTCAGGAGGTAGCTGAGGCCACACCCTCTGGTGCCAAGATCTGCTGAGTCACCTCCAGGATCCGGGGGAAATCTAATCTGAGTTATAAAATATTTTGGCTTTCTCCTCTGAACTGCTAAATAATTAGCAGAGAAGAGCTAACAGCCTGTGCCAGATTCCTTTACCTCAGTGGCTTCTCTGATCCCAGAGCCCTTCCCAGCGCAATGGGCGCAGTGTGCCCCTACCCCACCGTCTGTGCTGGTCTTTCTTATTCCTCCCCTGAGAACTGACCTTTCCTGTTGAAACTCCAGATTCTCTTCAGCTGCTAAGTCGTGCTTCCAGTCCTTGTGGTATCTATCAGTCCTGAGCTAATTCTGAGACTTAATTTATCTAATTAGTTGTGAGGGAGTGAGGACGTTCACTGAGTCGTGTGTTTCTTCTCCGCCATCTTGGCTCCCAACTTGGAAAAAAATTAAAAATCATTTTTAAAATAAGAAAAAGAAATCCAAAACCATCCTGGGAATGTCTAGGCAATTTAAAAATTCACCTTAATCTAGGCTGATTCCATAACCAAGATCTAAATTTTTTTTTATACTTTGGGTAGAGCTCTTTCTTACTTCTTCTTCAGCTTTAGACCAACTTATCTGTGCCAAAGAAAATTCTTCCTTCTTTTTCTAAGGCTTAGCAAAATGCAAGGTAGGGGGAATTGATAGTAATTTATATCAATTGGTATTTTTACTACATTCATAAAAATGGTTAAAAAAACATTTTGAGTTAATTTTTTATTTAATGATACTACAACATTACTATACCAACCTTATTTATGAGACACACAATTTTGGGAGATTTAAACTAAACAAAGAGGCAACTAAGTGGCTAAGTAAATAGAGTAATAAACTCTAGAATAAAAGTAAATCAGAGAGTCCTGATCAACTGTGAGCCATAACTGATGTACTGACTCATTCATGCCAGACACTTTAAAAAATTGAGACTTCCTTCTGATCTATGGCCATAGAGTTACACCTAAAGATTATCAGATTAGGAGTGTAGTTATTCACAATGAATTTTCCATTCCTACAAACCCATGAAGGAAGAAGGTATATTTGACAGAGTAGTTCCCTATGAAGCTTATTCATTTGATTCTAAGAGCGGCTAGAATAATTCAAATATTGGGCATTCAAGAGAAAATTAGTAAGCTTTCTGATCTTTATGGTCATCCATTTCCACTGTATAAAAAAATTGAGATTTGGATGCAGATAAATCAAATAAGATTCTTTTCACAAAGAATAGTGAGTACACTTTCCAGATAAACATATGGTTTCAAAATATTTGTTCTGTAATAGCTATGACCAAAGTCACCAACTAGGTGATCAGATTAAGTACCAATTGCCTTTAAACTAGATCATCTTCATACCAGAAAGCATCATTAAGCTGCAGAGCCTTTGGCTACAAATAAAAACTAAAGGGCTGCAAATGTGCAAAAATGTTTGTGGCAGCCATTTTTGTTATGACAAGGAACTAGAAACTGAGTGGATGCCCATCAAACGATTGGGGTCATAGACCAGTGTTGTGAGGTGCCTCAAAAAATCTGTAGGCTTGAACCCATATCCAAGACAAGGGGCAAAGTTCATTGTAATTGTAATGCCAATTGAAACAGGCTAAGTAAGTTCCAAAATAATTTAGCAAAGGACCCAAGAGAAAAGAGATAAAGTTATAGGAAAAAGTTGATCAGTTACTTATTTCCTAATTTTATTGCTTACAAGGACATTTGAGGGGTGATCTATTCACTTTTGTCTCAGGGACCCACAGATTATCTATCTGATAGTCATAATTGTTTCTAGGACAATTCTAAGACCAGAAGACTTTGAAATTATTGACAGACCTATTGTTAGAACAACAGCATTCTTAGGTCAGAGAGCCTCAGGATCTCTAATATATCTTCCCTAAAATTTGAGGGGAAAATTATTATTATATTCCTAGGCCAGGGGACTTTTATAATCATTGACAAACAGATTGCCAGAACAATAGCACTCCAAGGTTTGGGGGTAGGACTTCAAGACCACAGATTGAAAACCAGAAGACTTTAGAATCATTGACAATTTATTAGAAGTACCCCAAGGTCAGGGAGACCTCCACACTACTGTCTTCCCTAGAAGCTATTATGCTTCATTTTCCCTCTCAAGCAGTCTGCACCTCAAATTCCTTTGGGACATAGGGACAGAGATCTCTTCTTCTGGAGCTGCTTCAGGCTAATAAGGGGTGTGGAGCTGTCCTTCTCTAGTGGGGTCCAGACTGATTTGAAGATGGCAGCAGCAGCATTCAGAAGGGTGCTAAGTGTCAGAATCAGTTAGCTCATGATATTCAGGGTGAACAAATAGTTGGAAATACATAGCTTAGAGTCTGGAGGAAACAAATCTTGTAAGTAAGTTAAAAAATGTAGGGGCCAAATAGGAACAAAAAAGAATAAATAAAAGTGAAGTTAGTATGGAGATTACTAGGGACAGTAATCAGGAGACCCACCTAGAGGAAGACTTGGGAGCGGGGAGGGTAAAGGAGGCCATCAGGAATGTCTCACATCCAGACATAATATTTAAAAGGCATTAAGCATTGAGGATTAAGCATTAAGAGAATGACATGCGGAGTAGAGATAATAATTAATCTTAATTGTTAATAATTACTATTAATATAGTGTAATAAAATATTAATAAATATTATTAGTAATAAATTAATTAAATCTTCCCTTACAAGGGAAGGCTTTTACCCAATTGGTAAAGATGACAACAAAAACCAAGAGTAGTCTGAAGCCCCAGAAAGGGGCACATGTGTAAAATCCATCTGCCAGTCCTTCACTGGGTATGTACCTCTTCTCTGGATGGGCCTCAGGAGCAGGGGGTGTTTTAAAGCCCTTTCAGGATTTACTTGAGCAGAACTGGGCAGGCCTGACAAACCTATTTTCATTGTTTCTCCTTGTTTGTAACCAGTGAAAAATAGGTTTCACAAGGGATTGGAGAGCTTTCCCAAGTGCAGAGCTTGGTGTAGGTGATAGAGAAATTTCAGTTGGCTGGTTCAGGGATTAGAAGTTGGCCTGAAGTGTTTGAAAGCACCCAAAAGGAGAAAGGAGGTACTCCTTTCCTTTAGCAAAGAGCCTGTTTCTAGGAGTTACATGAGAATGTAGGAGTTGGGGAATTAAAGGTGCCACGGGCAGGGGCAAAAGGGCAGCAGTACGGGCAGTTGAGTCTGCAAACCTGTTTCCCTTAGTCTGAAGTGAATCCCACTTCTAATATCCTTTACAAAACATAACAGAAACCTCTCTAAGTCCATAGTCAGTTTGCCATAAATGTTTTGCTGTCAAAATTCTCTTTTCTTCCCCTGAGCATGCAAAACATGTTGGAGTCAGTATAGACATCCACTCACATTCCTTTCCCCAATTCTAAATCCCTGGTGAGGGCAAAAACACTCTGCACCTATAGGGAGATTAGAACCTCCAATGGTTGGTGTAGGGTAAGCTTAGAGGCTTTCTCAATTAGCTAGGAGGCAAAGAAGCATCCAGTTTCTTTGAGAAGTAAACAAGGTGTCTGGATGGGCTTCCAGAGACTGAGCCGAGACTCCTAGAACCTGGCCCGCCTTCCATCAATATATAGTGGGAAAGGCTTTAGGACTAAGGTAGAGGCAAGAGGTCAGTTCAGCTTTCAGGATCTTAACAGCCTTGGCTTGATCAGGGCCCCCATTCGAGGGGAATTGTGTCAGGGCCTGGACTAGAATCATAGGGAGGCTTGGCAATAACCCAAGTTAGGTATAAAAGTCAGCCATGCCCAGGAAAGTACACAGCTGTTTCTTAGAGAAAGGTTCAGACGACAATAAGGGTGCTGGGCTCATGGCTTCTACTGACCATTTGCTCTGATTATAGAAATTTTCTGTAAGAGGAAAAAGCAGAGACATGATTATAATAGCATCAAAACAGGTCCTTCAGGCTTTAGCCTGAGAGCACACACATGACAGGATAAAACATCCTTATTTCTGTTTAATAACCAATCATTTAGTAACAATTCCACCTTCCAGTCAGATTCAGGAATAATCAGATGAGAAACAAAGAAACAGAACTGGGAAATGAGTCAGAAGAATCCCACCTCAAGCAGAAGCTAAGATTGTCCTCCCAACTCTTACCCAGGTAGACATCCACCTGTGACAGCTCAGAAAGGCATTCCTCTGAATAACTCAAAGCATGGTGGGTTACTGACTTAATGATCCAGCAATCAAATTCAAAACCCAAAAGAATATCAGTTACATTCCCAAGAGGTTTTATCTCTAATAGCAGATTCTACTAATCACAGCTTAGGGCTAGATACATTACTTTAAAAGTTTACCAGGTCTTAGACCCATAGGAGATTTTGTTTAACATGTTTTATATGTTTAAATTTATCCTCGTGCAAAGGATCGATCATTAAACAACCTTATAGATTCATAGTAAGCATATTCCTCAGGGCTGATGACCTTGCTTTCCCTGATGATTTCAAGAAAACTGTCAAGCTTACACATTTAGAGAATTTGACAGAGACCCCAGGATAGGAGCTGAGTTTGCTGTTGTCTGCCCCAATTATTTTTAATGTTTGCTTGGGCTGTGCTTCTTGATACCTCCCCTACTCCATGAAGGGGGAAAAGGTGTTGCACACCTCATACTTGGAGGTGAACTGATAACGCTTTCACCTCATCCCTCTTGTTCCACACACACACACACACACACACACACACACAGTAATTACCAATTTTAGGTTTAACATAATGACTATAACTCCAAATAACTTAGTTAACAATTTTAGAATTTTCCTAAAAGCCAAATAGTCTTAGCTGTAATTTCTATTCCCTTAAATAAGTCCATGGGCGATTATTAGTACTGTTGCTCCTATAAAGCTAAGGAGGAATTACATGAGGGCAGCAATAATTACTAAACCTATCTGGCTTATAGAAGAGGAAGCGATGAGAGATTTAAGGTCTGTTTGTTGCAGGCAAATAGAACTTGTCATAATTATACCTCATAGTGAGAGGATTATAAATGGGTAATATAAGTTTCCCCTTTGTTTTAGGGAGAAAACAAGACAATTCTTAAAACTGAGATAGAACATATTTTAAAATTCATTTAACTTTAGTTAATGAGATTCCCTAAATTCTGATTAAATGTTCTAGACAAATTGAATTGCCATTTGGTTATTTTCCAATTCATGTAAATCATTTCTTTTTTTGTGAGCCAGGAAAAGAGTTAAGGTGCCAGTTTTTATTGATAAGGTCCTCAAAAGTCTGACTCAATAACTCAAAAGCAGGTTGTTTATTGCCAGAGTCTTTAAAGTAGTAGCAAACTGCTTTTCTGTTTTCCTTAAGTTCCCAAACTCTTAAATCTTCTGTTAACAGTACAAATAGGTTATAATTTACATATCCCTTTAGTGGGTTTTAATTAGAGTTCTTTTAAAACTGCTTTTATTATCATATCTCAAATTACAAATTTCACTGAATTGTTCTTCCTTCTATGCATTATCCTCCTAGTCCTGAAGAGGCCTTAATTTAGTTGAATTGCTTCCAAATTACTTTACATACACATAGAAATTATTTATTTCAACACTGACATTATATGCATCTAAAAACCCATGAAGTTGTCAAATATGAAGCAATTCTATCCAATAAAGCAGCTAACATTCATATAGCATGTTTTATGCTAAGAACTTTTGCTATCATGTGATCTTCACAACAATAATCATTATTATTTCTCTTTACAAATCAGAAAACTGGGCAGAGATAAAATAATCTGCCATGAAGTACACAGCTGACACATATCCCAACTGAAACAGAGAATGGTGGGCTTGCCAAATGCAGAGCCTGATGGCTTTCTCACCTCACACAGCCAGGCTGGCTGCTGCCAGGGGAACCTGGATTCTTCCCAGGCAGTTGCTGGACAGAACCTGCTGAAGGCTGGAGTGACTGATGCCAGGATCTCCCTTTGACGATAGTTTCAGGTGCCAGGGCTCAGGGAATGCTGGCCATCGAGCCTGACCCCAACTCCATCCCTGGTCCCCAGGCAGGGTTAGGGAGGTATTTGGGCAAGGTTATGCAGGGTCCTCCACAGCTATTGCTGCTTCCCTTATTTCTACAGGTCAGGCAGAATTTGAGTTTCCCTAGAGTTCTTTAGCATTCTCTTTTCTTTTTTTCTGGGTCATTAATCATTTTATTAATTATGCCTAACAAATAATTATTAAAAGGATGGTCATGTAGCCATCTCTTGTAAAGGTCTGAAACTTTTTTTTTTAATTTTATAATTATAACATTTTTGACAGTACATATACATCGATAATTTTTTACGATATTATCCCTTGCACTCACTTCTATTCTGAATTTTCCCCTCCTTCCCTCCACCCCCTTTCCTAGATGGCAGGCAGTCCCATACATGTTAAATGTGTTATAGTATATGTGTGCAGAACCGAATTTTTTGTTTCACAGGAAGAATTGGATTCAGAAGGTAAAAATAACCTGGGAAGAAAAAACAAAAATGCAAACAGTTTATACTCATTTCCCAGTGTTCCTTCTCTGGTTGTAGCTGATTCTGTCTATCATTGATCAATTGGATCTGAATTAGATCTGAGTTAGATCTTCTCTTTATCGAAGATATCCACTTCCATCAGAGTACATCCTCATACAGTATTGTTGTTGAAGTGTATAATGATCTTCTGGTTCTGCTCATTTCACTCAGCATCAGTTGATGTAAGTCTCTCCAGGCCTCTCTGTATTCCTCCTGCTGGACATTTCTTACAGAACAATAATATTCCATAACCTTCATATACCATAATTTACCCAACCATTCTCCAACTGATGGGCATCCATTCATTTTCCAGTTTCTAGCCACTACAAAAAGAGCTGCCACAAACATTTTGGCACATACAGGTCCCTTTCCCTTCTTTAGTATTTCTTTGGGATATAAGCCCAATAGTAGCACTGCTGGATCAAAGGGTATGCACAGTTTAATAAGTTTTTGAGTATAGTTCCAAATTGCTCTCCAGAATGGCTGGATTCTTTCACAACTCCACGAACAAGCATTCTCTTTTCTTAATCTGATCTGAAATGAGAGAAATTGGCAAACAGAGGAACTCGGACTATATTGATTTTGTTAGCAATCCCCACAATTAAGATACAGCAGGACTCTGGGGAGTAGAGTGAAAAGGGTCTCTTATTACCTTCTGGGGTGCTTTCCCAAAGGAGCAGAAGAGAATTCTGGACAAGATAGGAGTCAAGGAAGGATTAGCAAAAAGTTGCTATTTATCTAGTTTGTTGTTTTCCTTTTCTTTTCTATCAGAATGGGGTAAATTTCTGGAATTATCCCCAATGTTTCAGGAATTTTTCTTGCAATCTTAAAATGACTAATTACCAAACTTCTTAATCATACTCTCAAAACCTTGAGACTCTGCTAAGAAGTTATTTTAATTTTAATTAACAAACTTCATTTCTGTAACCCCCAGCTTAGCCAGAGCTGAGGTCCAAAGGAAAGTTAGATTTTTTTTCCCCTTTTTTAAGGTGGAAGTCATAATCTTCCCAGCATTACAACTACAACAGAGAAGTTTTTCTTGCTGGCTGCAGTTTAAATCTTTCCAGGTAATAGAATCTATCTTGCAGGACAAAAATGACACAGTCATTCAGCACAGACATGAAAGAGAACTGTCCCATCTTTGCCAAAAGCCATAAAATTTCTTTAACAAAAGCTATTCTATAGCATTTTGTCTTCTCTGGTGTTACAGAAAAGGTGAAAAGGTAGCAAAGGAAAATTTTTTTTTTTTTGAGGCTGGGGTTAAGTGACTTGCCCAGCTAGGAAGTGTTAAGTGTCTGAGACCAGATTTGAACTCGGGTCCTCCTGAATTCAGGGCTGGTGCTCTAGCCACTGCGTCACCTAGCTGCCCTGGCAAAGGAACTTTTCCAAAAACTGCAAGAATTTCCAAGTCTGGGCATCCCCAGTCAAGAAAAACTTGCTGAGCATGGAGCGCATAATGACCCAGACAAGCCTTCTCCCAGTGCTGTCCCAACTATAACAGTGAGAAAGAAAAAAATGGGGGAGGGCTTACCTTGACAATGAAGGAACCAAGCCAGGGGAGGCTAGACTCTCTCCACATAGGTCACCCAAATGTTGAGGTTGGGAAGGGTCCCAAAAAGGTTGGGGTCACAGACAGGTGATGCAAGGTGTCTCAACAGAATTTGCAGGCTTGAACCCATATCCAAGTCAAGGGGCAAAGTTTATTGTAATTGTAATGCCAACTGAAACAGGCTAAGTTCCAGAAGAATTTAGCAAAGAACCTAAGAGAAAAGAGATTTATAAGACAAAGTTGATCAGAGCTTCATGTTACTTATTTGCTAATTTTATGGCTTACAAGTAGCTTTGAATGGTAGTCTATTCACTATTGTCTCAGGGATCTGTTTGACCCACAGATTATCTATCTGATAGTAATGTTTCTAGGACTATTCTAAGGCCAGAAACTTTTGAAATCATTGACAGATTGTTACAACAGTAGAATTCTTAGGTCAAAGGTTCTCAGAATCACTAATATATCTTCCCTAAAATCTAAGGTAAGAAATAGTATTATATTCCTAAGCCAGAGGACTTTTACAGTCATTGACAGATTGCCAGAACAATAGCACTCCAAGGATGGAGGTGGGGGAATCTTGGAATCACAAATTCCAAAACCAGAAGACTTTAGAATTACTGAAAGATTGTTACAAAAGAAGCACTCCAAAGTCAGGGGTACCTCCGTACTACTATCTCCTCTAGGAGCTAAGATTTCAGATAATTTCAGAGAGGCCTGGAGAAACTCACTTGAACTGATGCTAAGTGAAGTGAGTAGAACTAAGAGAACATTGTACACAGCAACAATTTATATGATGATCATTTCTGTGTGTACAACTCTACAACAATGAGGTGATTTGGGCCAATTTCAATAGATTTTGTAATGGAGACAGAGCCATGTGCACCCAGAGAGAAGACGTTGGAGACTGAGGGTGGATCACAACATAGTATTTTCACCATTTTTGTTGTTGTTTGCTTGCTTTTTTCTTTTTCTCATTTTTTTCCCTTTTTAATCTGATTTTTCTTGTGCAGCATGATAAATGTGGAAATATGTATAGTAGAATTGCACATGTTTAACCTATATTAGATTACTTGGTGTTTAGGGGATGAAGTAGGGAGAAGTGAAGGAGAAAAATTTGGAATGCAAGGTTTTGCAAGGATGAATGTTGAAAACTGTCATTGCATATATTTTGAAAATAAAAAGCTATTATTAAAAAAAATTAAATCCTTCACAAAATGAAAAAAAACTGAAAGGCTAGAAATTCATATGTGTGAATACTTGATCTCTGTGCCTTGTGAATTAAATGCTTCTAAGTATTTCATTGGGGAGACTATCATGACATCTCAAATAGTTCTTGATCTACAGTTTTGTTTTTTTTATTTTCTGCCCTGAAGAAAAATATAAAGAACTCCTCCGGAACTCCTTAATGTGAATAAACTACTCTAAATAATTTTCTATTAATTGTTAACTACAAAATTGAAACCCTAGAATTAACACAGATTTATCAAATAATAAAACTAATAGCACAAATTAGGAATTATGATAGTGAGTGTAATGGGAAACTGAGAACTTCTCAGAATAGTCACTTGATAATTCCAGACCAAATTTCAAAGGTCTATTAATCATTAAGGCTCTGGATCATTATATACTTCAACAACAATACTATATGATGATCAATTCTGATGGATTTGGCCATTTTCAACAATGAGATGAACCAAATCGGTTCCAATAGAGCAGTAATGAACTGAACCAGCTACACCCAGCAAAAGAGCTCTGGGAGATGACTATGAACCACTACATAGAATTCCCAATCCCTCTAATTTTGTCTGCCTGCATTTTTTATTTCCTTCACAGGCTAATTGTACACTATTTCAAAGTCCGATTCTTTTTGTACAGCAAAACAACTGTTTGGACATGTATACCTATATTGTATTTAATTTATACTTTAACATATTTAACATGTATTGGTCAGCCTGCCATCTGGGAGAGGGGAAGGAGGGGAAAAATTAGAACAAAAGGTTTGGCAATTGTCAAGGTTGTGGGGGGCAGCTAGGTGGCACAGTGGATAGAGCACCAGCCTTGAATTCAGGAGTTCAAATCTGGTCTCAGACACTTAACACTTCCTACCTGTGTGACTCTAGGCAAGTCACTTAACCCCAGCCTCAGGGGGGGAAAAAAAACTGTCAAGGTTGTAAAATTACCCATGCATATATCTGGTAAATAAAAACTATTAAAAAAATTTTTTAATTAATCAATTAATTATTTTTTTAAAAAATCATTAAGGCTTTGGGAAGGACAACAAAAGGCTTGCTCTTCTAGTAGAAATATCTGAGTTGATCTCCTGGACCTTTACCTAACTACTTAAGAGAAGACCAGGTCTATAAACTGGCTAATCTCTATTTGTTGATTGAGGAAGCCTGAGGTAAACTAAATCTCCTTGGTTATTCTAGTTTAATGGACTACTTACCTTTAAACCAATCTCCTTGTTGTGGGGGATTATATGTTTTCTTATAAAATTATTAACTAAGGTAGATTGAATTTATAACTTAGATTCAGTTTATCTGGGAATTTGGGGAAATGAAATAAGGTGCTCATACTAGCTCAAGTAAACAGTTGTAAATCTTGTGAGACTGACCACCATAAATCCATAAATTTAGGAAACTACACCTGCAAACAGTAAAACTGACCATATGGGTCTGACCAGAATTTGGCAAATTTGTGCCACTAAGTGGGAAAGTGAGAATTGATCGATAAGGGGAAGGAGATGTCATGGATTCTTGTGCTTATGACCATATAAGTCACTTAAGTCTCTGTGGAAATTAACCTCTCTCCACTGGTGGAACTCCAGTGGAAGATGTTCGCTTCTTGCAAGATTCTAAAATAAACACTTCTATTCTTCACTTGAGATATCTCTGAGTATTTGTAAATTGGATTTGCCATACCACCAGATAGCCTATAAAACTTCCTTATTAGTCTGATAAAATTAAGAAAAATGATTTTATCTATGGTAAGAGCCATTTTTGTATTTTCTATTAGAAAGGTGGCTTGATAGAAAACCCCAGAGATTCTAATAAAAAGTTATTAGAAATAATTCACAACTTTACCAAAGTTGCTGGATACAAAATAAATCCACATAAATCCTCAGCATTTTTATACATCACCAACAAAATGCAACAGCAAGAGATACAAAGAGAAATTCCATTCCAAACAAATGTTGAGAGTATAAAGTATTTGGGAATCCATCTACCAAAGAAAAGTCAGGAATTATATGAGCAAAATTACGAAACACTTGGCACAAAAATAAAGTCAGATTTAAATAATTGGAAAGACATTCAGTGCTCTTGGATAGGCCGAGAGAATATACTAAAGATGACAATACTCCCCAAACTAATCTATTTATTTAGTGCTATACCAATCAGACTCCCAAGAAACTATTTTAATGACCTAGAAAAAAATAACAACTAAATTCATATGGAAGAATAAAAGGTCGAGAATTTCAAGGGAAGTAATGAAAAAAAACTCAGAGGAAGGTGGTCTAAGTGTACCTGATCTAAAGCTATATTATAAAGCAGCAGTCACCAAAACCATTTGGTATTGGCTAAGAAATAGACCGGTCAATCAGTGGAACAGATTAGGTACAAAGGACAAAAAAGGGTACATCTATAGTAATCTCGTGTTTGACAAACCCAAAGATTCCAACATTTGGGATAAAAATTCATTATTTGAAAAAAAAACTTTTGGGAAAACTGGAAATTAGTATGGCAGAAATTAGATATGGATCCACACTTAACACCATATACCAAGATAAGATCAAAATGGGTCCATGATTTAGGCATAAAGAGTGAGATCATAAATAGATTAGAGGAACAGAGGATAGTCTACCTCTCAGACCTGTGGAGGAGGAAGGAATTTATGACCAGAAGAGAACTAGAGATCATTATTTCTGCATAAAAATTCACAATTTCTTTTTGTCCTTGAAAGAGCAAATTTAGGAGAATGTAACCCCAATAATTAACATGGGCAGTCACTTCCATACCCTGGGACAGCTCAGGGCTCCTATGACAGCCCCCACATACTTGGACAGGCCCTGGCTATCCAGTATGGAGATGATATCTTGTATCTGCAGCCTTACCTGAGAGGCTTCTCTGGCTGCAGCCCCTCACCCCCCACCCAAGGCTTTGGAGTTTCTTTGTCTAAAGGCCCACATTGCCTGTCAGTCTGTTAATCACTCCCTGAACCATTGTGTACTTTCCTGGGCATGGCTGGCTTTTATGCCTTTATTGACAACCCCCTCAGTGATTCTATTTCAGGCCCTGACACAATTCCCCTGGAATGGGGCCCTGATCAGGCAGGGTTTTAAGACCCTGAAAGCTAAACTGACCTCTTGCCCCAGCCTTAGCCCTGCCTACAGCTTTTTGCACTGTACATTGATGGAAGGTGGGGCCAGCTCCTAGAGGTCTCAACTCAGTCTCTGGAAGCCTATTGCAGACCCCTTGCTTCTTCTCAAAGAAACTGGGTGTCTTTGGGGTGAACCTCCTGAATTAGAGCAATGGCTGCCACAGCCCTTCTAATTGAGGAAGCCTCTAAGCTCACCCTTGGCCAACCAGTGGGGGTTCTAACCCTCCACCACATGCAGAGCATTTTTGCCTTCACAGAGTTTTTGAACTGAGGAAAGGACCGCAGAAGGGAGATTCACTTCAGGCTATGGAAACAGGCTTGAAAATTCAGCTGCCCTCGCTGTTGCCCATTTGCCCCTGATCATAGCACCTTTAATTTCCCAGTTCCCTGACTCTTATACTCCTTCATATAGCTCTCAGCCCTAGCAGAGGAAAGGGGATACACCCTTTCTTCTCCGGGATGGTTTCAAACCCCCTCAGGCCTTCTACCTCCAGAGGCAAGTCAGCAAGAGCTTCTTTTTGTCCTGCCCAGCTCTTTGCAGAGTGACAATGGCCTGGCCTTCACTTCTCAAATAACTCAAAAGGAAGCTGAGGCACTTAAGATTACTGATGATCTCCACCTTGCCTGGGGACTCAGTCTTCTAAGGAAGTGGAAAAATGAATCACACCCTCAGGCCAGTCCTTAATAAACTATGGAGAATTGGGTGAAAAATCTCCCATTAGGAAGGACCATGTAAGGTCATTTTGACTACATTAGTCAAACTCGAAGGTTCCTGTAGTGTGCTTTAAAGCCCCCAAATTGGGATGCCAAAAATGTACTATGCTTTCTAGAGCCCCCATGCTGGGGTGTCAAAATATAGCATCTGGACTAGCTCTCTGGAGGACCTCGGGACCAGCCCTAGTCCTTGGTCTTAGTGGAGGAGTGAAGAAGGCTCATGAGGCTGCTCAAAGATGGAGTCCATTTATTTCAAGTCCTCTCAGCCCCTAAATACCTTAGTTCACTTAGCATGTGCTAACTATAAGCACCCTGCTATTGATATGTAAATGCATCTTTACTGTGAGAATCCCAGATATCCAAATAGAACACAGGTAGTCACCCGCCCCCCTCCACTTCTCAGAACAGGTGAGACACCCAAAGGGAAGATGAGAGCTGAACCAGACATTGTCAGCAGGTTCCCTCTGGGCTGAAGGGTCTTATACTTCACCCAGAGTTCCCCCACTGTCTGTGGCCCTCTACAGGTTCCCTCAGCTAGATTCGCATTTCTAGAACTAAAAGTGCTCCCTCAGCCATTTCTGAATATTCCTGTGAACCCATAGAGGACCTGAAACGGCTCTTCAGAAGGCCTTCAGGAAACACTGGAAACACATTGAATAGAGAAGAGTGACATTGTCTGTGTCCTCTCCCTCACTCTAGCTTTTTTTTGCTCCTGTTATTTCCCCCTTTTTCCAGGTATGACTTTAACAACACGCTGAGGATGAGAGCTTTGTTCCTAGTATTTTCTCTCCAGCTCCCCTGGTGTCACTGTGTGGCCCCTGCCCGTGGGGAGATAACTCCTTAGTCCTCAGACACCCTAGGGAACTCTATGAGCAGCGGGGGCATTCAGGATTGTTGGGTGTGCCCTCAGCATCCTCAAGGTAGCCCATATATGGAACCTGATACATTTTTGCAAAGACCCCATTCCCAAATGACACCATCCCCACCCTGGATGGCTCTTCATTTGCACTAGCCACCCCCCGGGAAAATAACTTTAACCTAACTATGCCATTTTCTTGTCTAAAAGGATTTCTTACCCACATACCTCAACACATATATCACAGGAACAGCAAATCAATGCATAAATGAGTGAATAAGTGAGGATTTAGACAACACATATAAGTGAGCTGGAAAAGAAAAGGGAAGGCAGTGTGGTGTGAAGATGGCCAGAAAAATAACTTACTTATCATAGTCTGGCATCTCAAGGACAGAGCTGGAGCTATAGAATGTAAAGTCTTTGAATAAATGAAAATCAAAAATGAACAGAAATTTAGTGACCATTTAAACATGAAAATGAAAGATTCGGTTCAGACCTTAAAACTTCAGATAAACTATACAAAGTTAGTTCATATATTTTATAAAACGTATATCTGGAAAGGACCAAGTTATATAGCTTATCAAAAAATGTATGATTCCTGTGTCTCCCTTCATACCAATTGGGGAAATAGATATTAGATAACTAATTCTTGAAACATTTTGATTAAGATTATGTATAGCAAGTGCCACTTTAAAGCATGAAAATAGTGCAGTTAACAAGGTCTTAGAATATATGGAATAGCATGAAAATATTAAATAGCTTATCCATATTGTATGTAAATAATGAATGTTTTCAGGAAACCAGAGCACATATTATGAAATGAAAATACTGAAAATCAAAGTCAGTACTTAGAGATTCTAATGAAAATCACAATTGAATGTTTAATTGTGAGCACTGAAATGCCTGTGTGACACACAATTCCCTGAGACCAAAAATTGACTCATTGCTTATGATCTCACCCTGATCCTGATAAAAAGTACTTACACTGACAAATCAACAATTCATGATGAAAAGGAGGTTTTGTACCCGCAAATCTATGAAAAGGTCAATCTGTGACTTTTTCACTCAGTCTTTATAGAGAAATTAAAGGTTGACAATGTCCTTCCCCCAAATGCCTAATAGGAAAATTAGAAAGAAAATCATAAGACTTGAGCTAGAAGGGACCACAAGGCAAGGTAGTGGAAGCCCTTATATTTTTTTTTGAAGAAAGATCATAATTGATATTAGTTACTTGTTATACAATCATAATTTTCCTTGTTGTCTGTCTACCATAGAGCCATTACACATAATAAAGACTGAGCTTTCAAATAAAGCCTTTAGAAAAAGAGGAAGCTCTGGATCTCCCTTACTCATTAGTTATTAATAATCATTTTTCTCAATAGCTTCAGAATTCTCTTCTCACTGATTGCCCAGTTCAAAGCCATTAATTCCAATTTGTGAATGGGTTAATAAATGTCATTATCATTAAATCCTCCACTACCAAATGTAAGTTTTCTGAAAGCTAAGATTCTTGTGGTACAACTACTCTCCAAATTTCCAAGTTAGCACCACAATTGGCTTGATTGCCATGATCCAGCATTTGGGCAAGCGTGAGGCGAATGACCAGATCTTTAAGCGTCTGTTCACACTTCTCATCCCAATACTTCAAATCATTTCAAAGGCCAGATAGAAAGAACTTTCTTGCTTTTTTGCTTCCAATTCTCCAACCTTCTGCCTGTGAGTGTGATCACTATTAGCTTATTGGTAATAGCATAATTCTTAAAAATGTTTATTAGAAGCCACCAAATATTTTCATTCCCAAAGATTCTTTGGGCATGGTCAACTGATGAATACATCCAATTTTTCTGAACTCACTGCTTATTGTGGCACCATGCCACCCACATACTTTTTAAAATTTGCTAAAAAAAAAAGGATCATTTAAATTCACACAGCAGAACACCCAAAAAAATCCATATGAAACTGAATTTTTATTTCAAACTATTTCTTTTAAAGTATACTTTTGTTTGTTCTTTCTTCAGAACGTCTCTCCTATAAAGTTTTTTTTAATGCTAAAGTTGATTTTTTTTTTAGTTTTAGCTAACCTCTCCCCAATTCTTCTCAGTTAAAAACCAAGAGAGAGATTAAAACAAGTAAATTTTGTTATAACAAATGAGTTTAGTTATAACATAACTTTATATAAAATTATCTATGACAACATATATTACAATTTATAAATTTTATATATATATATGTATATATACAATATATATATACAATTATACTAAATGAACTTAAAGATAAATCCACACAATGACCATACCCAAAAAAGTATATCCCCTCCTTCTTCCTGATTCCCTCCCTCTCTGTCAGAAGGTGGGGAGTTTTCTTTATTATAGATTCTTTAGAGACAAAATGTCTATTAAGCTATTAAGATTTTCAAAATTATTTTTCTTTAATGTTGCTATACTTGCAGAGATCATCTCCTGATTCTGCTTAATGCATGCTGCATCATTTCATACTACTGAGATTCTCTACAATCTCTATAATCATTTCTTATAGAACAATAATACTACATTATATTCATATACTATGATTTAGTGAGACATTCCCCAATTGTCTACGAGGCAACCTAAAGTACTCCATTAAATTTTAGATTTCTATGTTTATTTTTTCTTCTATGTTTGTATAATTTTCTTCTCAAATACCCCAATTAAGACAAATAGTAAACTTAGCCCCTTCTGCATTTTTACTCCAGTAGACTCCATTTACTCTCTGCTCTTTCCCCTCTTCAAAACCATAAAATAGAACCAATCTATCTCTAGGACCTCTGTTTTTTATCTTTAACTTCTTAAATACCCCTTGAAGATGTTAAGGTTATAAAGAAACAACTTGTTTCTACTTTTCAACTACATCATTATATTTCTAATTGTTTAAATCAATTAACCTTTCGAGGTTGCTCTGGACTCTGTGTTTTATATTTTCTGATCTGTTCTTTCATTAATACATGTTGAAAAGTCCACTCTATTCTATTAAAATACCATCTTTCCCTTCTAGAATTGTTCAGCTTGGCAAGGTAAATTATTCTTAAGAATAAACTTTAGCAGTGTCAGGTCTAAAACTATATTAGAAAGCAGTAGTCATCAAAACCATTTGATACTGGCTAAGAAATAGAGAGGTGGATCAGTGAAATAGATTAGATAACATGGCACAATAATCAAGGCCTATAGTGATCTAGTACTTGGTAAACCTCCAAATTCCAGCTTTTGAGATAAGAACTCACTATTTAACAAAAAAAAATTGCTGGGAAAACATCAAAATAATATTTTAGAGACATATAGCATAGACCTATGTTTCATACTCCATACCAAAATAAAGTCAAAAAGGGTACATAATTTGGGCATAAAAAGTGATACCATAAACAAATTAGAAGAACACGGGATAATTTACCTATCAGATTTTTGGAGAAGGAAGAATTTATGACCAAAGAAGAACTAGAGAATATTATGAAAGGCAAAATAGATTTGATTACATTAAATTTAAAAAGATTTTGCACAAACAAAACCAACAGAAACAATATTAAAAGGGAAATATAAAGCTGGGAAAAATTCTTTATAGCTAATGTTTCTGATAAAGACCTCATTTCTAAACTATATAAAGAACTGTGTTAAATTTATAAGAATACAAGTCATTTCCTAATTGATAAATGCTCAAAGGATATGAACAATTTATTTTTTGCTGAGGCAATTGGGGTTAAGTGACTTGCCCAGGGTCACACACAGGAAGTATTAAGTGTCTGAAGACAGATTTGAAGTCAGGTCCTTCTGACTTAAGGGCTGGTGCTCTATTCACTGCCCCACCTAGCTGCCCCTTAAAGAAATCATTTCCAGAAGATGAAATTAAAGCCATCTATAGTTATATGAAGAAATGCTCTAAATTATTATTGATTAGAGAAATGCAAATTAAGACAACTCTGAGATACCACTATACACCTCTCAGATTGGCTAAGATGACAGGAAAAGACAATGATAAATGTTGGAGGGGATGTGGAAAAACTGGTACACTGATACATTGTTGGTGGAGTTGTGAAATGATCCAACCATTCAAGGCAGGCAATTGGAAACTACACCAACAGAGCTATAAAACTGTTAGCTTACAGAACATCCTTTGACCCAGCAATGCCATTACTGGATCTGTATCCTAAGGAAATCATAAAAGTGGAAAAAAGATCTTATGTGCAAAAATGTTTGTACTAGCTTTTTTTGGCAGCAAAAAACTGGAAAACGAGTAGATGCTCATCGATTGGGGAGTGGCTGAACAAGTTGAGGTATATGAAGATGATGGAATATTATCATTCTATTAAAAAAGGGTCTCATGGAGTCCTTGATTTCCTTTTTTGGTATATTGTAACTTTCAGGAAATCTATTTTTGGATAAAATTTGCCATTTTCTCTTCTAGAGAAATTCATTTCTCTGGAGCTTTTATTTCATTTATTATCTCTTGCTTCTTGCAGGTATTTACAACAGAAGGAGAAGGAAAAGTAAATGGAGAAGGGAAGGAATGAGAGACTTACCAAACAGCAGAGCAGAACCTTGAGGATGAGGTTTACCATGGTGGGAACACAAGTAATGAGGAGGAAGAAAAAACATCTAACAGAATGAGTCACAAAATGCCTTAAGTTGCTTTTAAGTAGTCAGCAATTTTCTAAGATGAACTTGTTGAAATGGATATTATCCATTCTCCTTGGTTGACGAAGGCAAGGGAAGAATTAAGAATTATGGAACTCCTCCTCACTCTTTGCTTTCCCACCTGGAGAAACCTCCTCCTTTTTTTTTTTTTTTATTCATTTTTCCAAATTATCCCCTCCCTCCCTCCACTCCCTTCCCCCGATGACAGGCAATCCCATACATTTTACATGTGTTACACTATAACCTAGATACAACATATGTGTGTAAATACCATTTTCTTGTTGCACATTAATTATTAGCTTCCGAAGGTATAAGTAACCTGGGTAGATTTGACAGTAGTGCTAACAATTTACATTCACTTCCCAGTGTTCCTTCTCTGGGTGCAGTTGTTTCTGTCCATCATTGATCAACTGGAAGTGAGTTGGATCTTCTTTATGTTGAAGATTTCCACTTCCATCAGAATACATCCTCATACAGTATTGTTGTTGAAGTGTACAGTGATCTTCTGGTTCTGCTCATTTCACTCAGCATCAGTTGATGTAAGTCTCTCCAGGCCTCTCTGTATTCCTCCTGCTGGTCATTTCTTACAGAACAATAATATTCCATAACCTTCATATACCACAATTTACCCAACCATTCTCCAATTGATGGACATCCATTCAACTTCCAGTTTCTAGCCACAACAAAAAGAGCTGCCACAAACATTTTGGCACATACAGGTCCCTTTCCCCTCTTTAGTATTTCTTTGGGATATAATCCCAATAACAGCAATGCTGGGTCAAAGGGTATGCACAGTTTGACAACTTTTTGGGCATAGTTCCAAATTGCTCTCCAGAATGGCCGGATTCTTTCACAACTCCACCAACAATGCATTAGTGTCCCAGTTTTCCCACATCCCCGCCAACATTCATCATTATTTGTTCCTGTCATCTTAGCCAATCTGACAGGTGTGTAGTGGTATCTCAGAATTATCCTAATTTGCATTTCTCTGATCAGTAGTGATTTGGAACACTCTTTCATATGAGTGGATATAGTTTCAATTTTATTATCTGAGAATTGTCTGTTCGTATCCTTTGACCATTTATCAATTGGAGAATGGTTTGATTTCTTATAAATTAGGGACAGTTCTCTATATATTTTGGAAATGAGACCTTTGTCAGAACCTTTAACTTTAAAAATATTTTCCCAATTTGTTACTTCCCTTCTAATCTTGTTTGCATTAGTATTGTTTGTACAGAAACTTTTTAGTTTGATATAATCAAAATCTTCTCTTTTGTGATCAATAATGATCTCTAGTTCTCCTTTGGTCACAAATTCCTTCCTCCTCCACAGGTCTGAGAGGTAGACTATCCTCTGTTCCTCTAATCTATTTATGATCTCATTCTTTATGCCTAAATCAAGGACCTATTCCATGAGTTCAAACTCATTCCATCAGTTCAAATCTGGTCTCAGACATTTAACACTTCCTGGCTATATGACCCTGGGCAAATCACTTCACCCCAATTGCCTCAGGGGAAAAAAAGAAGAAGAAAAAGAAAAAAGAAAAGAAAAGAAAAGAAAAAGAAAACAAAACAAAACAAAATTATATGTTGAGGTTTTAAAATAGCTGAGATGAAAGACAGAAAGGAAAAGAAAAAAGGGAAAGATATAATCAAATGAATACAGAATTCAAAAGAATAGCAATGAAACATAAAAGTTTTCTTAAATGAGCTTTGCAAAGAAAATTTTAAAAAGCAATAGAAAGAGAAATGCAAGAGATCTCTTCAAGAAAATGAGAAGTGTCAAGAGAATGTTTGATGCCAAAATGTGTACGATAAAAGACAAAAAATAATAGGGATTTAATAGCAGAAGACATTAAAAAGTAACGAGCATATACAGAATAGCTATACAAGCAAGATCTTAACATCACTGATAATCACAATGGTGGGATTACTGGTCAAAAGACAACATCCTGAAGAATGAAATCAAGTGGGCCTTATGAAGGACAGTTAACAGTAAGGCTAGAGGAGGTGACAGAATGCCAGCTGAGCTATTTAAAACCCTAGGGAATGATGATATTAAAGTCCTGGTGTCAGTATTCCAGCAAATCTGAAAAATTCTGCAGTAGCCACTGGATTCAAAAAGAGCAAAAAAGAGACAGAAAAACAAAATAAGAGAGACAGAGAAGAAGTGTGAGAGAGAGAAAGAAAAAGGATAGCATCAAGACTGAGATACAGATGTGGCTTATGACAGATGGAATGGAAAATGATCACAATGGCTGGTCAAATTCAACATCATGTCAGGTTTATGCAACTATCCCAACCAGAGGGAATTAAATAACTGTCAGAAGGGCAGGAAGTACTGATGGAAAGAAGGGGATGAAGGTTTGAGAGGGCTCAAGGATTCACTCACACAGGACAGGGTAATTTATTTTGTATATATGTATATGTACACATACATGAATAAATATCTATACCCCTATAACTATGCATACATACATATGTGTGTAGGCACACACTTATGTATATGTGTAGATATATCCCCACATACATTTTCTACCCTCCCTGAGGAAAGGCAAAATGTCGCCATGGACAGAATATATATATATATATATATATATATATATATATATATATATATATATATATATATATATATATAAAATGGGTCTGATCCCATACTTTTGCATCAGAGTTAAATTAAGCTCATTCAATGGACTCATTTTCAGTTGAACTGACAGTGTCATCTTGCAGTTTCAGGGATAGGTACTGCACAGAGAGTGAAAAACAACAAACTAAAAAGAATTGGGCAGTTGATATAATGGAAGTCCTTGAACCCAGAATATCACTGTTGAAAGAGTAGAGAACAGAATCCAGAGCTGTTACATTCTTAGATTATAGACCAGAGTATTGAACTATTAAAGACAGAATAGAAATCATCAGTACTCTAAGAAATCTTAAATGAGAACACAAAACATTCAGAGGTGAAGATCTTATAGCACAGAATTCTAAAACTGAAAAATTCTTTAGCGATTAACCTTTCCTTGTATAGCTGGCCAGCGGTCTTCGGAGTGTAAATGACTTCCTTAAGGTCATAGGGTAAGTCCAAACTGCAGGCTGGAACCCTGATCCACATACTTCCCAACCAACCTTCTTTCACCTGCAGTCTAATTCAGAAGTCAGGTCAGAGTATGCAGGTTGGCAAATGAAAATAAAATGAAGGTGAAAACAGAGAAAAGTCCATAAAGACAAAAGGACTTTTCTTAATAGTTGGGAAAAGGAAGAGCAGGAAGAATAATTAAACAAGGAGAAGACTGTAGGTACTTCTGGTTTTTCCCAAGCCCTTCCCCAACACATATACACTAACCAAATAGACTTGTGAAATTACACAATTCCTCTTCAATAATGTTTTCACAAGGATAGATGTGGCCCATCAGTAAATTTGTGTGGCATCCTGTACATCACTTTTATGGAAGAATGGGAGTAGAGAAAAAGAAGTTCATTGTATGAGCAGTTTCCAAGACATTTTACCTTAAGCCTCTCCACAACCTGCCCCACCCCAGGAGACTGACAGAAATCTAACAAAAGGGTCAAAAACAGTTCTCTTGGGGAAGTACTCATGATTTGAATCTATTTGCTTTATTTCCTTGAACTAAAATTCAAGACTGAGCAACAGAGCAGCATTGTTTGCCAGCTAAAGGTCAGGAAAAGGAGAGAAAAGAAGAAATCTGGGGGTAATAAAAAGAGGGGAAACAGTTGATGCCAGTGATATGACATTGCCTGAGCAGACCTGAAGGGTCTCACCACCTTCCCTTGCTCTCCAGGCCCAGAGACTCATAAGATTCATAGACTGTTAAAAGAGGAAGGGGCCCAAAATATCATCAACTCCAACCTACTCATTATACAGAAGACAAATTAAGACCCTAAAATGAGAAATAATTTGGTCATGCAAGGTCAAACACATATGAACCCAGTATCCTGACTCGAAATCTAGGCTGAATTCATTACTTATACTATAAAACCTAGAAACTACTTCCCAATGTCTGGGAATAATCTATCAGGACCCAGAATAGGGATCTTAGCAGGGGAAGAAGGAATGAGCTTAATTCTTTATTGCCCCTATACCTTCTCTTCCATACAGTGAAGGAGTGGATGTAAGTATTATTACACAACCAGGAACATTTTTTAGTTGACTTCAGATAATCCCTATGTAAAAGTCATCCTTTGACTAAGGGGAAACTTTAGAGGTTTCAGGAAGCTGAGCTAGGATGTGAAACGGCCAGATGTCACAGGGAGGAACTTATACAACATCTAAGAAAACAATAGGTGAGTATAAATGGGTGAGTAGAGACTAGCAAAGCACTTCCAGCCCAGGACAGGTAAGAAAGAGATGGGGAAGGGCATGAGCCCTGGAATCATCTCTGAGCCCAGAATCTGGGGGGCTGGTGAATGGGGACGGTACTTCTAGACCAGCTCTGAAGGTATCAGAGCTTTCAAAGATCAGAAGAGGGAGATAAGAAGCTGTGATCTAAAGGGGTTCAGAAGCATGAGATAGACTAGGAGCAAGGAATATGAGTCCCTTGAAATGCTAAGGGGTGCAATGGATAGTACTCTGGCATTAGAGTGAAAAATTACCTGGGTTCAAATTGCTCTAATCACTTACTATCTACTGAGCAGACCTGAAGGTCTCACCACCTTCCCTTGCTCTCCAGGCCCAGAGACTCATAAGATTCATAGACTGTTAAAAGAGGAAGGGGCCCAAAATATCATCAACTCCAACCTTTACAGCTTCAGCTTCCTCATCTGTAAAATGAAGTTAGAGATTTATGGTCTCTAAGGTCTCTTTCTAAATCTATAAGTCTATGATCATCATGTTATCCTTACTCTCCACAATTATTTCTCCTCCTTTGTCTCCAGGCCAAACCTCTGGAGGACCAGAGTTGGAATCCTAGCTTTCTGCAGCTTGCTACCTGTGTGATAATAGGTGATTGACTTTCACTCTTTTGATTAATTCAAGGTTTTTTAAGGGTCCTTTCAGCTCTAAATTCTATGACATGCCTCCCACCTCTTGGCAGACAGATGCAGGACCACAGCTGCAAAGGGAAGCATGCATTTATAGACATGGCCAATGTATGGATTTCTTTAGTTTGACTGTATTTGTCAAAAAATGGAGAACTTGGGATTCAATGGTATGGAGAGGGTCATGGCAGGGGAGGAGATAGTAGGCAGTGACTGAGAGGCAAAAAAATAAAAGCCTCAATAAAATATTTTTAAATACATAGAATAAAAAATACTGGATAATGAACAGGGATATTTTGTTACTAATTTTTTAAAATGTAATAGCCTTTCTAAGGATAAAAATGTGAAAAAGGTACATTTGTTTTCAAGATTTCTGTGATTCATATGAGGAAATGTTTTTACTTTTTCACAGTTATTAAATTCATGCATTTTTAAAATAGAAAATAAAGAAATAAAGCATAAGGTCCTATTTTTTTTTTCTTTGCAGACCATGAGATTCTTATTGGTCCTTGTCCTCTTGGGAGGAATAGCCTGCAGTTTCCATGGTAAGTTGATCCCTCCCTCTTGGATTCTGGTCAAGGCGTCTTATTCTGTCTATCTTCCTGCCCCACTCCTCTACAATGCAACATGGGAATTGAGGAAAACTTGGGCCACTGAAGCCGAGGTTGGATAGCACCTATTGAAGTCTTCTAAGAATTGTTCTCTTTCCCCAGACTCCTGATTCCTTTAGGTTCTGCCTGTTACATAGCACTTACAAACCTTCTTTGATATTTCTAGGATTTAATGGAAGAGTGGGAGGGGGGAAGGTTATAGAGAATTTTCTCTGACCTTTAGGAAAATTTATCCTAAGGTAGCCAAAATGTATATCATGTGACATGGTAGGGATTTCTAGATTAAGCTGTAATGCCCTATCAAGCCTTTTTGCAAGGAATTTTTTTTCCTGAGGCAAATGGGGTTAAGTGACTTGCCCAGGGTTCACCCAGCTGGTTAGTGTTAAGTGTCTAAGGTAGGATTTGAACTCAGGTCCTCCTGACTTCAGAGATAGTGCTCTATCCACTGCAGCACCTAGCTGCCCAAGGAAATTTAAAAGTCTTCACTTAGTGGAAAGCAAAAAGTAGTCATAGATAGACAATCCTTCAGGGCTTTGTTTCCCTATTTGCTAGAAGGGTATCACACAAGAATTATATCTCTTACACCTAAGCAGATATTTGTAGTGCAGGAGGACAATTATTTTGCTGATTCCAGGATAAAAACCACCTCCTCGGATCAGGGAAGGTGAGGGTCCTAGGAAGTAGTTTAATCTCAGATAATAGCTAAACTTCATCCAGCTTCTCTCTACCCCCACCAAAACTTATTATATATATAAAAAAAAAATCCCAGAAAGCAAAGAGTCATTTATTAAAACAAACCAAAAAATGCGTGTATAAGATAATGAGTCTTATAACTCAAACAAAATTCTGCATTCTGAAAGTGGGGTCTATCCAACACCACAGAGAAGGAGGGATATGGATATGGAATATGAAGTTGGATTCTTTTGGAAGCCCTCAGGTCTTTGAGTCTACTTGCACAGATACATTAGTGGTCTCATGGGTGATAGGGATGGGGTACTGAGTAAGCTCAGACTTGGTAAGCATCAGTTCAAGGATGGGAAGAAAAATTACCTTCTTTTGGATTCTGGGTGTCCTAGACCATGGAGAGAGCTGAAGTTGTTTTATTTTTGTTACATAATTTCTGTTTTGGAGGGGTTTGAGAGATACTGAGAGGCAGCAAAACATTTTTAGTCCTCTATCTTGTTGCTTGTATGACCTCAACTATTAATATTATTATTGCTTTTAATAATTATTATTATTATTATTATCATTATCATCTCAGCCCTTCTGGCTCTAAATTTTAGATCCTGTGATATGGTAAATGTGGAATATGAGCAACTTGAGTCCTTTAAAGTTTCATCAGACACCTTACTTTACAGGAACTGCCTAGAGTTCCTGAGTTGTGAGTTGCCTTGGCTCCCTTAGAAATCTCTCACATCTTCCTTATGGAGGGAAATACCTACAATTCTTACTAGGTCCTTAAGCCTTTGCTAAAATATTGAGTCTTTAGGAGAAAGGCTAGAGAGGCTCCAACATAATGATGTCTTTGTGTCATTCCTCTTGCCTAGAACTGGGTCCCTCCTCATCACAGTCTCAGAAGCTTTCTCTTCCTTCAGAACTCTACTCAGCTGCCTCCTCTTTCAAGACATTTTCTTTGATTTCCCTATTTGTTGGAGTTTCTTCCCACTTTAAATTACCTCCTCTTTACATCTCAGTGTAAATACCACATTCTGGCCTTACTCCCACCTCCAGGAGAATGTGACAGCAGAGACTATTTTATTGCTATTTCCCCATTCCCTAGAAAAGTGTTACTCACATAGTGGATATTTCACAAAATGAACTGAAAGAAATTTAATCCTCACTGGAAACCTGCAAAGTTGTCCCTATTTCCACGTCAGTATACTGGCTCTCAGAGAACCAGAGGGACTGGCCCTAAGCCCACCCAAATGAACTATAACAGTGATCACCTGGAGATCTTCAAGATCTCCATACTCCTAATGCTCCTCCACCTGTCACACCTGAGAGCAAAGCTTCTCTTTTTGCTGTCTCTTCTAGGTGTACTTTCTAACCAGCTTTCTGGCATTGGGAATGGCTTTTTTACCGCTGGTGAAGAGAAACCTGGAGGCACAATCGTGGCCATTCGAATCTACCTGGGGGCTTTAGGCGAATTCAAGGGGTAAGTGGAACCCATGGAGTCCCCAGGCCTTTTCCACACAAACCTTGTCAGATTTTGTAAAGGCAATAAACACTAGACAGAAAGTCAGGAGATAATATTCTATGTGAACTTGGAAAAGTCATGACCTCTCTAAGCACTGGTTTCTTCATCAGCCTAATGATGGGATTGAATTAGATGATTTCCAAGATTCCTTTGAACGCTGACATCCTCAGAGTTTGCTCCAATACTTTATTTAGGTTCTAAGGTCTCTCTCAGCTCCAACATACAATGTTCTAAATGTCTCTTCCTGTTCTGAGACTATGATTCCAAGCTCCTAATGGCACAAGTTTCTATGATGGGTTTTTTAGAAACAGAACTTCTGCCTTCTGAGGACTGATAATAAACATAGATGTACTGAAGTAGGACATGAACTGAAGAACAAAATCAGGGGTTGTACAAGACAACATGTGAGAAAGATTTTACCACTGGGATTTTCTGGATGAGCAAGCACAAGCATAGGGAAGGTCTGAAGGTCCATCACTTCTCCATTTTCCAGTCTGTCTACTCTCACCCCAGGAATCACAGGAACCTACACTTTAGAGTACCTCAAGCTTAAGGACAAGACCCCTGTAGTGTCTGAAGCCACAGCTCCACTAAGGAGCTTTGGCCAAGGAGTTAGGCAGACTCCTGACTCATACACAGATAGCTACTGTTACTTGTATATTTTAAGAAATAGTCTCAGTTTCCCTTTTTCCTTTTCTTTTTCCTACTGCTTTTCCCCAAGCCATGAGGGAGAGAATGAATGATTGAATGATCACAGAGTCATAAAATGCCATCTCTGATAAGATCTTTGAGATTATGAAGCCTGGGTCTTTTACATTACAGATCATAGGATCTAGAGCTGGGTGGGACCTCAGAGGCAAACTAGTCCAGCTCTGCTCCTCATAGCAAGAAAGAATAATAGGAATTCCTTCCAGAAAATCATTTCTATAATTATCTATGTTTTATAAAGCATTTCTTTACAACCACGTTTTGAGATGAATAGTACAGCATTATACCATTTCACAGATGAGAGTAATAGAATCCAAGGAAGCTGTTACCAAATTCATTGCTTATTCAGATACACATAGATAATAAGCATCACACCCTGGGTCTTTTGACTGCAGGTCTACACATTTACTACCATCCTGGGGATAGAGTAAGGATACAGAAAGTGAGGGGCTCCATTTTTTGGATGTAGGGGGAAAGATGTATTTCCAGGTTGACTGACAGACCAAACTCAGGGCAAATATAAGAGATCCACTAGGAGAAACCTTGCACAGCCAAGGGAATAGGTCATGTTGTCTTTAGACTTGTAGATATTTTCTATATCCTTTGGGAAAAGTCATTTCATATCACTGACCTCAGTTTCCTCTTATATAAACTGAGGAGGCAGGGAATGATTAAACACTATGACGTCTAAGGTCCCTTCTGAGATCTGAATGACATGACAAAACCATCAAGACTTAGCATCCACCCTTTATAAAAGGCCATCACATAGAAGTCACTCAGTGAAGGCTTGTTGCTAATAGTGTTGTAGATCTACCCCATGTCAGAACTTGAAGATTCCTCAGGATATGCAATGTCAGATCTGGGAGAAATATCAGAATATAAGGTCAGGAACACCCCTTAAAACTTATAAGAGAGCATGTGACAACTATTACAGACCTTAAAGTTCTTAATATTCAGCTACCTCACTTTGTAGAAAAGATATAAGTTCATTTAAAGAAAACTTGCTTTGATGCTTAACTGCAGGAAATTTAAATTCACAGTTATTGAGCCCTTTTAAGTTTGCACAATATTTTCCTTACAGTAAATCTGTGAGGTAGGCAATGCAACTATTACTATCTATACTGTTACAAATGAGGAAACTGAGGCCTGAAGTCACTTGCTCGAAATCACCCAGATAAGAAGGGTCAGAATTAGGTTTGAACAATGGCATCTTTGCTCCAAGTTTAGAATTCTTTCCACTACAGTGTCTTACAAATGTACCTACAGAGATTAAACATCATGAATGAATTTCTGGCTATTTGGTACACAATGGGGGCTATAAGATCTCCTTTTCTGGAAATTACCCATGACAGAAACTATAAAAATATCCAACTTCTTTCCCATAATTTACTATCTCCAGCTTGAGGAAGAGTTTTCCTATATAGAGACAAATGCTGGAGGAGGCAACTCTGGGGTTCAAAGAAGTTTTAACACTTATCCTTTCTTCTAGGATCCAGGTGAAAGTAAATGATCAATGGAGTGAAAAATATGGACTCTCAGGGGGCAATCCTGAGAAATTCACCCTCTGGAAAGGAGAAAGCATAACAAAAGTATCAGGCTATCATAACCTCTGCATCCACTCAATCACAATGGAAACCAACTTAGGGAGAACTTTTACAATCGGGGAGCCCACTGGCCAGAAATTCACTGCCTCCCCCCCTGAGGAGGGGATGGTGCTTAGTGGTATCAGGGGTTTTTATGGGGCCATATGTATCCAAAAAATGTCATTTGATTGGAAACACGCTCCTAAAAAATCAACCATCTGAAATAACTCTACCTGAATGAGACCCTTGCTGAAAACACCCCAATAGTGCCTACTGAAAACAACTGACACATTCTTCCCAGAAAGAATCCTAGGACACCCCCTGGATCTCTTTTGAAGACACCTCAACTTCACAACCGTGTTACTTAGCTTCCTACAACTACTGTCCACTAAGCCATCTGTCCCTTCTAAGAAAAGATTTAAAGCTGTAGTTACCTGGAGTTGTTTTTGTAAGGTTATATATTCCATGACCTGGGTTACTCTTCCAGAGACCTTAAGCTGGTCAATCATCATAAAATCTGAAAGAAGAGATGGTACCCATGACCCAGATGATGTGACTAAAGGAAGAAAAGAAATTAAGGCGGTGGTGGGAGAACAACTTGAGGGGATTTAGAAATCTAATCAGTCAATAAAGCCTCTGTAAAAGCTGTGTTCCTCGTGGTAGACTATGTTCTTTGTTGGGAAATGTATTTGAGGTTTATGAGTGTAGATGTGGTACCAACAGAGGATCCCATTCCTTTGTAGCAAATCCTCAAATCAGGGGAAATAGGGGTTGTCTGTTGTGGAAAGGAGAATTGACTAAGGTCAAGAAATCATAATGCTTTGCTCTCTGTGAGACTAATAGAGCATGAAGTGTCTGTGCTCAAATCCAGGGAACATTTGGGTACTTTCCTCAATTCCATTTTCCAAACTTTGGGGTATTAGGACACTGAGGATAGAGTAAGGAATCCTGGGTTCCAGAATTGATTGTGATTTACTAGAGCTATTAGGCCAAGGTTGACTGACTCTAATTGCTTTATACCTCCTCTGACTCAGTTTCCTCATCTATTAAATGAGGGAGATAATTGTGAACTGACTTATTTCATAGGATAAGGAGGAGAATGCTATCTAAACTATGAAACTCAATGCAAATGGGAGCAATGCCAGCAATTGATGACCTCTTCCCTGAAATACATTGGTATTAACCAAACCTTTATATGGGATACACTATGTGCTAACCACTATTGTTAAGAACTTCACAAATATCTCATTTGATCTTTACAACAACCCTGGAAAAGGGGTGCTATTATTATCCTCAAACAGAGATTAAATGACTTGCCCAAGATTGTACATCCACCATAAGTCTGAAGTTCAATTTGAACTCAGATCTCTTCCACTCAGGCACCAGTATTCTCTATCTACTGCACCATCAGCTGCTTCTTCCAATGGGCAATATTGGTCTAAGTAGAGGCTGTTGTGAGATGTACTTTAATGATCCCATACCTGACTCATTTCCCTGTTTTGTGATATCTATAGTAAGCATCAGACTGTCATACAATTAAATCATTAACCTGTTCTGGGGGTGAAGTACCACATCTCATTCTGATAGGTAACCCATGAAAAGCCTACTCTTTTCTTTATTTCTAACATTCCTCACTAGCATCTATTCCTATCAGAGATGAACACATGCTCAACAGATATTAAGAAATAAAATCTATAGCAGAAGTTCTGAACTTTTGCATGATGAAGCCCTTTGGCAGTTTAGTGAAGCCTATGGCCCTTTCTCAGAATAAAATAAAAAACATGAGATTTCAAAGGAAAATGGTTACATGGAAATAGTTATCAAATATTTATAAAAATTTAAAAATGAGTTTGTTTTTTAAAAACAAACTCACAGACCTCTAAGTTAATAACTGGAGGTAGAACATAACTCCTTAAACTTTTCCATTTGAAACCTTTTTTCCCCTGAGAAATTTTTATGTGACCTGGGGTATGCAGGTATATTAACAAAAATCATCATTCTGTAAATTCCATTACAAGATCCCCATATGGGATAGTGACCCACAGTTCAAGGAGCTATGATCCAGAGGATGCCTCAAATGATCAAAAATATAAATTAACTCTGATCTCTGTGCTTCAAGTTGCATCATTTTGTTCTTTCTTTTTCCTTCATGAGCCCCCAGCCACAGAATTCAAGAATTTATAAGAATAATGCAGTTTTCTGCACTCCACCTTCCCTTGTACTTTACTGATACTTGGCAAACACTGACATTGCTTCCTCTTAAGTGTTCCCTTAGACTTGGCTTATATGCTACTTGTACTCCAGATAAAGAAAGGATCATTTCAAGTATCTTGCTATAGAGAATGTAGTTCAGGGAAATCCAGTGGTTATTTGACTGGGAAGATTTCCAGCCTGACATTAAGAGATGGCCTAAGGACATGAAAAGCTATTGTGATTTTATTAATTATTTGTGAAATAACATCAGCTTCTTAAAACGCAAGAGTTGAAACTGAATTTTAGTTTTGTCCCTGGTGCAAGGAAATCATTGAGCCTTTTAGACCTTTTGTTGTAGCGAGAGGATTCCATGGATACTTGAGAAGTACCTCAACTCCTCTATCCTGGCTCTAGGGAAATGAAGGAGGGGAAGAGTGGGTGTGGTTGAAAGGAGGTTTTAACCACAAGTAAAATGTAAAGGTCGAAATGGGTATAGTCAGTTTTGCAGTTCTTTGTGGGAATTTAAGAGAGTCTTTGGTGCCTTTGGGTGGAGCAGTAGTTAAGGCATATGGCTTTCAATCAGGAGGACCTGAATTCAAACCTGTTCTCTGACATTTGCTAGCTGCGTGACCCTGGCCAAGTCACTTAACCCAGTTGGTCTCAGTTTCCTCATCTGTAAAATGAGCCAGAGAAGGAAATAGCAAAGTGTGTATTTTTGAAAAAAATTATAATTCTTTTATATTATTTACATTTTCATTTCCTTAGTGTGATAAATAAAAAATAATATTAATCCTTTATGATTGGATTCAAGGATGATATATATGCTATATATATATATATATATATGTATATATATATATATATATATATATATCACCTAATACAAAGAAATCAGAGATAAATCGTATAATTAACAATCCAGCTATAATGAAACAAACACTAGAATTTGCAAGAAATCCAGCAATGATGCAGGAAATGATAAAAAATCATGATAGAATCTTGAGTAATTTTGAAAGGATACTACATAGATATAGTGTTTTGAGGCTTATGCATACTGATATTCAGGAACCAATGTTGAATGCAGCTCAGGAACAGCTTAAAGAAGATTGTTTATATTACACTTAAATGATTAATTTTGGTGATTTTTTTCTTTAACAATCCAAACCATGTTATTCTAACCTATTCAAATGACCTTATCTTTGTCACAGTTAAAGATGTGAAGAAGTGTTGGTGACATGGCAATTTAGACACCAAGGAATTGCCTGTAGACCCTTTATGTTCCATTATGTGAAGTACCATGTATGCCCGTCATTGGGTAGATCTGAATCAGAGTGACCAGGATCATGGGGAAAAGTCAAATCAGAAGAATTCAGTCCAGGAATAACCTTTAACATCTTTGTTTCTGTATACTCTGAGAAGCTGATGCAGGGGGATCTTTCAGAAGTACAAATCCAAAACATGTTTGGTGTGATTTCACATATATAGCTTATGGCAAATTGCTTACCTTTCCTGGGAAGAAGGGGAAGGAGAAAGAGAAAGGGAGGAAGAGAACTTGAAATTTGTAAAAACTAAAGCTAAAAATTAAAATGTTAAAATTTGCATTTACATTCAACTTGGAAAAAAATTAAAAATCATTTTTAAAATAAGAAAAAAAAAACCAAAACCATCCTGGGAATGTCTAGGCAATTTTAAAATTCACCTTAATCTAGGCTGATTCCATAACCAAGATCTAAATTTTTTTTATACTTTGGGTAGAGCTCTTTCTTACTTCTTCTTCAGCTTTAGACCAACTTATCTGTGCCAAAGAAAATTCTTCCTTCTTTTTCTAAGGCTTAGCAAAATGCAAGGTAGGGGGAATTGATAGTAATTTATATGAATTGGTATTTTTACTACATTCATAAAAATGGTTAAAAAAACATTTTGAGTTAATTTTTTATTTAATGATACTACAGCATTACTATACCAACCTTATTTATGTGACATACAACTTTGGGAGATTTAAACTAAACAAAGAGGCAACTAAGTGGCTAAGTAAATAGAGTAATAAACTCTAGAATAAAAGTAAATCAGAGAGTCCTGATCAACTGTGAGCCATAACTGATGTACTCACTCATTCATGCCAGACACTTTAAAAAATTGAGACTTCCTTCTGTTCTATGGCCATAGAGTTACACCTAAAGATTATCAGATTAGGAGTGTAGTTATTCACAATGAATTTTCCATTCCTACAAACCCATGAAGGAAGAAGGTATATTTGACAGAGTAGTTCCCTATGAAGCTTATTCATTTGATTCTAAGAGCTGCTAGAATAATTCAAATATTGGGCATTCAAGAGAAAATTAGTAAGCTTTCTGATCTTTATGGTCATCCATTTCCACTGTATAAAAAAATTGAGATTTGGACGCAGATAAATCAAATAAGATTCTTTTCACAAAGAATAGTGAGTACACTTTCCAGATAAACATATGGTTTCAAAATATTTGTTCTGTAATAGCTATGACCAAAGTCACCAACTAGGTGATCAGATTAAGTACCAATTGCCTTTAAACTAGATCATCTTCATACCAGAAAGCATCATTAAGCTGCAGAGCCTTTGGCTACAAATAAAAACTAAAGGGCTGCAAATGTGCAAAAATGTTTGTGGCAGCCATTTTTGTTATGACAAGGAACTAGAAACTGAGTGGATGCCCATCAGTTGAGGAATGGCTGAATAAGTTTATATATATATATATATATATATATATATATATATATATATATATATATATATATATATATATATATATATATATATATATATATATATATAGATATAGATATATAGATATATAGATATAGATATATATAGATATATATATATATATATCTTTACATATATATATCTTTATATATATATATCTTTATATATATATATATATATCTTTATATATATATATCTTTACATATATATATCTTTATATATATATATCTTTATATATATATATCTTTATATATATATATATCTTTATATATATATATATATATATATATATATATATATATATATATATATATATATATATATATATATATATATATATATATAAAACTGTAATGGAATATTACTATTCTATAAGAAACAATCATCAAGATTGTTGAGGTTAGGAAGGACCCCCAAACGATTGGAGTCATAGACCAGTGTTGTGAGGTGCCTCAAAAAATCTGTAGGCTTGAACCCATATCCAAGACAAGGGGCAAAGTTCATTGTAATTGTAATGCCAATTGAAACAGGCTAAGTAAGTTCCAAAATAATTTAGCAAAGGACCCAAGAGAAAAGAGATAAAGTTATAGGAAAAAGTTGATCAGTTACTTATTTCCTAATTTTATTGCTTACAAGGAAATTTGAGGGGTGATCTATTCACTTTTGTCTCAGGGACCCACAGATTATCTATCTGATAGTCATAATTGTTTCTAGGACAATTCTAAGACCAGAAGACTTTGAAATTATTGACAGACATATTGTTAGAACAACAGCATTCTTAGGTCAGAGAGCCTCAGGATCTCTAATATATCTTCCCTAAAATTTGAGGGGAAAATTATTATTATATTCCTAGGCCAGGGGACTTTTATAATCATTGACAAACAGATTGCCAGAACAATAGCACTCCAAGGTTTGGGGGTAGGACTTCAAGACCACAGATTGAAAACCAGAAGACTTTAGAATCATTGACAATTTATTAGAAGTACCCCAAGGTCAGGGAGACCTCCACACTACTGTCTTCCCTAGAAGCTATTATGCTTCATTTTCCCTCTCAAGCAGTCTGCACCTCAAATTCCTTTGGGACATAGGGACAGAGATCTCTTCTTCTGGAGCTGCTTCAGGCTAATAAGGGGTGTGGAGCTGTCCTTCTCTAGTGGGGTCCAGACTGATTTGAAGATGGCAGCAGCAGCATTCAGAAGGGTGCTAAGTGTCAGAATCAGTTAGCTCATGATATTCAGGGTGAACAAATAGTTGGAAGTACATAGCTTAGAGTCTGGAGGAAACAAATCTTGTAAGTAAGTTAAAAAATGTAGGGGCCAAATAGGAACAAAAAAGAATAAATAAAAGTGAAGTTAGTATGGAGATTACTAGGGACAGTAATCAGGAGACCCACCTAGAGGAAGACTTGGGAGCGGGGAGGGTAAAGGAGGCCATCAGGAATGTCTCACATCCAGACATAATATTTAAAAGGCATTAAGCATTGAGGATTAAGCATTAAGAGGATGACATGCGGAGTAGAGATAATAATCTTAATTGTTAATAATTACTATTAATATAGTGTAATAAAATATTAATAAATATTATTAGTAATAAATTAATTAAATCTTCCCTTACAAGGGAAGGCTTTTACCCAATTAGTAAAGATGACAACAAAAACCAAGAGTAGTCTGAAGCCCCAGAAAGGGGCACATGTGTAAAATCCATCTGCCAGTCCTTCACTGGGTATGTACCTCTTCTCTGGATGGGCCTCAGGAGCAGGGGGTGTTTTAAAGCCCTTTCAGGATTTACTTGAGCAGAACTGGGCAGGCCTGACAAACCTATTTTCATTGTTTCTCCTTGTTTGTAACCAGTGAAAAATAGGTTTCACAAGGGATTGGAGAGCTTTCCCAAGTGCAGAGCTTGGTGTAGGTGATAGAGAAATTTCAGTTGGCTGGTTCAGGGATTAGAAGTTGGCCTGAAGTGTTTGAAAGCACCCAAAAGGAGAAAGGAGGTACTCCTTTCCTTTAGCAAAGAGCCTGTTTCTAGGAGCTACATGGGAATGTAGGAGTTGGGGAATTAAAGGTGCCACGGGCAGGGGCAAAAGGGCAGCAGTACGGGCAGTTGAGTCTGCAAACCTGTTTCCCTTAGTCTGAAGTGAATCCCACTTCTAATATCCTTTACAAAACATAACAGAAACCTCTCTAAGTCCATAGTCAGTTTGCCATAAATGTTTTGCTGTCAAAATTCTCTTTTCTTCCCCTGAGCATGCAAAACATGTTGGAGTCAGTATAGACATCCACTCACATTCCTTTCCCCAATTCTAAATCCCTGGTGAGGGCAAAAACACTCTGCACCTATAGGGAGATTAGAACCTCCAATGGTTGGTGTAGGGTAAGCTTAGAGGCTTTCTCAATTAGCTAGGAGGCAAAGAAGCATCCAGTTTCTTTGAGAAGTAAACAAGGTGTCTGGATGGGCTTCCAGAGACTGAGCCGAGACTCCTAGAACCTGGCCCGCCTTCCATCAATATATAGTGGGAAAGGCTTTAGGGCTAAGGTAGAGGCAAGAGGTCAGTTCAGCTTTCAGGATCTTAACAGCCTTGGCTTGATCAGGGCCCCCATTCGAGGGGAATTGTGTCAGGGCCTGGACTAGAATCATAGGGAGGCTTGGCAATAACCCAAGTTAGGTATAAAAGTCAGCCATGCCCAGGAAAGTACACAGCTGTTTCTTAGAGAAAGGTTCAGACGACAATAAGGGTGCTGGGCTCATGGCTTCTACTGACCATTTGCTCTGATTATAGAAATTTTCTGTAAGAGGAAAAAGCAGAGACATGATTATAATAGCATCAAAACAGGTCCTTCAGGCTTTAGCCTGAGAGCATACACATGACAGGATAAAACATCCTTATTTCTGTTTAATAACCAATCATTTAGTAACAATTCCACCTTCCAGTCAGATTCAGGAATAATCAGATGAGAAACAAAGAAACAGAACTGGGAAACGAGTCAGAAGAATCCCACCTCAAGCAGAAGCTAAGATTGTCCTCCCAACTCTTACCCAGATAGACATCCACCAGTGACAGCTCAGAAAGGCATTCCTCTGAATAACTCAAGGCATGGTGGGTTACTGACTTAATGATCCAGCAATCAAATTCAAAACCCAAAAGAATACCAGTTACATTCCCAAGAGGTTTTATCTCTAATAGCAGATTCTACTAATCACAGCTTAAGGCTAGATACATTACTTTAAAAGTTTACCAGGTCTTAGACACATAGGAGATTTTGTTTAACATGTTTTATATGTTTAAATTTATCCTCGTGCAAAGGATCGATCATTAAACAACCTTATAGATTCATAGTAAGCATATTCCTCAGGGCTGATGACCTTGCTTTCCCTGATGATTTCAAGAAAACTGTCAAGCTTACACATTTAGAGAATTTGACAGAGACCCCAGGATAGGAGCTGAGTTTGCTGTTGTCTGCCCCAATTATTTTTAATGTTTGCTTGGGCTGTGCTTCTTGATACCTCCCCTACTCCATGAAGGGGGAAAAGGTGTTGCACACCTCATACTTGGAGGTGAACTGATAACGCTTTCACCTCATCCCTCTTGTTCCACACACACACACACACACACACACACACACAGTAATTACCAATTTTAGGTTTAACATAATGACTATAACTCCAAATAACTTAGTTAACAATTTTAGAATTTTCCTAAAAGCCAAATAGTCTTAGCTGTAATTTCTATTCCCTTAAATAAGTCCATGGGCGATTATTAGTACTGTTGCTCCTACAAAGCTAAGGGGGAATTGCATGAGGGCAGCAATAATTACTAAACCTATCTGGCTTATAGAAGAGGAAGCGATGAGAGATTTAAGGTCTGTTTGTTGCAGGCAAATAGAACTTGTCATAATTATACCTCATAGTGAGAGGATTATAAATGGGTAATATAAGTTTCCCTTTTGTTTTAGGGAGAAAACAAGACAATTCTTAAAACTGAGATAGAACATATTTTAAAATTCATTTAACTTTAGTTAATGAGATTCCCTAAATTCTGATTAAATGTTCTAGACAAATTGAATTGCCATTTGGTTATTTTCCAATTCATGTAAATCATTTCTTTTTTTGTGAGCCAGGAAAAGAGTTAAGGTGCCAGTTTTTATTGATAAGGTCCTCAAAAGTCTGACTCAATAACTCAAAAGCAGGTTGTTTATTGCCAGAGTCTTTAAAGTAGTAGCAAACTGCTTTTCTGTTTTCCTTAAGTTCCCAAACTCTTAAAACTTCTGTTAACACTATCAGTACAAATAGGTTATAATTTACATATCCCTTTAGTGGGTTTTAATTAGAGTTCTTTTAAAACTGCTTTTATTATCATATCTCAAATTACAAATTTCACTGAATTGTTCTTCCTTCTATGCATTATCCTCCTAGTCCTGAAGAGGCCTTAATTTAGTTGAATTGCTTCCAAATTACTTTACATACACATAGAAATTATTTATTTCAACACTGACATTATATGCATCTAAAAACCCATGAAGTTGTCAAATATGAAGCAATTCTATCCAATAAAGCAGCTAACATTCATATAGCATGTTTTATGCTAAGAACTTTTGCTATCATGTGATCTTCACAACAATAATCATTATTATTTCTCTTTACAAATCAGAAAACTGGGCAGAGATAAAATAATCTGCCATGAAGTACACAGCTGACACATATCCCAACTGAAACAGAGAATGGTGGGCTTGCCAAATGCAGAGCCTGATGGCTTTCTCACCTCACACAGCCAGGCTGGCTGCTGCCAGGGGAACCTGGATTCTTCCCAGGCAGTTGCTGGACAGAACCTGCTGAAGGCTGGTGTGACTGATGCCAGGATCTCCCTTTGATGATAGTTTCAGGTGCCAGGGCTCAGGGAATGCTGGCCATCGAGCCTGACCCCAACTCCATCCCTGGTCCCCAGGCAGGGTTAGGGAGGTATTTGGGCAAGGTTATGCAGGGTCCTCCACAGCTATTGCTGCTTCCCTTATTTCTACAGGTCAGGCAGAATTTGAGTTTCCCTAGAGTTCTTTAGCATTCTCTTTTCTTTTTTTCTGGGTCATTAATCATTTTATTAATTATGCCTAACAAATAATTATTAAAAGGATGGTCATGTAGCCATCTCTTGTAAAGGTCTGAAACTTTTTTTTTTAATTTTATAATTATAACAGTTTTGACAGTACATATACATCGATAATTTTTTACGATATTATCCCTTGCACTCACTTCTATTCTGAATTTTCCCCTCCTTCCCTCCACCCCCTTTCCTAGATGACAGGCAGTCCCATACATGTTAAAGGTGTTATAGTATATGTGTGCAGAACCGAATTTTTTGTTTCACAGGAAGAATTGGATTCAGAAGGTAAAAATAACCCGGGAAGAAAAAACAAAAATGCAAACAGTTTATACTCATTTCCCAGTGTTCCTTCTCTGGTTGTAGCTGATTCTGTCTATCATTGATCAATTGGATCTGAATTAGATCTGAGTTAGATCTTCTCTTTATCGAAGATATCCACTTCCATCAGAGTACATCCTCATACAGTATTGTTGTTGAAGTGTATAATGATTTTCTGGTTCTGCTCATTTCACTCAGCATCAGTTGATGTAAGTCTCTCCAAGCCTCTCTGTATTCATCCTGCTGGTCATTTCTTATACCACAATTTACCCAACCATTCTCCAACTGATGGACATCCATTCATCTTCCAGTTTCTAGCCACTACGAAAAGAGCTGCCACAAACATTTTGGCACATACAGGTCCCTTTCCCTTCTTTAGTATTTCTTTGGGATATAATCCCAATAGCAGCAATGCTGGGTCAAAGGGTATGCACAGTTTGACAACTTTTTGGGCATAGTTCCAAATTGCTCTCCAGAATGGCTGGATTCTTTCACAACTCCACCAGCAATTTATTAGTGTCCCAGTTTTCCCACATCCCCTCCAACATTCATCATTATTTGTTCCTGTCATCTTAGCCAATCTGACAGGTGTGTAGTGGTATCTCAGAATTGTCTTAATTTGCATTTCTCTGATCAGTAGTGATTTGGAACACTCTTTCATATGAGTGGATATAGTTTCAATTTTATTATCTGAGAATTGTCTGTTCATAACCTTTGACCATTTATCAATTGGAGAATGGTTTGATTTCTTATAAATTAGGGTCAGTTCTCTATATATTTTGGAAATGAGACCTTTGTCAGAACCTTTAACTTTAAAAATATTTTCCCAATTTGTTACTTCCCTTCTAATCTTGTTTGCATTAGTATTGTTTGTACAGAAACTTTTTAGTTTGATGTAATCAAAATCTTCTCTTTTGTGATCAATAATGATCTCTAGTTCTCCTTTGGTCACAAATTCCTTCCTCCTCCACAGGTCTGAGAGGTAGACTATCCTCTGTTCCTCTAATCTATTTATGATCTCATTCTTTATGCCTAAATCAAGGACCCATTCCATGAGTTCAAACTCATTCCATGAGTTCAGATCTGGTCTCAGACATTTAACACTTCCTGGCTATATGACCCTGGGCAAATCACTTCACCCCAATTGCCTCAGGGGAAAAAAAGAAGAAGAAAAAGAAAAAAGAAAAGAAAAGAAAAGAAAAAGAAAACAAAACAAAACAAAATTATATGTTGAGGTTTTAAAATAGCTCAGATGAAAGACAGAGAAAGGAAAAGAAAAAAGGGAAAGATATAATCAAATGAATACAGAATTCAAAAGAATAGCAATGAAACATAAAAGTTTTCTTAAATGAGCTTTGCAAAGAAAATTTTAAAAAGCAATAGAAAGAGAAATGCAAGAGATCTCTTCAAGAAAATGAGAAGTGTCAAGAGAATGTTTGATGCCAAAATGTGTACGATAAAAGACAAAAAATAATAGGGATTTAATAGCAGAAGGCATTAAAGAGTAACGAGCATATACAGAATAGCTATACAAGGAAGATCTTAACATCACTGATAATCACAATGGTGGGATTACTGGTCAAAAGACAACATCCTGAAGAATGAAATCAAGTGGGCCTTATGAAGGACAGTTAACAGTAAGGCTAGAGGAGGTGACAGAATGCCAGCTGAGCTATTTAAAACCCTAGGGAATGATGATATTAAAGTCCTGGTGTCAATATTCCAGCAAATCTGAAAAATTCTGCAGTAGCCACTGGATTCAAAAAGAGCAAAAAAGAGACAGAAAAACAAAATAAGAGAGACAGAGAAGAAGTGTGAGAGAGAGAAAGAAAAAGGATAGCATCAAGACTGAGATACAGATGTGGCTTATGACAGATGGAATGGAAAATGATCACAATGGCTGGTCAAATTCAACATCATGTCAGCTTTATGCAACTATCCCAACCAGAGGGAATTAAATAACTGTCAGAAGGGCAGGAAGTACTGATGGAAAGAAGGGGATGAAGGTTTGAGAGGGCTCAAGGATTCACTCACACAGGACAGGGTAATTTATTTTGTATATATGTATATGGACACATACATGAATAAATATCTATACCCCTATAACTATGCATACATACATATGTGTGTAGGCACACACTTATGTATATGTGTAGATATATCCCCACATACATTTTCTACCCTCCCTGAGGAAAGGCAAAATGTCGTCATGGACAGAATATATATATATATAAAATGGGTCTGATCCCATACTTTTGCATCAGAGTTAAATTAAGCTCATTCAATGGACTCATTTTCAGTTGAACTGACAGTGTCATCTTGCAGTTTCAGGGATAGGTACTGCACAGAGAGTGAAAAACAACAAACTAAAAAGAATTGGGCAGTTGATATAACGGAAGTCCTTGAACCCAGAATATCACTGTTGAAAGAGTAGAGAACAGAATCCAGAGCTGTTACATTCTTAGATTATAGACCAGAGTATTGAACTATTAAAGACAGAATAGAAATCATCAGTACTCTAAGAAATCTTAAATGAGAACACAAAACATTCAGAGGTGAAGATCTTATAGCACAGAATTCTAAAACTGAAAAATTCTTTAGCGATTAACCTTTCCTTGTATAGCTGGCCAGCGGTCTTCGGAGTGTAAATGACTTCCTTAAGGTCATAGGGTAAGTCAGTGTCCAAACTGCAGGCTGGAACCCTGATCCACATACTTCCCAACCAACCTTCTTTCACCTGCAGTCTAATTCAGAAGTCAGGTCAGAGTATGCAGGTTGGCAAATGAAAATAAAATGAAGGTGAAAACAGAGAAAAGTCCATAAAGACAAAAGGACTTTTCTTAATAGTTGGGAAAAGGAAGAGCAGGAAGAATAATTAAACAAGGAGAAGACTGTAGGTACTTCTGGTTTTTCCCAAGCCCTTCCCCAACACATATACACTAACCAAATAGACTTGTGAAATTACACAATTCCTCTTCAATAATGTTTTCACAAGGATAGATGTGGCCCATCAGTAAATTTGTGTGACATCCCGTACATCACTTTTATGGAAGAATGGGAGTAGAGAAAAAGAAGTTCATTGTATGAGCAGTTTCCAAGACATTTTACCTTAAGCTTCTCCACAACCTGCCCCACCCCAGGAGACTGACAGAAATCTAACAAAAGGGTCAAAAACAGTTCTCTTGGGGAAGTACTCATGATTTGGATCTATTTGCTTTATTTCCTTGAACTAAAATTCAAGACTCTGAGCAACAGAGCAACATTGTTTGCCAGCTAAAGGTCAGGAAAAGGAGAGAAAAGAAGAAATCTGGGGGTAATAAAAAGAGGGGAAACAGTTGGATGCCAGTGATATGACATTGCCTGAGCAGACCTGAAGGGTCTCACCACCTTCCCTTGCTCTCCAGGCCCAGAGACTCATAAGATTCATACTGTTAAAAGAGGAAGGGGCCCGAAATATCATCAACTCCAACCTACTCATTATACAGAAGACAAATTAAGACCCTAAAATGAGAAATAATTTGGTCATGCAAGGTCAAACACATATGAACCCAGTATCCTGACTCGAAATCTAGGCTGAATTCATTACTTATACTATAAAACCTAGAAACTACTTCCAAATGTCTGGGAATAATCTATCAGGACCCAGAATAGGGATCTTAGCAGGGGAAGAAGGAATGAGCTTAATTCTTTATTGCCCCTATACCTTCTCTTCCATACGGTGAAGGTGTGGATGTAAGTATTATTACACAACCAGGAACATTTTTTAGTTGACTTCAGATAATCCCTATGTAAAAGTCATCCTTTGACTAAGGGGAAACTTTAGAGGTTTCAGGAAGCTGAGCTAGGATGTGAAACGGCCAGATGTCACAGGGAGTAACTTATACAACATCTAAGAAAACAATAGGTGAGTATAAATGGGTGAGTAGAGACTAGCAAAGCACTTCCAGCCCAGGACAGGTAAGAAAGAGATGGGGAAGGGCATGAGCCCTGGAATCATCTCTGAGCCCAGAATCTGGGGGGCTGGTGAATGGGGACGGTACTTCTAGACCAGCTCTAAAGGTATCCGAGCTTTCAAAGATCAGAAGAGGGAGATAAGAAGCTGTGATCTAAAGGGGTTCAGAAGCATGAGATAGAATAGGAGCAAGGAATATGAGTCCCTTGAAATGCTAAGGGGTGCAATGGATAGAACTCTGGCATTAGAGTGAAAAATTACCTGGGTTCAAATTGCTCTAATCACTTACTATCTACTGAGCAGACCTGAAGGGTCTCACCACCTTCCCTTGCTCTCCAGGCCCAGAGACTCATAAGATTCATAGACTGTTAAAAGAGGAAGGGGCCCAAAATATCATCAACTCCAACCTTTACAGCTTCAGCTTCCTCATCTGTAAAATGAAGTTAGAGATTTATGGTCTCTAAGGTCTCTTTCTAAATCTATAAGTCTATGATCATCATGTTATCCTTACTCTCCACAATTATTTCTCCTCCTTTGTCTCCAGGCCAAACCTCTGGAGGACCAGAGTTGGAATCCTAGCTTTCTGCAGCTTGCTACCTGTGTGATAATAGGTGATTGACTTTCACTCTTTTGAGTAATTCAAGGTTTTTTAAGGGTCCTTTCAGCTCTAAATTCTATGACATGCCTCCCACCTCTTGGCAGACAGATGCAGGACCACAGCTGCAAAGGGAAGCATGCATTTATAGACATGGCCAATGTATGGATTTGTTTAGTTTGACTGTATTTGTCAAAAAAATGGAGAACTTGGGATTCAATGGTATGGAGAGGCAGGGAGGAGATAGTAGGCAGTGACTGAGAGGCAAAAAAATAAAAGCCTCAATAAAATATTTTTAAATACATAGAATAAAAAATACTGGATAATGAACAGGGATATTTTGTTACTAATTTTTAAAAATGTAATAGCCTTTCTAAGGATAAAAATGTGGAAAAGGTACATTTGTTTTCAAGATTTCTGTGATTCATATGAGGAAATGTTTTTACTTTTTCACAGTTATTAAATTCATGCATTTTTAAAATAGAAAATAAAGAAATAAAGCATAAGGTCCTATTTTTTTTTTCTTTGCAGACCATGAGATTCTTATTGGTCCTTGTCCTCTTGGGAGGAATAGCCTGCAGTTTCCATGGTAAGTTGATCCCTCCCTCTTGGATTCTGGTCAAGGCGTCTTATTCTGTCTATCTTCCTGCCCCACTCCTCTACAATGCAACATGGGAATTGAGGAAAACTTGGGCCACTGAAGCCGAGGTTGGATAGCACCTATTGAAGTCTTCTAAGAATTGTTCTCTTTCCCCAGACTCCTGATTCCTTTAGGTTCTGCCTGTTACATAGCACTTACAAACCTTCTTTGATATTTCTAGGATTTAATGGAAGAGTGGGAGGGGGGAAGGTTATAGAGAATTTTCTCTGACCTTTAGGAAAATTTATCCTAAGGTAGCCAAAATGTATATCATGTGACATGGTAGGGATTTCTAGATTAAGCTGTAATGCCCTATCAAGCCTTTTTGCAAGGAATTTTTTTTCCTGAGGCAAATGGGGTTAAGTGACTTGCCCAGGGTTCACCCAGCTAGTTAGTGTTAAGTGTCTAAGGTAGGATTTGAACTCGGGTCCTCCTGACTTCAGAGATAGTGCTCTATCCACTGCAGCACCTAGCTGCCCAAGGAAATTTAAAAGTCTTCACTTAGTGGAAAGCAAAAAAGTAGTCATAGATAGACAATCCATCAGGGCTTTGTTTCCCTATTTCTAGAAGGGTATCACACAAGAATTATATCTCTTACACCTAAGCAGATATTTGTAGTGCAGGAGGACAATTATTTTGCTGATTCCGGGATAAAAACCACCTCCTCTGATCAGGGAAGGTGAGGGTCCTAGGAAGTAGTTTAATCTCAGATAATAGCTAAACTTCATCCAGCTTCTCTCTACCCCCACCAAAACTTATTATATATATAAAAAAAATCCCAGAAAGCAAAGAGTCATTTATTAAAACAAACCAAAAAATGCGTGTATAAGATAATGAGTCTTATAACTCAAACAAAATTCTGCATTCTGAAAGTGGGGTCTATCCAACACCACAGAGAAGGAGGGATATGGATATGGAATATGAAGTTGGATTCTTTTGGAAGCCCTCAGGTCTTTGAGTCTACTTGCACAGATACATTAGTGGTCTCATGGGTGATAGGGATGGGGTACTGAGTAAGCTCAGACTTGGTAAGCATCAGTTCAAGGATGGGAAGAAAAATTACCTTCTTTTGGATTCTGGGTGTCCTAGACCATGGAGAGAGCTGAAGTTGTTTTATTTTTGTTACATAATTTCTGTTTTGGAGGGGTTTGAGAGATACTGAGAGGCAGCAAAACATTTTTAGTCCTCTATCTTGTTGCTTGTATGACCTCAACTATTAATATCATTATTGCTTTTAATAATAATTATTATTATTATTATCATTATCATCTCAGCCCTTCTGGCTCTAAATTTTAGATCCTGTGATATGGTAAATGTGGAATATGAGCAACTAGAGTCCTTTAAAGTTTCGTCAGACACCTTACTTTACAGGAACTGCCTAGAGTTCCTGAGTTGTGAGTTGCCTTGGCTCCCTTAGAAATCTCTCACATCTTCCCTATGGAGGGAAATACCTACAATTCTTACTATGTCCTTAAGCCTTTGCTAAAATATTGAGTCTTTAGGAGAAAGGCTAGAGAGGCTCCAACATAATGATGTCTTTGTGTCATTCCTCTTGCCTAGAACTGGGTCCCTCCTCATCACAGTCTCAGAAGCTTTATCTTCCTTCAGAACTCTACTCAGCTGCCTCCTCTTTCAAGACATTTTCTTTGATTTCCCTATTTGTTGGAGTTTCTTCCCACTTTAAATTACCTCCTCTTTACATCTCAGTGTAAATACCACATTCTGGCCTTACTCCCACCTCCAGGAGAATGTGGCAGCAGAGACTATTTTATTGCTATTTCCCCATTCCCTAGAAAAGTGTTACTCACATAGTGGATATTTCACAAAATGAACTGAAAGAAATTTAATCCTCACCGGAAACCTGCAAAGTTGTCCCTATTTCCACGTCAGTATACTGGCTCTCAGAGAACCAGAGGGACTGGCCCTAAGCCCACCCAAATGAACTATAACAGTGATCACTTGGAGATCTTCAAGATCTCCATACTCCTAATGCTCCTCCACCTGTCACACCTGAGAGTAAAGCTTCTCTTTTTGCTGTCTCTTCTAGGTGTACTTTCTAACGAGCTTTCTGGCATTGGGAATGGCTTTTTTACCGCTGGTGAAGAGAAACCTGGAGGCACAATCGTGGCCATTCGAACCTTCCGGGGGACTTTTGGCGAATTCAAGGGGTAAGTGGAACCCATGGAGTCCCCAGGCCTTTTCCACACAAACCTTGTCAGATTTTGTAAAGGCAATAAACACTAGACAGAAAGTCAGGAGATAATATTCTATGTGAACTTGGAAAAGTCATGACCTCTCTAAGCACTGGTTTCTTCATCAGCCTAATGATGGGATTGAATTAGATGATTTCCAAGATTCCTTTGAACGCTGACATCCTCAGAGTTTGCTCCAATACTTTATTTAGGTTCTAAGGTCTCTCTCAGCTCCAACATACAATGTTCTAAATGTCTCTTCCTGTTCTGAGACTATGATTCCAAGCTCCTAATGGCACAAGTTTCTATGATGGGTTTTTTAGAAACAGAACTTCTGCCTTCTGAGGACTGATAATAAACATAGATGTACTGAAGTAGGACATGAACTGAAGAACAAAATCAGGGGTTGTACAAGACAACATGTGAGAAAGATTTTACCACTGGGATTTTCTGGATGAGCAAGCACAAGCATAGGGAAGGTCTGAAGGTCCATCACTTCTCCATTTTCCAGTCTGTCTACTCTCACCCCAGGAATCACAGGAACCTACACTTTAGAGTACCTCAAGCTTAAGGACAAGACCCCTGTAGTGTCTGAAACCACAGCTCCACTAAGGAGCTTTGGCCAAGGAGTTAGGCAGACTCCTCACTCATACACAGATAGCTACTGTTACTTGTATATTTTAAGAAATAGTCTCAGTTTCCCTTTTTCCTTTTCTTTTTCCTACTGCTTTTCCCCAAGCCATGAGGGAGAGAATGAATGATTGAATGATCACAGAGTCATAAAATGCCATCTCTGATAAGATCTTTGAGATTATGAAGCCTGGGTCTTTTACATTACAGATCATAGGATCTGGGGCTGGGTGGGACCTCAGAGGCAAACTAGTCCAGCTCTGCTCCTCATAGCAAGAAAGAATAATAGGAATTCCTTCCAGAAAATCATTTCTATAATTATCTATGTTTTATAAAGCATTTCTTTACAACCACGTTTTGAGATGAATAGTACAGCATTATACCATTTCACAGATGAGAGTAATAGAATCCAAGGAAGCTGTTACCAAATTCATTGCTTATTCAGATACACATAGATAATAAGCATCACACCCTGGGTCTTTTGACTGCAGGTCTACACATTTACTACCATCCTGAGCATAGAGTAAGGATACAGAAAGTGAGGGGCTCCATTTTTTGGATGTAGGGGGAAAGATGTATTTCCAGGTTGACTGACAGACCAAACTCAGGGCAAATATAAGAGATCCACTAGGAGAAACCTTGCACAGCCAAGGGAATAGGTCATGTTGTCTTTAGACTTGTAGATATTTTCTATATCCTTTGGGAAAAGTCATTTCATATCACTGACCTCAGTTTCCTCTTATACAAACTGAGGAGGCAGGGAATGATTAAACACTATGACGTCTAAGGTCCCTTCTGAGATCTGAATGACATGACAAAACCATCAAGACTTAGCATCCACCCTTTATAAAAGGCCATCACATAGAAGTCACTCAGTGAAGGCTTGTTGCTAATAGTGTTGTAGATCTACCCCATGTCAGAACTTGAAGATTCCTCAGGATATGCAATGTCAGATCTGGGAGAAATATCAGAATATAAGGTCAGGAACACCCCTTAAAACTTATAAGAGAGCATGTGACAACTATTACAGACCTTAAAGTTCTTAATATTCAGCTACCTCACTTTGTAGAAAAGATATAAGTTCATTTAAAGAAAACTTGCTTTGATGCTTAACTGCAGGAAATTTAAATTCACAGTTATTGAGCCCTTTTAAGTTTGCAAAATATTTTCCTTACAGTAAATCTGTGAGGTAGGCAATGCAACTATTACTATCTATACTGTTACAAATGAGGAAACTGAGACCTGAAGTCACTTGCTCCAAATCACCCAGATAAGAAGGGTCAGAATTAGGTTTGAACAATGGCATCTTTGCTCCAAGTTTAGAATTCTTTCCACTACACTGTCTTACAAATGTACCTACAGAGATTAAACATCATGAATGAATTTCTGGCTATTTGGTACACAATGAAGGCTATAAGATCTCCTTTTCTGGAAATTACCCATGACAGAAACTATAAAAATATCCAACTTCTTTCCCATAATTTACTATCTCCAGCTTGAGGAAGAGTTTTCCTATATAGAGACAAATGCTGGAGGAGGCAACTCTGGGGTTCAAAGAAGTTTTAACACTTATCCTTTCTTCTAGGATCCAGGTGAAAGTAAATGATCAATGGAGTGAAAAATATGGACTCTCAGGGGGCAATCCTGAGAAATTCACCCTCTGGAAAGGAGAAAGCATAATAAAAGTATCAGGCTATCATAACCTCTGCATCCACTCAATCACAATGGAAACCAACTTAGGGAGAACTTTTACAATCGGGGAGCCCACTGGCCAGAAATTCACTGCCTCCCCCCCTGAGGAGGGGATGGTGCTTAGTGGTATCAGGGGTTTGTATGGGGCCATATGTATCCAAAAAATGTCATTTGATTGGAAACACGCTCCTAAAAAATCAACCATCTGAAATAACTCTACCTGAATGAGACCCTTGCTGAAAACACCCCAATAGTGCCTACTGAAAACAACTGACACATTCTTCCCAGAAAGAATCCTAGGACACCCCCTGGATCTCTTTTGAAGACACCTCAACTTCACAACCGTGTTACTTAGCTTCCTACAACTACTGTCCACTAAGCCATCTGTCCCTTCTAAGAAAAGATTTAAAGCTGTAGTTACCTGGAGTTGTTTTTGTAAGGTTATATATTCCATGACCTGGGTTACTCTTCCAGAGACCTTAAGCTGGTCAATCATCATAAAATCTGAAAGAAGAGATGGTACCCATGACCCAGATGATGTGACTAAAGGAAGAAAAGAAATTAAGGCGGTGGTGGGAGAACAACTTGAGGGGATTTAGAAATCTAATCAGTCAATAAAGCCTCTGTAAAAGCTGTGTTCCTCGTGGTAGACTATGTTCTTTGTTGGGAAATGTATTTGAGGTTTATGAGTGTAGATGGGGTACCAACAGAGGATCCCATTCCTTTGTAGCAAATCCTCAAATCAGGGGAAATAGGGGTTGTCTGTTGTGGAAAGGAGAATTGACTAAGGTCAAGAAATCATAATGCTTTGCTCTCTGTGAGACTAATAGAGCATGAAGTGTCTGTGCTCAAATCCAGGGAATATTTGGGTACTTTCCTCAATACCATTTTCCAAACTTTGGAGTATTAGGACACTGAGGATAGAGTAAGGAATCCTGGGTTCCAGAATTGATTGTGATTTACTAGAGCTATTAGGCCAAGGTTGACTGACTCTAATTGCTTTATACCTCCTCTGACTCAGTTTCCTCATCTATTAAATGAGGGAGATAATTGTGAACTGACTTATTTCATAGGATAAGGAGGAGAATGCTATCTAAACTATGAAACTCAATGCAAATGGGAGCAATGCCAGCAATTGATGACCTCTTCCCTGAAATACATTGGTATTAACCAAACCTTTATATGGGATACACTATGTGCTAACCACTATTGTTAAGAACTTCACAAATACCTCATTTGATCTTTACAACAACCCTGGAAAAGGGGTGCTATTATTATCCTCAAACAGAGATTAAATGACTTGCCCAAGATTGTACATCCACCATAAGTCTGAAGTTCAATTTGAACTCAGATCTCTTCCACTCAGGCACCAGTATTCTCTATCTACTGCACCATCAGCTGCTTCTTCCAATGGGCAATATTGGTCTAAGTAGAGGCTGTTGTGAGATGTACTTTAATGATCCCATACCTGACTCATTTCCCTGTTTTGTGATATCTATAGTAAGCATCAGACTGTCATACAATTAAATCATTAACCTGTTCTGGGGGTGAAGTACCACATCTCATTCTGATAGGTAACCCATGAAAAGCCTACTCTTTTCTTTATTTCTAACATTCCTCACTAGCATCTATTCCTATCAGAGATGAGCACATGCTCAACAGATATTAAGAAATAAAATCTGTAGCAGAAGTTCTGAACTTTTGTATGATGAAGCCCTTTGGCAGTTTAGTGAAGCCTATGGCCCTTTCTCAGAATAAAATATAAAACATGAGATTTCAAAGGAAAATGGTTACATGGAAATAGTTATCAAATATTTATAAAAATTTAAAAATGAGTTTGTTTTTTAAAAACAAACTCACAAACCTCTAAGTTAATAACCTGGATGTAGAACATAACTCCTTAAACTTTTCCATTTGAAACCTTTTTTCCCCTGAGAAATTTTTATGTGACCTGGGGTATGCAGGTATATTAACAAACATCATCATTCTGTAAATTCCATTACAAGATCCCCATATGGGATAGTGACCCACAGTTCAAGGAGCTATGATCCAGAGGATGCCTCAAATGATCAAAAATATAAATTAACTCTGATCTCTGTGCTTCAAGTTGCATCATTTTGTTCTTTCTTTTTCCTTCATGAGCCCCCAGCCACAGAATTCAAGAATTTATAAGAATAATGCAGTTTTCTGCACTCCACCTTCCCTTGTACTTTACTGATACTTGGCAAACACTGACATTGCTTCCTCTTAAGTGTTCCCTTAGACTTGGCTTATATGCTACTTGTACTCCAGATAAAGAAAGGATCATTTCAAGTATCTTGCTATAGAGAATGTAGTTCAGGGAAATCCAGTGGTTATTTGACTGGGAAGATTTCCAGCCTGACATTAAGAGATGGCCTAAGGACATGAAAAGCTATTGTGATTTTATTAATTATTTGTGAAATAACATCAGCTTCTTAAAACGCAAGAGTTGAAACTGAATTTTACTTTTGTCCCTGGTGCAAGGAAATCATTAAGCCTTTTAGACCTTTTGTTGTAGCAAGAGGATTCCATGGATACTTGAGAAGTACCTCAACTCCTCTATCCTGGCTCTAGGGAAATGAAGGAGGGGAAGAGTGGGTGTGGTTGAAAGGAGGTTTTAACCACAAGTAAAATGTAAAGGTCGAAATGGGTATAGTCAGTTTTGCAGTTCTTTGTGGGAATTTAAGAGAGTCTTTGGTGCCTTTGGGTGGAGCAGTAGTTAAGGCATATGGCTTTCAATCAGGAGGACCTGAATTTAAACCTGTTCTCTGACATTTGCTAGCTGTGTGACCCTGGCCAAGTCACTTAACCCAGTTAGTCTCAGTTTCCTCATCTGTAAAATGAGCCAGAGAAGGAAATAGCAAAGTGTGTATTTTTGAAAAAAATTATAATTCTTTTATATTATTTACATTTTCATTTCCTTAGTGTGATAAATAAAAAATAATATTAATCCTTTATGATTGGATTCAAGGATGATATATATGCTATATATATAGCACCTAATACAAAGAAATCAGAGATAAATCGTATAATTAACAATCCAGCTATAATGAAACAAACACTAGAATTTGCAAGAAATCCAGCAATGATGCAGGAAATGATAAAAAATCATGACAGAATCTTGAGTCATTTTGAAAGGATACTACATAGATATAGTGCTTTGAGGCTTATGCATACTGATATTCAAGACCCAATGTTGAATGCAGCTCAGGAACAGTTTAAAGAAGATTGTTTATATTACACTTAAATGATTAATTTTGGTGATTTTTTCTTTAACAATCCAAACCATGTTATTCTAACCTATTCAAATGACCTTATCTTTGTCACAGTTAAAGATGTGAAGAAGTGTTGGTGACATGGCAATTTAGACACCAAGGAATTGCCTGTAGACCCTTTATGTTCCATTATGTGAAGTACCATGTATGCCCGTCATTGGGTAGATCTGAATCAGAGTGACCAGGATCATGGGGAAAAGTCAAATCAGAAGAATTCAGTCCAGGAATAACCTTTAACATCTTTGTTTCTGTATACTCTGAGAAGCTGATGCAGGGGGATCTTTCAGAAGTACAAATCCAAAACATGTTTGGTGTGATTTCACATATATAGCTTATGGCAAATTGCTTACCTTTCCTGGGAAGAAGGGGAAGGAGAAAGAGAAAGGGAGGAAGAGAACTTGAAATTTGTAAAAACTAAAGCTAAAAATTAAAATGTTAAAATTTGCATTTACATTCAACTTGGAAAAAAATTAAAAATCATTTTTAAAATAAGAAAAAAAAATCCAAAACCATCCTGGGAATGTCTAGGCAATTTTAAAATTCACCTTAATCTAGGCTGATTCCATAACCAAGATCTAAATTTTTTTTATACTTTGGGTAGAGCTCTTTCTTACTTCTTCTTCAGCTTTAGACCAACTTATCTGTGCCAAAGATAATTCTTCCTTCTTTTTCTAAGGCTTAGCAAAATGCAAGGTAGGGGGAATTGATAGTAATTTATATCAATTGGTATTTTTACTACATTCATAAAAATGGTTAAAAAAATATTTTGAGTTAATTTTTTATTTAATGATACTACAACATTACTATACCAACCTTATTTATGAGACATACAATTTTGGGAGATTTAAACTAAACAAAGAGGCAACTAAGTGGCTAAGTAAATAGAGTAATAAACTCTAGAATAAAAGTAAATCAGAGAGTCCTGATCAACTGTGAGCCATAACTGATGTACTCACTCATTCATGCCAGACACTTTAAAAAATTGAGACTTCCTTCTGATCTATGGCCATAGAGTTACACCTAAAGATTATCAGATTAGGAGTGTAGTTATTCACAATGAATTTTCCATTCCTACAAACCCATGAAGGAAGAAGGTATATTTGACAGAGTAGTTCCCTATGAAGCTTATTCATTTGATTCTAAGAGCAGCTAGAATAATTCAAATATTGGGCATTCAAGAGAAAATTAGTAAGCTTTCTGATCTTTATGGTCATCCATTTCCACTGTATAAAAAAATTGAGATTTGGATGCAGATAAATCAAATAAGATTCTTTTCACAAAGAATAGTGAGTACACTTTCCAGATAAACATATGATTTCAAAATATTTGTTCTGTAATAGCTATGACCAAAGTCACCAACTAGGTGATCAGATTAAGTACCAATTGCCTTTAAACTAGATCATCTTCATACCAGAAAGCATCATTAAGCTGCAGAGCCTTTGGCTACAAATAAAAACTAAAGGGCTGCAAATGTGCAAAAATGTTTGTGGCAGCCATTTTTGTTATGACAAGGAACTAGAAACTGAGTGGATGCCCATCAGTTGGGGAATGGCTGAATAAGTTTTATATATATATACATATATATATATATGTATATGTACATATATATATATATATATATATATATAACTGTAATGGAATATTACTATTCTATAAGAAACAATCATCAAGATTGTTGAGGTTAGGAAGGACCCCCAAACGATTGGAGTCATAGACCAGTGTTGTGAGGTGCCTCAAAAAATCTGTAGGCTTGAACCCATATCCAAGACAAGGGGCAAAGTTCATTGTAATTGTAATGCCAATTGAAACAGGCTAAGTAAGTTCCAAAATAATTTAGCAAAGGACCCAAGAGAAAAGAGATAAAGTTATAGGAAAAAGTTGATCAGTTACTTATTTCCTAATTTTATTGCTTACAAGGAAATTTGAGGGGTGATCTATTCACTTTTGTCTCAGAGACCAGAGATTATCTATCTGATAGTCATAATTGTTTCTAGGACAATTCTAAGACCAGAAGACTTTGAAATTATTGACAGACATATTGTTAGAACAACAGCATTCTTAGGTCAGAGAGCCTCAGGATCTCTAATATATCTTCCCTAAAATTTGAGGGGAAAATTATTATTATATTCCTAGGCCAGGGGACTTTTATAATCATTGACAAACAGATTGCCAGAACAATAGCACTCCAAGGTTTGGGGGTAGGACTTCAAGACCACAGATTGAAAACCAGAAGACTTTAGAATCATTGACAATTTATTAGAAGTACCCCAAGGTCAGGGAGACCTCCACACTACTGTCTTCCCTAGAAGCTATTATGCTTCATTTTCCCTCTCAAGCAGTCTGCACCTCAAATTCCTTTGGGACATAGGGACAGAGATCTCTTCTTCTGGAGCTGCTTCAGGCTAATAAGGGGTGTGGAGCTGTCCTTCTCTAGTGGGGTCCAGACTGATTTGAAGATGGCAGCAGCAGCATTCAGAAGGGTGCTAAGTGTCAGAATCAGTTAGCTCATGATATTCAGGGTGAACAAATAGTTGGAAGTACATAGCTTGGAGTCTGGAGGAAACAAATCTTGTAAGTAAGTTAAAAAATGTAGGGGCCAAATAGGAACAAAAAAGAATAAATAAAAGTGAAGTGAGTATGGAGATTACTAGGGACAGTAATCAGGAGACCCACCGAGAGGAAGACTTGGGAGCGGGGTAAAGGAGGCCATCAGGAATGTCTCACATCCAGACATAATATTTAAAAGGCATTAAGCATTGAGGATTAAGCATTAAGAGAATGACATGCGGAGTAGAGATAATAATTAATCTTAATTGTTAATAATTACTATTAATATAGTGTAATAAAATATTAATAAATATTATTAGTAATAAATTAATTAAATCTTCCCTTACAAGGGAAGGCTTTTACCCAATTGGTAAAGATGACAACAAAAACCAAGAGTAGTCTGAAGCCCCAGAAAGGGGCACATGTGTAAAATCCATCTGCCAGTCCTTCACTGGGTATGTACCTCTTCTCTGGATGGGCCTCAGGAGCAGGGGGTGTTTTAAAGCCCTTTCAGGATTTACTTGAGCAGAACTGGGCAGGCCTGACAAACCTATTTTAATTGTTTCTCCTTGTTTGTAACCAGTGAAAAATAGGTTTCACAAGGGATTGGAGAGCATTTTTTCCAAGTGAGTAGCTTGGTGTAGGTGATAGAGAAATTTCAGTTGGCTGGTTCAGGGATTAGAAGTTGGCCTGAAGTGTTTGAAAGCACCCAAAAGGAGAAAGGAGGTACTCCTTTCCTTTAGCAAAGAGCCTGTTTCTAGGAGCTACATGAGAATGTAGGAGTTGGGGAATTAAAGGTGCCACGGGCAGGGGCAAAAGGGCAGCAGTACGGGCAGTTGAGTCTGCAAACCTGTTTCCCTTAGTCTGAAGGGAATCCCACTTCTAATATCCTTTACAAAACATAACAGAAACCTCTCTAAGTCCATAGTCAGTTTGCTATAAATGTTTTCCTGTCAAAATTCTCTTTTCTTCCCCTGAGCATGCAAAACATGTTGGAGTCAGTATAGACATCCACTCACATTCCTTTCCCCAATTCTAAATCCCTGGTGAGGGCAAAAACACTCTGCACCTATAGGGAGATTAGAACCTCCAAAGGTTGGTGTAGGGTAAGCTTAGAGGCTTTCTCAATTAGCTAGGAGGCAAAGAAGCATCCAGTTTCTTTGAGAAGTAAGCAAGGTGTCTGGATGGGCTTCCAGAGACTGAGCCGAGACTCCTAGAACCTGGCCCGCCTTCCATCAATATATAGTGGGAAAGGCTTTAGGGCTAAGGTAGAGGCAAGAGGTCAGTTCAGCTTTCAGGATCTTAACAGCCTTGGCTTGATCAGGGCCCCCATTCGAGGGGAATTGTTTCAGGGCCTGGACTAGAATCATAGGGAGGCTTGGCAATAACCCAAGTTAGGTATAAAAGTCAGCCATGCCCAGGAAAGTACACAGCTGTTTCTTAGAGAAAGGGTCAGACGACAATAAGGGTGCTGGGCTCATGGCTTCTACTGACCATTTGCTCTGATTATAGAAATTTTCTGTAAGAGGAAAAAGCAGAGACATGATTATAATAGCATCAAAACAGGTCCTTCAGGCTTTAGCCTGAGAGCACACACATGACAGGATAAAACATCCTTATTTCTGTTTAATAACCAATCATTTAGTAACAATTCCACCTTCCAGTCAGATTCAGGAATAATCAGATGAGAAACAAAGAAACAGAACTGGGAAACGAGTCAGAAGAATCCCACCTCAAGCAGAAGCTAAGATTGTCCTCCCAACTCTTACCCAGATAGACATCCACCTGTGACAGCTCAGAAAGGCATTCCTCTGAATAACTCAAGGCATGGTGGGTTACTGACTTAATGATCCAGCAATCAAATTCAAAACCCAAAAGAATATCAGTTACATTCCCAAGAGGTTTTATCTCTAATAGCAGATTCTACTAATCACAGCTTAGGGCTAGATACATTACTTTAAAAGTTTACCAGGTCTTAGACACATAGGAGATTTTGTTTAACATGTTTTATATGTTTAACTTTATCCTCGTGCAAAGGATCGATCATTAAACAACCTTATAGATTCATAGTAAGCATATTCCTCAGGGCTGATGACCTTGCTTTCCCTGATGATTTCAAGAAAACTGTCAAGCTTACACATTTAGAGAATTTGACAGAGACCCCAGGATAGGAGCTGAGTTTGCTGTTGTCTGCCCCAATTATTTTTAATGTTTGCTTGGGCTGTGCTTCTTGATACCTCCCCTACTCCATGAAGGGGGAAAAGGTGTTGCACACCTCATACTTGGAGGTGAACTGATAACGCTTTCACCTCATCCCTCTTGTTCCACACACACACACACACACACAGTAATTACCAATTTTAGGTTTAACATAATGGCTATAACTCCAAATAACTTAGTTAACAATTTTAGAATTTTCCTAAAAGCCAAATAGTCTTAGCTGTAATTTCTATTCCCTTAAATAAGTCCATGGGCGATTATTAGTACTGTTGCTCCTATAAAGCTAAGGGGGAATTGCATGAGGGCAGCAATAATTACTAAACCTATCTGGCTTATAGAAGAGGAAGCGATGAGAGATTTAAGGTCTGTTTGTTGCAGGCAAATAGAACTTGTCATAATTATACCTCATAGTGAGAGGATTATAAATGGGTAATATAAGTTTCCCCTTTGTTTTAGGGAGAAAACAAGACAATTCTTAAAACTGAGATAGAACATATTTTAAAATTCATTTAACTTTAGTTAATGAGATTCCCTAAATTCTGATTAAATGTTCTAGACAAATTGAATTGCCATTTGGTTATTTTCCAATTCATGTAAATCATTTCTTTTTTTGTGAGCCAGGAAAAGAGTTAAGGTGCCAGTTTTTATTGATAAGGTCCTCAAAAGTCTGACTCAATAACTCAAAAGCAGGTTGTTTATTGCCAGAGTCTTTAAAGTAGTAGCAAACTGCTTTTCTGTTTTCCTTAAGTTCCCAAACTCTTAAATCTTCTGTTATCAGTACAAATAGGTTATAATTTCCATATCCCTTTAGTGGGTTTTAATTAGAGTTCTTTTAAAACTGCTTTTATTATCATATCTCAAATTACAAATTTCACTGAATTGTTCTTCCTTCTATGCATTATCCTCCTAGTCCTGAAGAGGCCTTAATTTAGTTGAATTGCTTCCACATTACTTTACATACACATAGAAATTATTTATTTCAACACTGACATTATATGCATCTAAAAACCCATGAAGTTGTCAAATATGAAGCAATTCTATCCAATAAAGCAGCTAACATTCATATAGCATGTTTTATGCTAAGAACTTTTGCTATCATGTGATCTTCACAACAATAATCATTATTATTTCTCTTTACAAATCAGAAAACTGGGCAGAGATAAAATAATCTGCCATGAAGTACACAGCTAACACATATCCCAACTGAAACAGAGAATGGTGGGCTTGCCAAATGCAGAGCCTGATGGCTTTCTCACCTCACACAGCCAGGCTGGCTGCTGCCAGGGGAACCTGGATTCTTCCCAGGCAGTTGCTGGACAGAACCTGCTGAAGGCTGGAGTGACTGATGCCAGGATCTCCCTTTGATGATAGTTTCAGGTGCCAGGACTCAGGGAATGCTGGCCATCGAGCCTGACCCCAACTCCATCCCTGGTCCCCAGGCAGGGTTAGGGAGGTATTTGGGCAAGGTTATGCAGGGTCCTCCACAGCTATTGCTGCTTCCCTTATTTCTACAGGTAAGGCAGAATTTGAGTTTCCCTAGAGTTCTTTAGCATTCTCTTTTCTTTTTTTCTGGGTCATTAATCATTTTATTAATTATTCCTAACAAATAATTATTAAAAGGATGGTCATTTAGCCATCTCTTGTAAAGGGCTGAAACTTTTTTTTTATTTTATAATTATAACATTTTTGACAGTACATATACATCGATAATTTTTACAATATTATCCCTTGCACTCACTTCTATTCTGAATTTTCCCCTCCTTCCCTCCACCCCCTTTCCTAGATGGCAGGCAGTCCCATACATGTTAAATGTGTTATAGTATATGTGTGCAGAACCGAATTTTTTGTTTCACAGGAAGAATTGGATTCAGAAGGTAAAAATAACCTGGGAAGAAAAAACAAAAATGCAAACAGTTTATACTCATTTCCCAGTGTTCCTTCTCTGGTTGTAGCTGATTCTGTCTATCATTGATCAATTGGATCTGAATTAGATCTGAGTTAGATCTTCTCTTTATCGAAGATATCCACTTCCATCAGAGTACATCCTCATACAGTATTGTTGTTGAAGTGTACAGTGATCTTCTGGTTCTGCTCATTTCACTCAGCATCAGTTGATGTAAGTCTCTCCAAGCCTCTCTGTATTCCTCCTGCTGGTCATTTCTTACAGAGCAATAATATTCCATAACCTTCATATACCACAATTTACCCAACCATTCTCCAACTGATGGACATCCATTCATCTTCCAGTTTCTAGGCACTACAAAAAGGGCTGCCACAAACATTTTGGCACATACAGGTCCCTTTCCCTTCTTTAGTATTTCTTTGGGATATAAGCCCAGTAGTAGCACTGCTGGATCAAAGGGTATGCACAGTTTAATAAGTTTTTGAGTATAGTTCCAAATTGCTCTCCAGAATGGCTGGATTCTTTCACAACTCCACGAACAAGCATTCTCTTTTCTTAATCTGATCTGAAATGAGAGAAATTGGCAAACAGAGGAACTCGGACTATATTGATTTTGTTAGCAATCCCCACAATTAAGATACAGCAGGACTCTGGGGAGTAGAGTATAAAGGGTCTCTTATTACCTTCTGGGGTGCTTTCCCAAAGGAGTAGAAGAGAATTCTGGACAAGATAGGAGTCAAGGAAGGATTAGCAAAAAGTTGCTATTTATCTAGTTTGTTGTTTTCCTTTTCTTTTCTATCAGAATGGGGTAAATTTCTGGAATTATCCCCAATGTTTCAGGAATTTTTCTTGCAATCTTAAAATGACTAATTACCAAACTTCTTAATCATACTCTCAAAACCTTTAGACTCTGCTAAGAAGTTATTTTAATTTTAATTAACAAACTTCATTTCTGTAACCCCCAGCTTAGCCAGAGCTGAGGTCCAAAGGAAAGTTAGATTTTTTTTCCCCTTTTTTAAGGAGGAAGTCATAATGTTCCCAGCATTACAACTACAACAGAGAAGTTTTTCTTGCTGGCTGCAGTTTAAATCTTTCCAGGTAATAGAATCTATCTTGCAGGACAAACATGACACAGTCATTCAGCACAGACATGAAAGAGAACTGTCCCATCTTTGCCAAAAGCCATAAAATTTCTTTAACAAAAGCTATTCTATAGCATTTTGTCTTCTCTGGTGTTACAGAAAAGGTGAAAAGGTGGCAAAGGAAATTTTTTTTTTTTGAGGCTGGGGTTAAGTGACTTGCCCAGCTAGGAAGTGTTAAGTGTCTGAGACCAGATTTGAACTCGGGTCCTCCTGAATTCAGGGCTGGTGCTCTAGCCACTGCGTCACCTAGCTGCCCTGGCAAAGGAACTTTTCCAAAAACTGCAAGAATTTCCAAGTCTGGGCATCCCCAGTCAAGAAAAACTTGCTGAGCATGGAGCGCATAATGACCCAGACAAGCCTTCTCCCAGTGCTGTCCCAAGTATAACAGTGAGAAAGAAAAAAATGGGGGAGGGCTTACCTTGACAATGAAGGAACCAAGCCAGGGGAGGCTAGACTCTCTCCACATAGGTCACCCAAATGTTGAGGTTGGGAAGGGTCCCAAAAAGGTTGGGGTCACAGACAGGTGATGCAAGGTGTCTCAACAGAATTTGCAGGCTTGAACCCATATCCAAGTCAAGGGGCAAAGTTTATTGTAATTGTAATGCCAACTGAAACAGGCTAAGTTCCAGAAGAATTTAGCAAAGAACCTAAGAGAAAAGAGATTTATAAGACAAAGTTGATCAGAGCTTCATGTTACTTATTTGCTAATTTTATGGCTTACAAGTAGCTTTGAATGGTAGTCTATTCACATTTGTCTCAGGGATCTGTTTATCACTGACCCACAGATTATCTATCTGATAGTAATGTTTCTAGGACTATCCTAAGGCCAGAAACTTTTGAAATCATTGACAGATTGTTACAACAGTAGAATTCTTAGGTCAAAGGTTCTCAGAATCACTAATATATCTTCCCTAAAATCTAAGGTAAGAAATAGTATTATATTCCTAAGCCAGAGGACTTTTACAGTCATTGACAGATTGCCAGAACAATAGCACTCCAAGGATGGAGGTGGGGGAATCTTGGAATCACAAATTCCAAAACCAGAAGACTTTAGAATTACTGAAAGATTGTTACAAAAGAAGCACTCCAAAGTCAGGGGTACCTCCGTACTACTATCTCCTCTAGGAGCTAAGATTTCAGATAATTTCAGAGAGGCCTGGAGAAACTCACTTGAACTGATGCTAAGTGAAGTGAGTAGAACTAAGAGAACATTGTACACAGCAACAAATTATATGATGATCATTTCTGTGTATACAACTCTACAACAATGAGGTGATTTGGGCCAATTTCAATAGATTTTGTAATGGAGACAGAGCCATGTGCACCCAGAGAGAAGACGTTGGAGACTGAGGGTGGATCACAACATAGTATTTTCGCCATTTTTGTTGTTGTTTGCTTGCTTTTTTCTTTTTCTCAGTTTTTTTCCTTTTTAATCTGATTTTTCTTGTGAAGCATGATAAATGTGGAAATATGTATAGTAGAATTGCACATGTTTAACCTATATTAGATTACTTGGTGTTTAGGGGATGAAGTAGGGAGAAGTGAAGGAGAAAAATTTGGAATGCAAGGTTTTGCAAGGATGAATGTTGAAAACTGTCATTGCATATATTTTGAAAATAAAAAGCTATTATTAAAAAAAATTAAATCCTTCACAAAATGAAAAAAAACTGAAAGGCTAGAAATTCATATGTGTGAATACTTGATCTCTGTACCTTGTGAATTAAATGCTTCTAAGTATTTCATTGGGGAGACTATCATGACATCTCAAATAGTTCTTGATCTACAGTTTTGTTTTTTTTTATTTTCTGCCCTGAAGAAAAATATAAAGAATTCCTCAGGAACTCCTTAATGTGAATAAACTACTCTAAATAATTTTCTATTAATTGTTAACTACAAAATTGAAACCCTAGAATTAACACAGATTTATCAAATAATAAAACTAATAGCACAAATTAGGAATTATGATAGTGAGTGTAATGGGAAACTGAGAACTTCTCAGAATAGTCACTTGATAATTCCAGACCAAATTTCAAAGGTCTATTAATCATTAAGGCTCTGGATCATTGTATACTTCAACAACAATACTATATGATGATCAATTCTGATGGATTTGGCCATTTTCAACAATGAGATGAACCAAATCGGTTCCAATAGAGCAGTAATGAACTGAACCAGCTACACCCAACGAAAGAGCTCTGGGAGATGACTATGAACCACTACATAGAATTCCCAATCCCTCTAATTTTGTCTGCCTGCATTTTTTATTTCCTTCAAAGGCTAATTGTATACTATTTCAAAGTCTGATTCTTTTTGTACAGCAAAACAACTGTTTGGACATGTATACATATATTGTATTTAATTTATACTTTAACATATTTAACATGTATTGGTCAGCCTGCCATCTGGGAGAGGGGAAGGAGGGGAAAAATTAGAACAAAAGGTTTGGCAATTGTCAAGGTTGTGGGGGGCAGCTAGGTGGCACAGTGGATAGAGCACCAGCCTTGAATTCAGGAGTTCAAATCTGGTCTCAGACACTTAACACTTCCTAGTTGTGTGACCCTAGGCAAGTCACTTAACCCCAGCCTCAGGGGGGGAAAAAAAACTGTCAAGGTTGTAAAATTACCCATGCATATATCTAGTAAATAAAAACTATTAAAAATTTTTTTAATTAATTAATTAATTAATTTTTTTAAAAAATCATTAAGGCTTTGGGAAGGACAACAAAAGGCTTGCTCTTCTAGTAGAAATATCTGAGTTGATCTCCTGGACCTTTACCTAACTACTTAAGAGAAGACGAGGTCTATAAACTGGCTAATCTCTATTTGTTGATTGAGGAAGCCTGAGGTAAACTAAATCTCCTTGGTTATTCTAGTTTAATGGACTACTTACCTTTAAACCAATCTCCTTGTTGTGGGGGATTATATGTTTTCTTATAAAATTATTAACTAAGGTAGATTGAATTTATAACTTAGATTCAGTTTATCTGGGAATTTGGGGAAATGAAATAAGGTGCTCATACTAGCTCAAGTAAACAGTTGTAAATCTTGTGAGACTGACCACCATAAATCCATAAATTTAGGAAACTACACCTGCAAACAGTAAAACTGACCATATGGGTCTGACCAGAATTTGGCAAATTTGTGCCACTAAGTGGGAAAGTGAGAATTGATCGATAAGGGGAAGGAGATGTCCTGGATTCTTGTGCTTATGACCATATAAGTCACTTAAGTCTCTGTGGAAATTAACCTCTCTCCACTGGTGGAACTCCAGTGGAAGATGTTCGCTTCTTGCAAGATTCTAAAATAAACACTTCTATTCTTCACTTGAGATATCTCTGAGTATTTGTAAATTGGATTTGCCATACCACCAGATAGCCTATAAAACTTCCTTTTTAGTCTGATAAAATTAAGAAAAATGTTTTTATCTATAGTAAGAGCCATTTTTGTATTTTCTATTAGAAAGGTGGCTTGATAGAAAACCCCAGAGATTCTAATAAAAAGTTATTAGAAATAATTCACAACTTTACCAAAGTGGCAGGATACAAAATAAATCCACATAAATCCTCAGCATTTTTATACATCACCAACAAAATGCAACAGCAAGAGATACAAAGAGAAATTCCATTCCAAACAAATGTTGAGAGTATAAAGTATTTGGGAATCCATCTACCAAAGAAAAGTCAGGAATTATATGAGCAAAATTACGAAACACTTGGCACAAAAATAAAGTCAGATTTAAATAATTGGAAAGACATTCAGTGCTCTTGGATAGGCCGAGCGAATAGAATAAAGATGACAATACTCCCCAAATTAATCTATTTATTTAGTGCTATACCAATCACACTCCCAAGAAACTATTTTAATGACCTAGAAAAAAATAACAACTAAATTCATATGGAAGAATAAAAGGTCGAGAATTTCAAGGGAACTAATGAAAAAAAAGTCAGAGGAAGGTGGTCTAAGTGTACCTGATCTAAAGCTATATTATATAGCAGCAGTCACCAAAACCATTTGGTATTGGCTAAGAAATAGACCGGTAGATCAGTGGAACAGATTAGGTACAAAGGACAAAAAAGGGTACATCTATAGCAATCTAGTGTTTGACAAACCCAAAGATACCAACATTAGGGATAAAAATTCATTATTTGAAAAAAAAAACTTTTGGGAAAACTGGAAATTAGTATGGCAGAAATTAGATATGGATCCACACTTAACACCATATACCAAGATAAGATCAAAATGGGTCCAAGATTTAGGCATAAAGAATGAGATCATAAATAGATTAGAGGAACAGAGGATAGTCTACCTCTCAGACCTGGGGAGGAGGAAGGAATTTATGACCAGAGGAGAACTAGAGATCATTATTTCTGCATAAAAATTCACAATTTCTTTTTGTCCTTGAAAGAGCAAATTTAGGAGAACATAACCCAATAATTAACATGGGCAGTCACTTCCATACCCTGGGACAGCTCAGGGCTCCTATGACAGCCCCCACATACTTGGACAGGCCCTGGCTATCCAGTATGGAGATGATATCTTGTATCTGCAGCCTTACCTGAGAGGCTTCTCTGGCTGCAGCCCCTCACCCCCCACCCAGGGCTTTGGAGTTTCTTTGTCTAAAGGCCCACATTGCCTGTCAGTCTGTTAATCACTCCCTGAACCATTGTGTACTTTCCTGGGCATGGCTGGCTTTTATGCCTTTATTGACAACCCCCTCAGTGATTCTATTTCAGGCCCTGACACAATTCCCCTGGAATGGGGCCCTGATCAGGCAGGGTTTTAAGACCCTGAAAGCTAAACTGACCTCTTGCCCCAGCCTTAGCCCTGCCTACAGCTTTTTGCACTGTACATTGATGGAAGGTGGGGCCAGCTCCTAGAGGTCTCAACTCAGTCTCTGGAAGCCTATTGCAGACCCCTTGCTTCTTCTCAAAGAAACTGGGTGTCTTTGGGGTGAACCTCCTGAATTAGAGCAATGGCTGCCACAGCCCTTCTAATTGAGGAAGCCTCTAAGCTCACCCTTGGCCAACCAGTGGGGGTTCTAACCCTCCACCACATGCAGAGCATTTTTGCCTTCACAGAGTTTTTGAACTGAGGAAAGGACCGCGGAAGGGAGATTCACTTCAGGCTATGGAAACAGGCTTGAAAATTCAGCTGCCCTCGCTGTTGCCCATTTGCCCCTGATCATAGCACCTTTAATTTCCCAGTTCCCTGACTCTTATAATCCTTCATATAGCTCTCAGCCCTAGCAGAGGAGAGGGGATACACCCTTTCTTCTTTGGGATGGTTTCAAACCCCCTCAGGACAGCTTCTACCTCCAGAGGCAAGTCAGCAAGAGCTTCTTTTTGTCCTGCCCAGCTCTTTGCAGAGTGACAATGGCCCGGCCTTCACTTCTCAAATAACTCAAAAGGAAGCTGAGGCACTTAAGATTACTTATGATCTCCACCTTGCCTGGGGACTCAGTCTTCTAAGGAAGTGGAAAAATGAATCACACCCTCAGGCCAGTCCTTAATAAACTATGGAGAATTGGGTGAAGAATCTCCCATTAGGAAGGACCATGTAAGGTCATTTTGACTACATTAGTCAAACTCGAAGGTTCCTGTAGTGTGCTTTAAAGCCCCCAAATTGGGATGCCAAAAATGTACTATGCTTTCTAGAGCCCCCATGCTGGGGTGTCAAAATATAGCATCTGGACTAGCTCTCTGGAGGAACTCAGGACCAGCCCTAGTCCTTGGTCTTAGTGGAGGAGTGAAGAAGGCAGGAGACTCATGAGGCTGGTCAAAGATGGAGTCCATTTATTTCAAGTCCTCTCAGCCCCTAAATACCTTAGTTCACTTAGCATGTGCTAACTATAAGCACCCTGCTATTGATATGTAAATGCATCTTTACTGTGAGAATCCCAGATATCCAAATAGAACACAGGTAGTCACCCGCCCCCCTCCACTTCTCAGAACAGGTGAGACACCCAAAGGGAAGATGAGAGCTGAACCAGACATTGTCAGCAGGTTCCCTCTGGGCTGAAGGGTCTTATACTTCACCCAGAGTTCCCCCACTGTCTGTGGCCCTCTACAGGTTCCCTCAGCTAGATTAGCATTTCTAGAACTAAAAGTGCTTCCTCAGCCATTTCTGAATATTCCTGTGAACCCATAGAGGACCTGAAACGGCTCTTCAGAAGGCCTTCAGGAAACACTGGAAACACATTGAATAGAGAAGAGTGACATTGTCTGTGTCCTCTCCCTCACTCTAGCTTTTTTTTGCTCCTGTTATTTCCCCCCTTTTCCAGGTATGACTTTAACAACACGCTGAGGATGAGAGCTTTGTTCCTAGTATTTTCTCTCCAGCTCCCCTGGTGTCACTGTGTGGCCCCTGCCCGTGGGGAGATAACTCCTTAGTCCTCAGACACCCTAGGGAACTCTATGAGCAGCGGGGGCATTCAGGATTGTTGGGTGTGCCCTCAGCATCCTCAAGGTAGCCCATATATGGAACCTGATACATTTTTGCAAAGACCCCATTCCCAAATGACACCATCCCCACCCTGGATGGCTCTTCATTTGCACTAGCCACCCCCCGGGAAAATAACTTTAACCTGACTATGCCATTTTCTTGTCTAAAAGGATTTCTTACCCACATACCTCAACACATATATCACAGGAACAGCAAATCAATGCATAAATGAGTGAATAAGTGAGGATTTAGACAACACATATAAGTGAGCTGGAAAAGAAAAGGGAAGGCAGTGTGGTGTGAAGATGGCCAGAAAAATAACTTACTTATCATAGTCTGGCATCTCAAGGACAGAGCTGGAGCTATAGAATGTAAAGTCTTTGAATAAATGAAAATCAAAAATGAACAGAAATTTAGTGACCATTTAAACATGAAAATGAAAGATTCGGTTCAGACTTAAAACTTCAGATAAACTATACAAAGTTAGTTAGTTCATAGATTTTATAAAACGTATATCTGGAAAGGACCAAGTTATATAGCTTATCAAAAAATGTATGATTCCTGTGTTTCCCTTCATACCAAGTGGGGAAATAGATATTAGATAACTAATTCTTGAAACATTTTGATTAAGATTATGTATAGCAAGTGCCACTTTAAAGCATGAAAATAGTGCAGTTAACAAGGTCTTAGAATATATGGAATAGCATGAAAATATTAAATAGCTTATCCATATTGTATGTAAATAATGAATGTTTTCAGGAAACCAGAGCACATATTATGAAATGAAAATACTGAAAATCAAAGTCAGTACTTAGAGATTCTAATGAAAATCACAACTGAATGTTTAATTGTGAGCACTGAAATCCCTGTGTGACACACAATTCCCTGAGACCAAAATTTGACTCATTGCTTATGATCTCACCCTGATCCTGATAAAAAGTACTTACACTGACAAATCAACAATTCATTATGAAAAGGAGGTTTTGTACCCGCAAATCTATGAAAAGGTCAATCTGTGACTTTTTCACTCAGTCTTTATAGAGAAATTAAAGGTTGACAATGTCCTTCCCCCAAATGCCTAATAGGAAAATTAGAAAGAAAATCAAAAGACTTGAGCTAGAAGGGACCACAAGGCAAGGTAGTGGAAGCCCTTATATTTTTTTTTGAAGAAAGATTATAATTGATATTAGTTACTTTTTATACAATCATAATTTTCCTTGTTGTCTGTCTACCATAGAGCCATTACACATAATAAAGACTGAGCTTTCAAATAAAGCCTTTAGAAAAAGAGGAAGCTCTGGATCTCCCTTACTCATTAGTTATTAATAATCATTTTTCTCAATAGCCTCAGAATTCTCTTCTCACTGATTGCCCAGTTCAAAGCCATTAATTCCAATTTGTGAATGGGTTAATAAATGTCATTATCATTAAATCCTCCACTACCAAATGTAAGTTTTCTGAAAGCTAAGATTCTTGTGGTACAACTACTCTCCAAATTTCCAAGTTAGCACCACAATTGGCTTGATTGCCATGATCCAGCATTTGGGCAAGCGTGAGGCGAATGACCAGATCTTTAAGCGTCTGTTCACACTTCTCATCCCAACACTTCAAATCATTTCAAAGGCCAGATAGAAAGAACTTTCTTGCTTTTCTGCTTCCAATTCTCCAACCTTCTGCCTGTGAGTGTGATCACTGTTAGCTTATTGATAATAGCATAGTTCTTAAAAATGTTTATTAGAAGCCACCAAATATTTTCATTCCCAAAGATTCTTTGGGCATGGTCAACTGATGAATACATCCAATTTTTCTGAATTCACTGCTTATTGTGGCACCATGCCACCCACATACTTTTTAAAATTTGCTAACAAAAAAAAGGATCATTTAAATTCACACAGCAGAACACCCAAAAAAATCCATATGAAACTGAATTTTTATTTCAAACTATTTCTTTTAAAGTATACTTTTATTTGTTCTTTCTTCAGAACTTCTCTCCTATAAAGTTTTTTTTAATGCTAAAGTTGATTTTTTTTTTTAGTTTTAGCTAACCTCTCCCCAATTCTTCTCAGTTAAAAACCAAGAGAGAGATTAAAACAAGTAAATTTTGTTATAACAAATGAGTTTAGTTATAACATAACTTTATATAAAATTATCTATGACAACATATATTACAATTTATAAATTTTATATATATATATATATATGTATATGTACAATATATATATACAATTATACTAAATGAACTTAAAGATAAATCCACACAATGACCATACCCAAAAAAGTATATCCCCTTCTTCATCCTGATTCCCTCCCTCTCTGTCAGAAGGTGGGGAGTTTTCTTTATTATAGATTCTTTAGAGACAAAATGTCTATTAAGCTATTAAGATTTTCAAAGTTATTTTTCTTTAATGTTGCTATACTTGCAGAGATCATCTCCTGATTCTGCTTAATGCATGCTGCATCATTTCATACTACTGAGATTCTCCACAATCTCTATAGTCATTTCTTATAGAACAATAATACTACATTATATTCATATACTATGATTTAGTGAGCCATTCCCCAATTGTCTAAGAGGCAACCTAAAGTACTCCATTAAATTTTAGATTTCTATGTTTATTTTTTCTTCTATGTTTGTATAATTTTCTTCTCAAATACCCCAATTAAGACAAATAGTAAACTTAGCCCCTTCTGCATTTTTACTCCAGTAGACTCTATTTACTCTCTGCTTTTTCCCCTCTTCAGAACCATAAAATAGAACCAATCTATCTCTAGGACCTCTGTTTTTCATCTTTAACTTCTTAAATACCCCTTGAAGATGTTAAGGTTATAAAGAAACAACTTGCTTCTACTTTTCAACTACATCATTATATTTCTAATTGTTTAAATCAATTAACCTTTCGAGGTTGCTCTGGACTCTGTGTTTTATATTTTCTGATCTGTTCTTTCATTAATATATGTTGAAAAGTCCACTCTATTCTATTAAGATACCATCTTTCCCTTCTAGAATTGTTCAGCTTGGCAAGGTAAATTATTCTTAAGAATAAACTTTAGCAGTGTCAGGTCTAAAACTATATTATAAAGCAGTAGTCATCAAAACCATTTGATACTGGCTAAGAAATAGAGAGGTGGATCAGTGAAATAGATTAGATAACATGGCACAATAATCAAGGCCTATAGTGATCTACTACTTGATAAACCTCCAAATTCCAGCTTTTGAGATAAGAACTCACTATTTAACAAAAAAAAATTGCTGGGAAAACATCAAAATAATATTTTAGAGACATATAGCATAGACCTATGTTTCATACTCCATACCAAAATAAAGTCAAAAAGGGTACATAATTTGGGCATAAAAAGTGATACCATAAACAAATTAGAAGAACACGGGATAATTTACCTATCAGATTTTTGGAGAAGGAAGAATTTATGACCAAAGAAGAACTAGAGAATATTATGAAAGTCAAAATAGATTTGATTACATTAAATTAAAAAAGATTTTGCGCAAACAAAACCAACAGAAACAATATTAAAAGGGAAATATAAAGCTGGGAAAAATTCTTTATAGCTAATGTTTCTGATAAAGACCTCATTTCTAAACTATATAAAGAACTGTGTTAAATTTATAAGAACACAAGTCATTTCCTAATTGATAAATGCTCAAAGGATATGAACAATTTATTTTTTGCTGAGGAAATTGGGGTTAAGTGACTTGCCCAGGGTCACACACAGGAAGTATTAAGTGTCTGAAGACAGATTTGAACTCAGGTCCTTCTGACTTAAGGGCTGGTGCTCTATTCACTGCCCCACCTAGCTGCCCCTTAAAGAAATCATTTCCAGAAGATGAAATTAAAGCCATCTATAGTTATATGAAGAAATGCTCTAAATTATTATTGATTAGAGAAATGCAAATTAAGACAACTCTGAGATACCACTATACACCTCTCAGATTGGCTAAGATGACAGGAAAAGACAATGATAAATGTTGGAGGGGATGTGGAAAAACTGGTACACTGATACATTGTTGATGGAGTTGTGAAATGATCCAACCATTCAAGGCAGACAATTGGAAACTACACCAACAGAGCTATAAAACTGTTAGCTTACAGAACATCCTTTGACCCAGCAATGCCATTACTGGATCTGTATCCTAAGGAAATCATAAAAGTGGAAAAAAGATCTTATGTGCAAAAATGTTTGTACTAGCTTTTTTTGGCAGCAAAAAACTGGAAAACGAGTAGATGCTCATCGATTGGGGAGTGGCTGAACAAGTTGAGGTATATGAAGATGATGGAATATTATCATTCTATTAAAAAAGGGTCTCATGGAGTCCTTGATTTCCTTTTTTGGTATATATGTAACTCTCAGGAAATCTATTTTTGGATAAAATTTGCCACTTTCTCTTCTAGAGAAATTCATTTCTCTGGAGCTTTTATTTCATTTATTATCTCTTGCTTCTTGCAGGTATTTACAACAGAAGGAGAAGGAAAAGTAAATGGAGAAGGGAAGGAATGAGAGACTTACCAAACAGCAGAGCAGAACCTTGAGGATGAGGTTTACCATGGTGGGAACACAAGTAATGAGGAGGAAGAAAAAACATCTAACAGAATGAGTCACAAAATGCCTTAAGTTGCTTTTAAGTAGTCAGCAATTTTCTAAGATGAACTTGTTGAAATGGATATTATCCATTCTCCTTGGTTGACGAAGGCAAGGGAAGAATTAAGAATTATGGAACTCCTCCTCACTCTTTGCTTTCCCACCTGGAGAAACCTCCTTCTTTTTTTTTTTATTCATTTTTCCAAATTATCCACTCCCTCCCCCCGATGACAGGTAATCCCATACATTTTACATGTGTTACAATATAACCTAGATACATTATATGTGTGTAAATACCATTTTCTTGTTGCACATTAATTATTAGCTTCTGAAGGTATAAGTAACCTGGGTAGATAGACAGTAGTGCTAACAATTTACATTCGCTTCCCAGTGTTCCTTCTCTGGGTGCAGTTATTTCTGTCCATCATTGATCAACTGGAAGTGAGTTGGATCTTCTTTATGTTGAAGATTTCCACTTCCATCAGAATACCTCTTCATACAGAATTGTTGTTGAAGTGTATAGTGATCTTCTGGTTCTGCTCATTTCACTCAGCACCAGTTCATGTAAGTCTCTCCAAGCCTCTCTGTATTTCTCCTGCTGGTCATTTCTTACAGAACAATAATATTCCATAACCTTCATATACCACAATTTACCCAACCATTCTCCAATTGATGGGCATCCATTCAACTTCCAGTTTCTAGCTACAACAAAAAGAGCTGCCACAAACATTTTGGCACATACAGGTCCCTTTCCCCTCTTTAGTATTTCTTTGGGATATAATCCCAATAACAGCAATGCTGGGTCAAAGGGTATGCACAGTTTGACAACTTTTTGGGCATAGTTCCAAATTGCTCTCCAGAATGGCCGGATTCTTTCATAATTCCACCAACAAGGCATTAGTGTCCCAGTTTCCCCACATCCCCTCCAACATTCATCATTATTTGTTCCTGTCATCTTAGCCAATCTGACAGGTGTGTAGTGGTATCTCAGAATTGTCTTAATTTGCATTTCTCTGATCAGTAGTGATTTGGAACACTCTTTCATGTGAGTGGATATAGTTTCAATTTTATTATCTGAGAATTGTCTGTTCATATCCTTTGACCATTTATCAATTGGAGAATGGTTTGATTTCTTATAAATTAGGGTCAGTTCTCTATATATTTTGGAAATGAGACCTTTGTCAGAACCTTTAACTTTAAAAATATTTTCCCAATTTGTTACTTCCCTTCTAATCTTGTTTGCATTAGTATTGTTTGTACAGAAACTTTTTAGTTTGATGTAATCAAAATCTTCTCTTTTGTGATCAATAATGATCTCTAGTTCTCCTCTGGTCATAAATTCCTTCCTCCTCCACAGGTCTGAGAGGTAGACTATCCTCTGTTCCTCTAATCTATTTATGATCTCATTCTTTATGCCTAAATCAAGGACCTATTCCATGAGTTCAAACTCATTCCATCAGTTCAAATCTGGTCTCAGACATTTAACACTTCCTGGCTATATGACCCTGGGCAAGTCACTTCACCCCAATTGCCTCAGGGGAAAAAAAGAAGAAGAAAAAGAAAAAAGAAAAGGAAAGAAAAGAAAAAGAAAACAAAACAAAACAAAATTATATGTTGAGGTTTTAAAATAGCTGAGATGAAAGACAGAGAAAGGAAAAGAAAAAAGGGAAAGATATAATCAAATGAATACAGAATTCAAAAGAATAGCAATGAAACATAAAAGTTTTCTTAAATGAGCTTTGCAAAGAAAATTTTAAAAAGCAATAGAAAGAGAAATGCAAGAGATCTCTTCAAGAAAATGAGAAGTGTCAAGAGAATGTTTGATGCCAAAATATGTACGATAAAAGACAAAAAATAATAGGGATTTAATAGCAGAAGACATTAAAAAGTAACGAGCATATACAGAATAGCTATACAAGGAAGATCTTAACATCACTGATAATCACAATGGTGGGATTACTGGTCAAAAGACAACATCCTGAAGAATGAAATCAAGTGGGCTTTATGAAGGACAGTTAACAGTAAGGCTAGAGGAGGTGACAGAATGCCAGCTGAGCTATTTAAAACCCTAGGGAATGATGATATTAAAGTCCTGGTGTCAATATTCCAGCAAATCTGAAAAATTCTGCAGTAGCCACTGGATTCAAAAAGAGCAAAGAAGAGACAGAAAAACAAAATAAGAGAGACAGAGAAGAAGTGTGAGAGAGAGAAAGAAAAAGGATAGCATCAAGACTGAGATACAGATGTGGCTTATGACAGATGGAATGGAAAATGATCGCAATGGCTGGTCAAATTCAACATCATGTCAGCTTTATGCAACTATCCCAACCAGAGGGAATTAAATAACTGTCAGAAGGGCAGGAAGTACTGATGGAAAGAAGGGGATGAAGGTTTGAGAGGGCTCAAGGATTCACTCACACAGGACAGGGTAATTTATTTTGTATATATGTATATGGACACATACATGAATAAATATCTATACGTCTATAACTATGCATACATACATATGTGTGTAGGCACACACTTATGTATATGTGTCGATATATCCCCACATACATTTTCTACCCTCCCTGAGGAAAGGCAAAATGTCGTCATGGACAGAATATATATATATATATATAAAATGGGTCTGATCCCATACTTTTGCATCAGAGTTAAATTAAGCTCATTCAATGGACTCATTTTCAGTTGAACTGACAGTGTCATCTTGCAGTTTCAGGGGTAGGTACGGCACAGAGAGTGAAAAACAACAAACTAAAAAGAACTGGGCAGTTGATATAATGGAAGTCCTTGAACCCAGAATATCACTGTTGAAAGAGTAGAGAACAGAATCCAGAGCTGTTACATTCTTAGATTATAGACCAGAGTATTGAACTATTAAAGACAGAATAGAAATCATCAGTACTCTAAGAAATCTTAAATGAGAACACAAAACATTCAGAGGTGAAGATCTTATAGCACAGAATTCTAAAACTGAAAAATTCTTTAGCGATTAACCTTTCCTTGTATAGCTGGCCAGCGGTCTTCGGAGTGTAAATGACTTCCTTAAGGTCATAGGGTAAGTCAGTGTCCAAACTGCAGGCTGGAACCCTGATCCACATACTTCCCAACCAACCTTCTTTCACCTGCAGTCTAATTCAGAAGTCAGGTCAGAGTATGCAGGTTGGCAAATGAAAATAAAATGAAGGTGGAAACAGAGAAAAGTCCATAAAGACAAAAGGACTTTTCTTATTAGTTGGGAAAAGGAAGAGCAGGAAGAATAATTAAACAAGGAGAAGACTGTAGGTACTTCTGGTTATTCCCAAGCCCTTCCCCAACACATATACACTAACCAAATAGACTTATGAAATTACACAATTCCTGTTCAATAATGTTTTCACAAGGATAGATGTGGCCCATCAGTAAATTTGTGTGACATCCCGTACATCACTTTTATGGAAGAATGGGAGTAGAGAAAAAGAAGTTCATTGTATGAGCAGTTTCCAAGACATTTTACCTTAAGCCTCTCCACAACCTGCCCCACCCCAGGAGACTGACAGAAATCTAACAAAAGGGTCAAAAACAGTTCTCTTGGGGAAGTACTCATGATTTGGATCTATTTGCTTTATTTCCTTGAACTAAAATTCAAGACTCTGAGCAACAGAGCGGCATTGTTTGCCAGCTAAAGGTCAGGAAAAGGAGAGAAAAGAAGAAATCTGGGGGTAATAAAAAGAGGGGTAACAGTTGGATGCCAGTGATATGACATTGCCTGAGCAGAACTGAAGGGTCTCACCACCTTCCCTTGCTCTCCAGGCCCAGAGACTCATAAGATTCATAGACTGTTAAAAGAGGAAGGGGCCCGAAATATCATCAACTCCAACCTACTCATTATACAGAAGACAAATTAAGACCCTAAAATGAGAAATAATTTGGTCATTCAAGGTCAAACACATATGAACCCAGTATCCTGACTCGAAATCTAGGCTGAATTCATTACTTATACTATAAAACCTAGAAACTACTTCCAAATGTCTGGGAATAATCTATCAGGACCCAGAATAGGGATCTTAGCAGGGGAAGAAGGAATGAGCTTAATTCTTTATTGCCCCTATACCTTCTCTTCCATACAGTGAAGGTGTGGATGTAAGTATTATTACACAACCAGGAACATTTTTTAGTTGACTTCAGATAATCCCTATGTAAAAGTCATCCTTTGACTAAGGGGAAACTTTAGAGGTTTCAGGAAGCTGAGCTAGGATGTGAAAGGGCCAGATGTCACAGGGAGGAACTTATACAACATCTAAGAAAACAATAGGTGAGTATAAATGGGTGAGTAGAGACTAGCGAAGCACTTCCAGCCCAGGACAGGTAAGAAAGAGATGGGGAAGGGCATGAGCCCTGGAATCATCTCTGAGCCCAGAATCTGGGGGGCTGGTGAATGGGGACGGTACTTCTAGACCAGCTCTAAAGGTATCAGAGCTTTCAAAGATCAGAAGAGGGAGATAAGAAGCTGTGATCTAAAGGGGTTCAGAAGCATGAGATAGAATAGGAGCAAGGAATATGAGTCCCTTGAAATGCTAAGGGGTGCAATGGATAGAACTCTGGCATTAGAGTGAAAAATTACCTGGGTTCAAATTGCTCTAATCACTTACTATCTACTGAGCAGACCTGAAGGTCTCACCACCTTCCCTTGCTCTCCAGGCCCAGAGACTCATAAGATTCATAGACTGTTAAAAGAGGAAGGGGCCCAAAATATCATCAACTCCAACCTTTACAGCTTCAGCTTCCTCATCTGTAAAATGAAGTTAGAGATTTATGGTCTCTAAGGTCTCTTTCTAAATCTATAAGTCTATGATCATCATGTTATCCTTACTCTCCACAATTATTTCTCCTGCTTTGTCTCCAGGCCAAACCTCTGGAGGACCAGAGTTGGAATCCTAGCTTTCTGCAGCTTGCTACCTGTGTGATAATAGGTGATTGACTTTCACTCTTTTGATTAATTCAAGGTTTTTTAAGGGTCCTTTCAGCTCTAAATTCTATGACATGCCTCCCACCTCTTGGCAGACAGATGCAGGACCACAGCTGCAAAGGGAAGCATGCATTTATAGACATGGCCAATGTATGGATTTGTTTAGTTTGACTGTATTTGTCAAAAAATGGAGAACTTGGGATTCAATGGTATGGAGAGGGTCATGGCAGGGGAGGAGATAGTAGGCAGTGACTGAGAGGCAAAAAAATAAAAGCCTCAATAAAATATTTTTAAATACATAGAATAAAAAATACTGGATAATGAACAGGGATATTTTGTTACTAATTTTTTAAAATGTAATAGCCTTTCTAAGGATAAAAATGTGAAAAAGGTACATTTGTTTTCAAGATTTCTGTGATTCATATGAGGAAATGTTTTTACTTTTTCACAGTTATTAAATTCATGCATTATTAAAATAGAAAATAAAGAAATAAAGCATAAGGTCCTATTTTTTTTTCTTTGCAGACCATGAGATTCTTATTGGTCCTTGTCCTCTTGGGAGGAATAGCCTGCAGTTTCCATGGTAAGTTGATCCCTCCCTCTTGGATTCTGGTCAAGGCGTCTTATTCTGTCTATCTTCCTGCCCCACTCCTCTACAATGCAACATGGGAATTGAGGAAAACTTGGGCCACTGAAGCCGAGGTTGGATAGCACCTATTGAAGTCTTCTAAGAATTGTTCTCTTTCCCCAGACTCCTGATTCCTTTAGGTTCTGCCTGTTACATAGCACTTACAAACCTTCTTTGATATTTCTAGGATTTAATGGAAGAGTGGGAGAGGGGAAGGTTATAGAGAATTTTCTCTGACCTTTAGGAAAATTTATCCTAAGGTAGCCAAAATGTATATCATGTGACATGGTAGGGATTTCTAGATTAAGCTGTAATGCCCTATCAAGCCTTTTTGGAAGGAATTTTTTTTCCTGAGGTAAATGGGGTTAAGTGACTTGCGCAGGGTTCACCCAGCTGGTTAGTGTTAAGTGTCTAAGGTAGGATTTGAACTCAGGTCCTCCTGACTTCAGAGATAGTGCTCTATCCACTGCAGCACCTAGCTGCCCAAGGAAATTTAAAAGTCTTCACTTAGTGGAAAGCAAAAAGTAGTCATAGATAGACAATCCTTCAGGGCTTTGTTTCCCTATTTGCTAGAAGGGTATCACACAAGAATTATATCTCTTACACCTAAGCAGATATTTGTAGTGCAGGAGGACAATTATTTTGCTGATTCCAGGATAAAAACCACCTCCTCGGATCAGGGAAGGTGAGGGTCCTAGGAAGTAGTTTAATCTCAGATAATAGCTAAACTTCATCCAGCTTCTCTCTACCCCCACCAAAACTTATTATATATATAAAAAAAATCCCAGAAAGCAAAGAGTCATTTATTAAAACAAACAAAAAAAAATGCGTGTATAAGATAATGAGTCTTATAACTCAAACAAAATTCTGCATTCTGAAAGTGGGGTCTATCCAACACCACAGAGAAGGAGGGATATGGATATGGAATATGAAGTTGGATTCTTTTGGAAGCCCTCAGGTCTTTGAGTCTACTTGCACAGATACATTAGTGGTCTCATGGGTGATAGGGATGGGGTACTGAGTAAGCTCAGACTTGGTAAGCATCACTTCAAGGATGGGAAGAAAAATTATCTTCTTTTGGATTCTGGGTGTCCTAGACCATGGAGAGAGCTGAAGTTGTTTTATTTTTGTTACATAATTTCTGTTTTGGAGGGGTTTGAGAGATACTGAGAGGCAGCAAAACATTTTTAGTCCTCTATCTTGTTGCTTGTATGACCTCAACTATTAATATTATTATTGCTTTTAATAATTATTATTATTATTATTATCATTATCATCTCAGCCCTTCTGGCTCTAAATTTTAGATCCTGTGATATGGTAAATGTGGAATATGAGCAACTAGAGTCCTTTAAAGTTTCGTCAGACACCTTACTTTACAGGAACTGCCTAGAGTTCCTGAGTTGTGAGTTGCCTTGGCTCCCTTAGAAATCTCTCACATCTTCCCTATGGAGGGAAATACCTACAATTCTTACTATGTCCTTAAGCCTTTGCTAAAATATTGAGTCTTTAGGAGAAAGGCTAGAGAGGCTCCAACATAATGATGTCTTTGTGTCATTCCTCTTGCCTAGAACTGGGTCCCTCCTCATCACAGTCTCAGAAGCTTTCTCTTCCTTCAGAACTCTACTCAGCTGCCTCCTCTTTCAAGACATTTTCTTTGATTTCCCTATTTGTTGGAGTTTCTTCCCACTTTAAATTACCTCCTCTTTACATCTCAGTGTAAATACCACATTCTGGCCTTACTCCCACCTCCAGGAGAATGTGACAGCAGAGACTATTTTATTGCTATTTCCCCATTCCCTAGAAAAGTGTTACTCACATAGTGGATATTTCACAAAATGAACTGAAAGAAATTTAATCCTCACTGGAAACCTGCAAAGTTGTCCCTATTTCCACGTCAGTATACTGGCTCTCAGAGAACCAGAGGGACTGGCCCTAAGCCCACCCAAATGAACTATAACAGTGATCACTTGGAGATCTTCAAGATCTCCATACTCCTAATGCTCCTCCACCTGTCACACCTGAGAGCAAAGCTTCTCTTTTTGCTGTCTCTTCTAGGTGTACTTTCTAACCAGCTTTCTGGCATTGGGAATGGCTTTTTTACCGCTGGTGAAGAGAAACCTGGAGGCACAATCGAGGCCATTCGATTCTTCCTGGGGGCTTTAGGCGAATTCAAGGGGTAAGTGGAACCCATGGAGTCCCCAGGCCTTTTCCACACAAACCTTGTCAGATTTTGTAAAGGCAATAAACACTAGACAGAAAGTCAGGAGATAATATTCTATGTGAACTTGGAAAAGTCATGACCTCTCTAAGCACTGGTTTCTTCATCAGCCTAATGATGGGATTGAATTAGAGGATTTCCAAGATTCCTTTGAACGCTGACATCCTCAGAGTTTGCTCCAATACTTTATTTAGGTTCTAAGGTCTCTCTCAGCTCCAACATACAATGTTCTAAATGTCTCTTCCTGTTCTGAGACTATGATTCCAAGCTCCTAATGGCACAAGTTTCTATGATGGGTTTTTTAGAAACAGAACTTCTGCCTTCTGAGGACTGATAATAAACATAGATGTACTGAAGTAGGACATGAACTGAAGAACAAAATCAGGGGTTGTACAAGACAACATGTGAGAAAGATTTTACCACTGGGATTTTCTGGATGAGCAAGCACAAGCATAGGGAAGGTCTGAAGGTCCATCACTTCTCCATTTTCCAGTCTGTCTACTCTCACCCCAGGAATCACAGGAACCTACACTTTAGAGTACCTCAAGCTTAAGGACAAGACCCCTGTAGTGTCTGAAACCACAGCTCCACTAAGGAGCTTTGGCCAAGGAGTCAGGCAGACTCCTCACTCATACACAGATAGCTACTGTTACTTGTATATTTTAAGAAATAGTCTCAGTTTCCCTTTTTCCATTTCTTTTTCCTACTGCTTTTCCCCAAGCCATGAGGGAGAGAATGAATGATTGAATGATCACAGAGTCATAAAATGCCATCTCTGATAAGATCTTTGAGATTATGAAGCCTGGGTCTTTTACATTACAGATCATAGGATCTAGAGCTGGGGGGGACCTCAGAGGCAAACTAGTCCAGCTCTGCTCCTCATAGCAAGAAAGAATAATAGGAATTCCTTCCAGAAAATCATTTCTATAATTATCTATGTTTTATAAAGCATTTCTTTACAACCACATTTTGAGATGAATAGTACAGCATTATACCATTTCACAGATGAGAGTAATAGAATCCAAGGAAGCTGTTACCAAATTCATTGCTTATTCAGATACACATAGATAATAAGCATCACACCCTGGGTCTTTTGACTGCAGGTCTACACATTTACTACCATCCTGAGGATAGAGTAAGGATACAGAAAGTGAGGGGCTCCATTTTTTGGATGTAGGGGGAAAGATGTATTTCCAGGTTGACTGACAGACCAAACTCAGGGCAAATATAAGAGATCCACTAGGAGAAACCTTGCACAGCCAAGGGAATAGGTCATGTTGTCTTTAGACTTGTAGATATTTTCTATATCCTTTGGGAAAAGTCATTTCATATCACTGACCTCAGTTTCCTCTTATATAAACTGAGGAGGCAGGGAATGATTAAACACTATGACGTCTAAGGTCCCTTCTGAGATCTGAATGACATGACAAAACCATCAAGACTTAGCATCCACCCTTTATAAAAGGCCATCACATAGAAGTCACTCAGTGAAGGCTTGTTGCTAATAGTGTTGTAGATCTACCCCATGTCAGAACTTGAAGATTCCTCAGGATATGCAATGTCAGATCTGGGAGAAATATCAGAATATAAGGTCAGGAACACCCCTTAAAACTTATAAGAGAGCATGTGACAACTATTACAGACCTTAAAGTTCTTAATATTCAGCTACCTCACTTTGTAGAAAAGATATAAGTTCATTTAAAGAAAACTTGCTTTGATGCTTAACTGCAGGAAATTTAAATTCACAGTTATTGAGCCCTTTTAAGTTTGCACAATATTTTCCTTACAGTAAATCTGTGAGGTAGGCGATGCAACTATTACTATCTATACTGTTACAAATGAGGAAACTGAGACCTGAAGTCACTTGCTCGAAATCACCCAGATAAGAAGGGTCAGAATTAGGTTTGAACAATGGCATCTTTGCTCCAAGTTTAGAATTCTTTCCACTACAGTGTCTTACAAATGTACCTACAGAGATTAAACATCATGAATGAATTTCTGGCTATTTGGTACACAATGGGGGCTATAAGATCTCCTTTTCTGGAAATTACCCATGACAGAAACTATAAAAATATCCAACTTCTTTCCCATAATTTACTATCTCCAGCTTGAGGAAGAGTTTTCCTATATAGAGACAAATGCTGGAGGAGGCAACTCTGGGGTTCAAAGAAGTTTTAACACTTATCCTTTCTTCTAGGATCCAGGTGAAAGTAAATGATCAATGGAGTGAAAAATATGGACTCTCAGGGGGCAATCCTGAGAAATTCACCCTCTGGAAAGGAGAAAACATAACAAAAGTATCAGGCTATCATAACCTCTGCATCCACTCAATCACAATGGAAACCAACTTAGGGAGAACTTTTACAATCGGGGAGCCCACTGGCCAGAAATTCACTGCCTCCCCCCCTGAGGAGGGGATGGTGCTTAGTGGTATCAGGGGTTTTTATGGGGCCATATGTATCCAAAAAATGTCATTTGATTGGAAACACGCTCCTAAAAAATCAACCATCTGAAATAACTCTACCTGAATGAGACCCTTGCTGAAAACACCCCAATAGTGCCTACTGAAAACAACTGACACATTCTTCCCAGAAAGAATCCTAGGACACCCCCTGGATCTCTTTTGAAGACACCTCAACTTCACAACCGTGTTACTTAGCTTCCTACAACTACTGTCCACTAAGCCATCTGTCCCTTCTAAGAAAAGATTTAAAGCTGTAGTTACCTGGAGTTGTTTTTGTAAGGTTATATATTCCATGACCTGGGTTACTCTTCCAGAGACCTTAAGCTGGTCAATCATCATAAAATCTGAAAGAAGAGATGGTACCCATGACCCAGATGATGTGACTAAAGGAAGAAAAGAAATTAAGGCGGTGGTGGGAGAACAACTTGAGGGGATTTAGAAATCTAATCAATCAATAAAGCCTCTGTAAAAGCTGTGTTCCTCGTGGTAGACTATGTTCTTTGTTGGGAAATGTATTTGAGGTTTATGAGTGTAGATGTGGTACCAACAGAGGATCCCATTCCTTTGTAGCAAATCCTCAAATCAGGGGAAATAGGGGTTGTCTGTTGTGGAAAGGAGAATTGACTAAGGTCAAGAAATCATAATGCTTTGCTCTCTGTGAGACTAATAGAGCATGAAGTGTCTGTGCTCAAATCCTGGGAACATTTGGGTACTTTCCTCAATTCCATTTTCCAAACTTTGGGGTATTAGGACACTGAGGATAGAGTAAGGAATCCTGGGTTCCAGAATTGATTGTGATTTACTAGAGCTATTAGGCCAAGGTTGACTGACTCTAATTGCTTTATACCTCCTCTGACTCAGTTTCCTCATCTATTAAATGAGGGAGATAATTGTGCACTGACTTATTTCATAGGATAAGGAGGAGAATGCTATCTAAACTATGAAACTCAATGCAAATGGGAGCAATGCCAGCAATTGATGACCTCTTCCCTGAAATACATTGGTATTAACCAAACCTTTATATGGGATACACTATGTGCTAACCACTATTGTTAAGAACTTCACAAATATCTCATTTGATCTTTACAACAACCCTGGAAAAGGGTGCTATTATTATCCTCAAACAGAGATTAAATGACTTGCCCAAGATTGTACATCCACCATAAGTCTGAAGTTCAATTTGAACTCAGATCTCTTCCACTCAGGCACCAGTATTCTCTATCTACTGCACCATCAGCTGCTTCTTCCAATGGGCAATATTGGTCTAAGTAGAGGCTGTTGTGAGATGTACTTTAATGATCCCATACCTGACTCATTTCCCTGTTTTGTGATATCTATAGTAAGCATCAGACTGTCATACAATTAAATCATTAACCTGTTCTGGGGGTGAAGTACCACATCTCATTCTGATAGGTAACCCATGAAAAGCCTACTCTTTTCTTTATTTCTAACATTCCTCACTAGCATCTATTCCTATCAGAGATGAAACATGCTCAACAGATATTAAGAAATAAAATCTATAGCAGAAGTTCTGAACTTTTGCATGATGAAGCCCTTTGGCAGTTTAGTGAAGCCTATGGCCCTTTCTCAGAATAAAATATCAAACATGAGATTTCAAAGGAAAATGGTTACATGGAAATAGTTATCAAAATATTTATAAAATTTTAAAAATGAGTTTGTTTTTTAAAAACAAACTCACAGACCTCTAAGTTAATAACTGGAGGTAGAACATAACTCCTTAAACTTTTCCATTTGAAACCTTTTTTCCCCTGAGAAATTTTTATGTGACCTGGGGTATGCAGGTATATTAACAAAAATCATCATTCTGTAAATTCCATTACAAGATCCCCATATGGGATAGTGACCCACAGTTCAAGGAGCTATGATCCAGAGGATGCCTCAAATGATCAAAAATATAAATTAACTCTGATCTCTGTGCTTCAAGTTGCATCATTTTGTTCTTTCTTTTTCCTTCATGAGCCCCCAGCCACAGAATTCAAGAATTTATAAGAATAATGCAGTTTTCTGCACTCCACCTTCCCTTGTACTTTACTGATACTTGGCAAACACTGACATTGCTTCCTCTTAAGTGTTCCCTTAGACTTGGCTTATATGCTACTTGTACTCCAGATAAAGAAAGGATCATTTCAAGTATCTTGCTATAGAGAATGTAGTTCAGGGAAATCCAGTGGTTATTTGACTGGGAAGATTTCCAGCCTGACATTAAGAGATGGCCTAAGGACATGAAAAGCTATTGTGATTTTATTAATTATTTGTGAAATAACATCAGCTTCTTAAAACGCAAGAGTTGAAACTGAATTTTAGTTTTGTCCCTGGTGCAAGGAAATCATTAAGCCTTTTAGACCTTTTGTTGTAGCAAGAGGATTCCATGGATACTTGAGAAGTACCTCAACTCCTCTATCCTGGCTCTAGGGAAATGAAGGAGGGGAAGAGTGGGTGTGGTTGAAAGGAGGTTTTAACCACAAGTAAAATGTAAAGGTCGAAATGGGTATAGTCAGTTTTGCAGTTCTTTGTGGGAATTTAAGAGAGTCTTTGGTGCCTTTGGGTGGAGCAATAGTTAAGGCATATGGCTTTCAATCAGGAGGACCTGAATTCAAACCTGTTCTCTGACATTTGCTAGCTGCGTGACCCTGGCCAAGTCACTTAACCCAGTTGGTCTCAGTTTCCTCATCTGTAAAATGAGCCAGAGAAGGAAATAGCAAAGTGTGTATTTTTGAAAAAAATTATAATTCTTTTATATTATTTACATTTTCATTTCCTTAGTGTGATAAATAAAAAATAATATTAATCCTTTATGATTGGATTCAAGGATGATATATATGCTATATATATATATATATATATATATATGTATATATATATATATATATATATATATATATATATATCACCTAATACAAAGAAATCAGAGATAAATCGTATAATTAACAATCCAGCTATAATGAAACAAACACTAGAATTTGCAAGAAATCCAGCAATGATGCAGGAAATGATAAAAAATCATGATAGAATCTTGAGTAATTTTGAAAGGATACTACATAGATATAGTGTTTTGAGGCTTATGCATACTGATATTCAGGAACCAATGTTGAATGCAGCTCAGGAACAGTTTAAAGAAGATTGTTTATATTACACTTAAATGATTAATTTTGGTGATTTTTTTCTTTAACAATCCAAACCATGTTATTCTAACCTATTCAAATGACCTTATCTTTGTCACAGTTAAAGATGTGAAGAAGTGTTGGTGACATGGCAATTTAGACACCAAGGAATTGCCTGTAGACCCTTTATGTTCCATTATGTGAAGTACCATGTATGCCCGTCATTGGGTAGATCTGAATCAGAGTGACCAGGATCATGGGGAAAAGTCAAATCAGAAGAATTCAGTCCAGGAATAACCTTTAACATCTTTGTTTCTGTATACTCTGAGAAGCTGATGCAGGGGGATCTTTCAGAAGTACAAATCCAAAACATGTTTGGTGTGATTTCACATATATAGCTTATGGCAAATTGCTTACCTTTCCTGGGAAGAAGGGGAAGGAGAAAGAGAAAGGGAGGAAGAGAACTTGAAATTTGTAAAAACTAAAGCTAAAAATTAAAATGTTAAAATTTGCATTTACATTCAACTTGGAAAAAAATTAAAAATCATTTTTAAAATAAGAAAAAAAAATCCAAAACCATCCTGGGAATGTCTAGGCAATTTTAAAATTCACCTTAATCTAGGCTGATTCCATAACCAAGATCTAAATTTTTTTTATACTTTGGGTAGAGCTCTTTCTTACTTCTTCTTCAGCTTTAGACCAACTTATCTGTGCCAAAGAAAATTCTTCCTTCTTTTTCTAAGGCTTAGCAAAATGCAAGGTAGGGGGAATTGATAGTAATTTATATGAATTGGTATTTTTACTACATTCATAAAAATGGTTAAAAAAACATTTTGAGTTAATTTTTTATTTAATGATACTACAGCATTACTATACCAACCTTATTTATGTGACATACAACTTTGGGAGATTTAAACTAAACAAAGAGGCAACTAAGTGGCTAAGTAAATAGAGTAATAAACTCTAGAATAAAAGTAAATCAGAGAGTCCTGATCAACTGTGAGCCATAACTGATGTACTCACTCATTCATGCCAGACACTTTAAAAAATTGAGACTTCCTTCTGTTCTATGGCCATAGAGTTACACCTAAAGATTATCAGATTAGGAGTGTAGTTATTCACAATGAATTTTCCATTCCTACAAACCCATGAAGGAAGAAGGTATATTTGACAGAGTAGTTCCCTATGAAGCTTATTCATTTGATTCTAAGAGCTGCTAGAATAATTCAAATATTGGGCATTCAAGAGAAAATTAGTAAGCTTTCTGATCTTTATGGTCATCCATTTCCACTGTATAAAAAAATTGAGATTTGGACGCAGATAAATCAAATAAGATTCTTTTCACAAAGAATAGTGAGTACACTTTCCAGATAAACATATGGTTTCAAAATATTTGTTCTGTAATAGCTATGACCAAAGTCACCAACTAGGTGATCAGATTAAGTACCAATTGCCTTTAAACTAGATCATCTTCATACCAGAAAGCATCATTAAGCTGCAGAGCCTTTGGCTACAAATAAAAACTAAAGGGCTGCAAATGTGCAAAAATGTTTGTGGCAGCCATTTTTGTTATGACAAGGAACTAGAAACTGAGTGGATGCCCATCAGTTGAGGAATGGCTGAATAAGTTTTATATATATATATATATATATATATATATATATATATATATATATATATATATATATATATATATATATATATATATATCTTTACATATATATATCTTTATATATATATATATATATATATATATCTTTACATATATATATCTTTATATATATATATCTTTATATATATATATATATATCTTTATATATATATATCTTTACATATATATATCTTTATATATATATATCTTTATATATATATATCTTTATATATATATATATCTTTATATATATATATATATATATATATATATATATATATATATATATATATATATATATATATATATATATATATATATATATATAAAACTGTAATGGAATATTACTATTCTATAAGAAACAATCATCAAGATTGTTGAGGTTAGGAAGGACCCCCAAACGATTGGAGTCATAGACCAGTGTTGTGAGGTGCCTCAAAAAATCTGTAGGCTTGAACCCATATCCAAGACAAGGGGCAAAGTTCATTGTAATTGTAATGCCAATTGAAACAGGCTAAGTAAGTTCCAAAATAATTTAGCAAAGGACCCAAGAGAAAAGAGATAAAGTTATAGCAAAAAGTTGATCAGTTACTTATTTCCTAATTTTATTGCTTACAAGGAAATTTGAGGGGTGATCTATTCACTTTTGTCTCAGAGACCAGAGATTATCTATCTGATAGTCATAATTGTTTCTAGGACAATTCTAAGACCAGAAGACTTTGAAATTATTGACAGACATATTGTTAGAACAACAGCATTCTTAGGTCAGAGAGCCTCAGGATCTCTAATATATCTTCCCTAAAATTTGAGGGGAAAATTATTATTATATTCCTAGGCCAGGGGACTTTTATAATCATTGACAAACAGATTGCCAGAACAATAGCACTCCAAGGTTTGGGGGTAGGACTTCAAGACCACAGATTGAAAACCAGAAGACTTTAGAATCATTGACAATTTATTAGAAGTACCCCAAGGTCAGGGAGACCTCCACACTACTGTCTTCCCTAGAAGCTATTATGCTTCATTTTCCCTCTCAAGCAGTCTGCACCTCAAATTCCTTTGGGACATAGGGACAGAGATCTCTTCTTCTGGAGCTGCTTCAGGCTAATAAGGGGTGTGGAGCTGTCCTTCTCTAGTGGGGTCCAGACTGATTTGAAGATGGCAGCAGCAGCATTCAGAAGGGTGCTAAGTGTCAGAATCAGTTAGCTCATGATATTCAGGGTGAACAAATAGTTGGAAGTACATAGCTTAGAGTCTGGAGGAAACAAATCTTGTAAGTAAGTTAAAAAATGTAGGGGCCAAATAGGAACAAAAAAGAATAAATAAAAGTGAAGTTAGTATGGAGATTACTAGGGACAGTAATCAGGAGACCCACCTAGAGGAAGACTTGGGAGCGGGGAGGGTAAAGGAGGCCATCAGGAATGTCTCACATCCAGACATAATATTTAAAAGGCATTAAGCATTGAGGATTAAGCATTAAGAGAATGACATGCGGAGTAGAGATAATAATCTTAATTGTTAATAATTACTATTAATATAGTGTAATAAAATATTAATAAATATTATTAGTAATAAATTAATTAAATCTTCCCTTACAAGGGAAGGCTTTTACCCAATTAGTAAAGATGACAACAAAAACCAAGAGTAGTCTGAAGCCCCAGAAAGGGGCACATGTGTAAAATCCATCTGCCAGTCCTTCACTGGGTATGTACCTCTTCTCTGGATGGGCCTCAGGAGCAGGGGGTGTTTTAAAGCCCTTTCAGGATTTACTTGAGCAGAACTGGGCAGGCCTGACAAACCTATTTTCATTGTTTCTCCTTGTTTGTAACCAGTGAAAAATAGGTTTCACAAGGGATTGGAGAGCTTTCCCAAGTGGAGAGCTTGGTGTAGGTGATAGAGAAATTTCAGTTGGCTGGTTCAGGGATTAGAAGTTGGCCTGAAGTGTTTGAAAGCACCCAAAAGGAGAAAGGAGGTACTCCTTTCCTTTAGCAAAGAGCCTGTTTCTAGGAGTTACATGAGAATGTAGGAGTTGGGGAATTAAAGGTGCCACGGGCAGGGGCAAATGGGCAGCAGTACGGGCAGTTGAGTCTGCAAACCTGTTTCCCTTAGTCTGAAGTGAATCCCACTTCTAATATGCTTTACAAAACATAACAGAAACCTCTCTAAGTCCATAGTCAGTTTGCCATAAATGTTTTGCTGTCAAAATTCTCTTTTCTTCCCCTGAGCATGCAAAACATGTTGGAGTCAGTATAGACATCCACTCACATTCCTTTCCCCAATTCTAAATCCCTGGTGAGGGCAAAAACACTCTGCACCTATAGGGAGATTAGAACCTCCAATGGTTGGTGTAGGGTAAGCTTAGAGGCTTTCTCAATTAGCTAGGAGGCAAAGAAGCATCCAGTTTCTTTGAGAAGTAAGCAAGGTGTCTGGATGGGCTTCCAGAGACTGAGCCGAGACTCCTAGAACCTGGCCCGCCTTCCATCAATATATAGTGGGAAAGGCTTTAGGGCTAAGGTAGAGGCAAGAGGTCAGTTCAGCTTTCAGGATCTTAACAGCCTTGGCTTCATCAGGGCCCCCATTCGAGGGGAATTGTGTCAGGGCCTGGACTAGAATCATAGGGAGGCTTGGCAATAACCCAAGTTAGGTATAAAAGTCAGCCATGCCCAGGAAAGTACACAGCTGTTTCTTAGAGAAAGGTTCAGACGACAATAAGGGTGCTGGGCTCATGGCTTCTACTGACCATTTGCTCTGATTATAGAAATTTTCTGTAAGAGGAAAAAGCAGAGACATGATTATAATAGCATCAAAACAGGTCCTTCAGGCTTTAGCCTGAGAGCACACACATGACAGGATAAAACATCCTTATTTCTGTTTAATAACCAATCATTTAGTAACAATTCCACCTTCCAGTCAGATTCAGGAATAATCAGATGAGAAACAAAGAAACAGAACTGGGAAATGAGTCAGAAGAATCCCACCTCAAGCAGAAGCTAAGATTGTCCTCCCAACTCTTACCCAGATAGACATCCACCTGTGACAGCTCAGAAAGGCATTCCTCTGAATAACTCAAGGCATGGTGGGTTACTGACTTAATGATCCAACAATCAAATTCAAAACCCAAAAGAATATCAGTTACATTCCCAAGAGGTTTTATCTCTAATAGCAGATTCTACTAATCACAGCTTAAGGCTAGATACATTACTTTAAAAGTTTACCAGGTCTTAGACACATAGGAGATTTTGTTTAACATGTTTTATATGTTTAAATTTATCCTCGTGCAAAGGATCGATCATTAAACAACCTTATAGATTCATAGTAAGCATATTCCTCAGGGCTGATGACCTTGCTTTCCCTGATGATTTCAAGAAAACTGTCAAGCTTACACATTTAGAGAATTTGACAGAGACCCCAGGATAGGAGCTGAGTTTGCTGTTGTCTGCCCCAATTATTTTTAATGTTTGCTTGGGCTGTGCTTCTTGATACCTCCCCTACTCCATGAAGGGGGAAAAGGTGTTGCACACCTCATACTTGGAGGTGAACTGATAACGCTTTCACCTCATCCCTCTTGTTCCACACACACACACACACACACAGTAATTACCAATTTTAGGTTTAACATAATGGCTATAACTCCAAATAACTTAGTTAACAATTTTAGAATTTTCCTAAAAGCCAAATAGTCTTAGCTGTAATTTCTATTCCCTTAAATAAGTCCATGGGCGATTATTAGTACTGTTGCTCCTATAAAGCTAAGGGGGAATTGCATGAGGGCAGCAATAATTACTAAACCTATCTGGCTTATAGAAGAGGAAGCGATGAGAGATTTAAGGTCTGTTTGTTGCAGGCAAATAGAACTTGTCATAATTATACCTCATAGTGAGAGGATTATAAATGGGTAATATAAGTTTCCCTTTTGTTTTAGGGAGAAAACAAGACAATTCTTAAAACTGAGATAGAACATATTTTAAAATTCATTTAACTTTAGTTAATGAGATTCCCTAAATTCTGATTAAATGTTCTAGACAAATTGAATTGCCATTTGGTTATTTTCCAATTCATGTAAATCATTTCTTTTTTTGTGAGCCAGGAAAAGAGTTAAGGTGCCAGTTTTTATTGATAAGGTCCTCAAAAGTCTGACTCAATAACTCAAAAGCAGGTTGTTTATTGCCAGAGTCTTTAAAGTAGTAGCAAACTGCTTTTCTGTTTTCCTTAAGTTCCCAAACTCTTAAATCTTCTGTTAACAGTACAAATAGGTTATAATTTACATATCCCTTTAGTGGGTTTTAATTAGAGTTCTTTTAAAACTGCTTTTATTATCATATCTCAAATTACAAATTTCACTGAATTGTTCTTCCTTCTATGCATTATCCTCCTAGTCCTGAAGAGGCCTTAATTTAGTTGAATTGCTTCCAAATTACTTTACATACACATAGAAATTATTTATTTCAACACTGACATTATATGCATCTAAAAACCCATGAAGTTGTCAAATATGAAGCAATTCTATCCAATAAAGCAGCTAACATTCATATAGCATGTTTTATGCTAAGAACTTTTGCTATCATGTGATCTTCACAACAATAATCATTATTATTTTTCTTTACAAATCAGAAAACTGGGCAGAGATAAAATAATCTGCCATGAAGTACACAGCTGACACATATCCCAACTGAAACAGAGAATGGTGGGCTTGCCAAATGCAGAGCCTGATGCCTTTCTCACCTCACACAGCCAGGCTGGCTGCTGCCAGGGGAACCTGGATTCTTCCCAGGCAGTTGCTGGACAGAACCTGCTGAAGGCTGGAGTGACTGATGCCAGGATCTCCCTTTGATGATAGTTTCAGGTGCCAGGGCTCAGGGAATGCTGGCCATCGAGCCTGACCCCAACTCCATCCCTGGTCCCCAGGCAGGGTTAGGGAGGTATTTGGGCAAGGATATGCAGGGTCCTCCACAGCTATTGCTGCTTCCCTTATTTCTACAGGTCAGGCAGAATTTGAGTTTCCCTAGAGTTCTTTAGCATTCTCTTTTCTTTTTTTCTGGGTCATTAATCATTTTATTAATTATGCCTAACAAATAATTATTAAAAGGATGGTCATTTAGCCATCTCTTGTAAAGGGCGGAAACTTTTTTTTTAATTTTATAATTATAACATTTTTGACAGTACATATACATAGATAATTTTTTACGATATTATCCCTTGCACTCACTTCTATTCTGAATTTTCCCCTCCTTCCCTCCACCCCCTTTCCTAGATGGCAGGCAGTCCCATACATGTTAAATGTGTTATAGTATATGTGTGCAGAACCGAATTTTTTGTTTCACAGGAAGAATTGGATTCAGAAGGTAAAAATAACCTGGGAAGAAAAAACAAAAATGCAAACAGTTTATACTCATTTCCCAGTGTTCCTTCTCTGGTTGTAGCTGATTCTGTCTATCATTGATCAATTGGATCTGAATTAGATCTGAGTTAGATCTTCTCTTTATCGAAGATATCCACTTCCATCAGAGTACATCTTCATACAGCATTGTTGTTGAAGTGTATAATGATCTTCTGGTTCTGCTCATTTCACTCAGCATCAGTTGATGTAAGTCTCTCCAAGCCTCTCTGTATTCATCCTGCTAGTCATTATTTACAGAACAATAATATTCCATAACCTTCATATACCATAATTTACCCAACCATTCTCCAACTGATGGACATCCATTCATCTTCCAGTTTCTAGCCACTACAAAAAGAGCTGCCACAAACATTTTGGCACATACAGGTCCCTTTCCCTTCTTTAGTATTTCTTTGGGATATAAGCCCAATAGTAGCACTGCTGGATCAAAGGGTATGCACAGTTTAATAAGTTTTTGAGTATAGTTCCAAATTGCTCTCCAGAATGGCCGGATTCTTTCACAACTCCACGAACAAGCATTCTCTTTTCTTAATCTGATCTGAAATGAGAGAAATTGGCAAACAGAGGAACTCGGACTATATTGATTTTGTTAGCAATCCCCACAATTAAGATACAGCAGGACTCTGGGGAGTAGAGTAAAAAGGGTCTCTTATTACCTTCTGGGGTGCTTTCCCAAAGGAGCAGAAGAGAATTCTGGACAAGATAGGAGTCAAGGAAGGATTAGCAAAAAGTTACTATTTATCTACTTTGTTGTTTTCCTTTTCTTTTCTATCAGAATGGGGTAAATTTCTGGAATTATCCCCAATGTTTCAGGAATTTTTCTTGCAATCTTAAAATGACTAATTACCAAACTCCTTAATCATACTCTCAAAACCTTGAGACTCTGCTAAGAAGTTATTTTAATTTTAATTAACAAACTTCATTTCTGTAACCCCCAGCTTAGCCAGAGCTGAGGTCCAAAGGAAAGTTAGATTTTTTTTTCCCCTTTTTTAAGGTGGAAGTCATAATCTTCCCAGCATTACAACTACAACAGAGAAGTTTTTCTTGCTGGCTGCAGTTTAAATCTTTCCAGGTAATAGAATCTATCTTGCAGGACAAACATGACACAGTCATTCAGCACAGACATGAAAGAGAACTGTCCCATCTTTGCCAAAAGCCATAAAATTTCTTTAACAAAAGCTATTCTATAGCATTTTGTCTTCTCTGGTGTTACAGAAAAGGTGAAAAGGTGGCAAAGGAAATTTTTTTTTTTTGAGGCTGGGGTTAAGTGACTTGCCCAGCTAGGAAGTGTTAAGTGTCTGAGACCAGATTTGAACTCGGGTCCTCCTGAATTCAGGGCTGTTGCTCTATCCACTGCGTCACCTAGCTGCCCTGGCAAAGGAACTTTTCCAAAAACTGCAAGAATTTCCAAGTCTGGGCATCCCCAGTCAAGAAAAACTTGCTGAGCATGGAGCGCATAATGACCCAGACAAGCCTTCTCCCAGTGCTGTCCGAACTATAACAGTGAGAAAGAAAAAAATGGGGGAGGGCTTACCTTGACAATGAAGGAACCAAGCCAGGGGAGGCTAGACTCTCTCCACATAGGTCACCCAAATGTTGAGGTTGGGAAGGGTCCCAAAAAGGTTGGGGTCACAGACAGGTGATGCAAGGTGTCTCAACAGAATTTGCACGCTTGAACCCATATCCAAGTCAAGGGGCAAAGTTTATTGTAATTGTAATGCCAACTGAAACAGGCTAAGTTCCAGAAGAATTTAGCAAAGAACCTAAGAGAAAAGAGATTTATAAGACAAAGTTGATCAGAGCTTCATGTTACTTATTTGCTAATTTTATGGCTTACAAATAGCTTTGAATGGTAGTCTATTCACATTTGTCTCAGGGATCTGTTTGACCCACAGATTATCTATCTGATAGTAATGTTTCTAGGACTATTCTAAGGCCAGAAACTTTTGAAATCATTGACAGATTGTTACAACAGTAGAATTCTTAGGTCAAAGGTTCTCAGAATCACTAATATATCTTCCCTAAAATCTAAGGTAAGAAATAGTATTATATTCCTAAGCCAGAGGACTTTTACAGTCATTGACAGATTGCCAGAACAATAGTACTCCAAGGATGGAGGTGGGGGAATCTTGGAATCACAAATTCCAAAACCAGAAGACTTTAGAATTACTGAAAGATTGTTACAAAAGAAGCACTCCAAAGTCAGGGGTACCTCCGTACTACTATCTCCTCTAGGAGCTAAGATTTCAGATAATTTCAGAGAGGCCTGGAGAAACTCACTTGAACTGATGCTAAGTGAAGTGAGTAGAACTAAGAGAACATTGTACACAGCAACAAATTATATGATGATCATTTCTGTGTATACAACTCTACAACAATGAGGTGATTTGGGCCAATTTCAATAGATTTTGTAATGGAGACAGAGCCATGTGCACCCAGAGAGAAGACGTTGGAGACTGAGGGTGGATCACAACATAGTATTTTCACCATTTTTGTTGTTGTTTGCTTGCTTTTTTCTTTTTCTCAGTTTTTTTCCTTTTTAATCTGATTTTTCTTGTGCAGCATGATAAATGTGGAAATATGTATAGTAGAATTGCACATGTTTAACCTATATTAGATTACTTGGTGTTTAGGGGATGAAGTAGGGAGAAGTGAAGGAGAAAAATTTGGAATGCAAGGTTTTGCAAGGATGAATGTTGAAAACTGTCATTGCATATATTTTGAAAATAAAAAGCTATTATTAAAAAAATTAAATCCTTCACAAAATGAAAAAAAACTGAAAGGCTAGAAATTCATATGTGTGAATACTTGATCTCTGTGCCTTGTGAATTAAATGCTTCTAAGTATTTCATTGGGGAGACTATCATGACATCTCAAATAGTTCTTGATCTACAGTTTTGTTTTTTTTATTTTCTGCCCTGAAGAAAAATATAAAGAACTCCTCAGGAACTCCTTAATGTGAATAAACTACTCTAAATAATTTTCTATTAATTGTTAACTACAAAATTGAAACCCTAGAATTAACACAGATTTATCAAATAATAAAACTAATAGCACAAATTAGGAATTATGATAGTGAGTGTAATGGGAAACTGAGAACTTCTCAGAATAGTCACTTGATAATTCCAGACCAAATTTCAAAGGTCTATTAATCATTAAGGCTCTGGATCATTATATACTTCAACAACAATACTATATGATGATCAATTGCAATAGAGCAGTAATGAACTGAGCCAGCTACACCCAACGAAAGAACTCTGGGAGATGACTATGAACCACTACATAGAATTCCCAATCCCTCTAATTTTGTCTGCCTGCATTTTTTATTTCCTTCAAAGGCTAATTGTATACTATTTCAAAGTCTGATTCTTGTTGTACAGCAAAACAACTGTTTGTACATGTATACATATATCGGATTTAATTTATACTTTAACATATTTAACATGTATTGGTCAGCCTGCCATCTGGGAGAGGGGAAGGAGGGGAAAAATTAGAACAAAAGGTTTGGCAATTGTCAAGGTTGTGGGGGGCAGCTAGGTGGCACAGTGGATAGAGCACCAGCCTTGAATTCAGGAGTTCAAATCTGGTCTCAGACACTTAACACTTCCTAGCTGTGTGACCCTAGGCAAGTCACTTAACCCCAGCCTCACGGGGGGAAAAAAAAACTGTCAAGGTTGTAAAATTATCCATGCATATATCTGGTAAATAAAAACTATTAAAAAATTTTTTAAATTAATTAATTAATTATTTTTTTAAAAAATCCTTAAGGCTTTGGGAAGGAGAACAAAAGGCTTGCTCTTCTAGTAGAAATATCTGAGTTGATCTCCTGGACCTTTACCTAACTACTTAAGAGAAGAGGTCTATAAACTGGCTAATCTCTATTTGTTGATTGAGGAAGCCTGAGGTAAACTAAATCTCCTTGGTTATTCTAGTTTAATGGACTACTTACCTTTAAACCAATCTCCTTGTTGTGGGGGATTATATGTTTTCTTATAAAATTATTAACTAAGGTAGATTGAATTTATAACTTAGATTCAGTTTATCTGGGAATTTGGGGAAATGAAATAAGGTGCTCATACTAGCTCAAGTAAACAATTGTAAATCTTGTGAGACTGACCACCATAAATCCATAAATTTAGGAAACTACACCTGCAAACAGTAAAACTGACCATATGGGTCTGACCAGAATTTGGCAAATTTGTGCCACAAAGTGGGAAAGTGAGAATTGATCGATAAGGGGAAGGAGATGTCATGGATTCTTGTGCTTATGACCATATAAGTCACTTAAGTCTCTGTGGAAATTAACCTCTCTCCACTGGTGGAACTCCAGTGGAAGATGTTCGCTTCTTGCAAGATTCTAAAATAAACACTTCTATTCTTCACTTGAGATATCTCTGAGTATTTGTAAATTGGATTTGCCATACCACCAGATAGCCTATAAAACTTCCTTTTTAGTCTGATAAAATTAAGAAAAATGATTTTATCTATAGTAAGAGCCATTTTTGTATTTTCTATTAGAAAGGTGGCTTGATAGAAAACCCCAGAGATTCTAATAAAAAGTTATTAGAAATAATTCACAACTTTACCAAAGTTGCTGGATACAAAATAAATCCACATAAATCCTCAGCATTTTTATACATCACCAACAAAATGCAACAGCAAGAGATACAAAGAGAAATTCCATTCCAAACAAATGTTGAGAGTATAAAGTATTTGGGAATCCATCTACCAAAGAAAAGTCAGGAATTATATGAGCAAAATTACGAAACACTTGGCACAAAAATAAAGTCAGATTTAAATAATTGGAAAGACATTCAGTGCTCTTGGATAGGCCGAGCGAATATAATAAAGATGACAATACTCCCCAAACTAATCTATTTATTTAGTGCCATACCAATCAGACTCCCAAGAAACTATTTTAATGACCTAGAAAAAAATAACAACTAAATTCATATGGAAGAATAAAAGGTCGAGAATTTCAAGGGAACTAATGAAAAAAAAGTCAGAGGAAGGTGGTCTAAGTGTACCTGATCTAAAGCTATATTATAAAGCAGCAGTCACCAAAACCATTTGGTATTGGCTAAGAAATAGACAGGTCGATCAGTGGAACAGATTAGGTACAAAGGCCAAAAAAGGGTACATCTATAGCAATCTAGTGTTTGACAAACCCAAAGATACCAACATTTGGGATAAAAATTCATTATTTGAAAAAAAACTGTTGGGAAAACTGGAAATTAGTATGGCAGAAATTAGATATGGATCCACACTTAACACCATATACCAAGATAAGATCAAAATGGGTCCATGATTTAGGCATAAAGAATGAGATCATAAATAGATTAGAGGAACAGAGGATAGTCTACCTCTCAGACCTGGGGAGGAGGAAGGAATTTATGACCAGAGGAGAACTAGAGATCATTATTTCTGCATAAAAATTCACAATTTCTTTTTGTCCTTGAAAGAGCAAATTTAGGAGAACATAACCCCAATAATTAACATGGGCAGTCACTTCCATACCCTGGGACAGCTCAGGGCTCCTATGACAGCCCCCACATACTTGGACAGGCCCTGGCTATCCAGTATGGAGATGATATCTTGTATCTGCAGCCTTACCTGAGAGGCTTCTCTGGCTGCAGCCCCTCACCCCCCACCCAGGGCTTTGGAGTTTCTTTGTCTAAAGGCCCACATTGCCTGTCAGTCTGTTAATCACTCCCTGAACCATTGTGTACTTTCCTGGGCATGGCTGGCTTTTATGCCTTTATTGACAACCCCCTCAGTGATTCTATTTCAGGCCCTGACACAATTCCCCTGGAATGGGGCCCTGATCAGGCAGGGTTTCAAGACCCTGAAAGCTATACTGACCTCTTGCCCCAGCCTTAGCCCTGCCTACAGCTTTTTGCACTGTACATTGATGGAAGGTGGGGCCAGCTCCTAGAGGTCTCAACTCAGTCTCTGGAAGCCTATTGCAGACCCCTTGCTTCTTCTCAAAGAAACTGGGTGTCTTTGGGGTGAACCTCCTGAATTAGAGCAATGGCTGCCACAGCCCTTCTAATTGAGGAAGCCTCTAAGCTCACCCTTGGCCAACCAGTGGGGGTTCTAACCCTCCACCACATGCAGAGCATTTTTGCCTTCACAGAGTTTTTGAACTGAGGAAAGGACCGCAGAAGGGAGATTCACTTCAGGCTATGGAAACAGGCTTGAAAATTCAGCTGCCCTCGCTGTTGCCCATTTGCCCCTGATCATAGCACCTTTAATTTCCCAGTTCCCTGACTCTTATACTCCTTCATATAGCTCTCAGCCCTAGCAGAGGAAAGGGGATACACCCTTTCTTCTCAGGGATGGTTTCAAACCCCCTCAGGCCTTCTACCTCCAGAGGCAAGTCAGTAAGAGCTTCTTTTTGTCCTGCCCAGCTCTTTGCAGAGTGACAATGGCCTGGCCTTCACTTCTCAAATAACTCAAAAGGAAGCTGAGGCACTTAAGATTACTTATGATCTCCACCTTGCCTGGGGACTCAGTCTTCTAAGGAAGTGGAAAAATGAATCACACCCTCAGGCCAGTCCTTAATAAACTATGGAGAATTGGGTGAAGAATCTCCCATTAGGAAGGACCATGTAAGGTCATTTTGACTACATTAGTCAAACTCGAAGGTTCCTGTAGTGTGCTTTAAAGCCCCCAAATTGGGATGCCAAAAATGTACTATGCTTTCTAGAGCCCCCATGCTGGGGTGTCAAAATATAGCATCTGGACTAGCTCTCTGGAGGACCTCAGGACCAGCCCTAGTCCTTGGTCTTAGTGGAGGAGTGAAGAAGACTCATGAGGCTGGTCAAAGAGGGAGTCCATTTATTTCAAGTCCTCTCAGCCCCTAAATACCTTAGTTCACTTAGCATGTGCTAACTATAAGCACCCTGCTATTGATATGTAAATGCATCTTTACTGTGAGAATCCCAGATATCCAAATAGAACACAGGTAGTCACCCGCCCCCCTCCACTTCTCAGAACAGGTGAGACACCCAAAGGGAAGATGAGAGCTGAACCAGACATTGTCAGCAGGTTCCCTCTGGGCTGAAGGGTCTTATACTTCACCCAGAGTTCCCCCACTGTCTGTGGCCCTCTACAGGTTCCCTCAGCTAGATTAGCATTTCTAGAACTAAAAGTGCTCCCTCAGCCATTTCTGAATATTCCTGTGAACCCATAGAGGACCAGAAACGGCTCTTCAGAAGGCCTTCAGGAAACACTGGAAACACATTGAATAGAGAAGAGTGACATTGTCTGTGTCCTCTCCCTCACTCTAGCTTTTTTTTGCTCCTGTTATTTCCCCCTTTTTCCAGGTATGACTTTAACAACACGCTGAGGATGAGAGCTTTGTTCCTAGTATTTTCTCTCCAGCTCCCCTGGTGTCACTGTGTGGCCCCTGCCCGTGGGGAGATAACTCCTTAGTCCTCAGACACCCTAGGGAACTCTATGAGCAGCGGGGGCATTCAGGATTGTTGGGTGTGCCCTCAGCATCCTCGAGGTAGCCCATATATGGAACCTGATACATTTTTGCAAAGACCCCATTCCCAAATGACACCATCCCCACCCTGGATGGCTCTTCATTTGCACTAGCCACCCCCCAGGAAAATAACTTTAACCTAACTATGCCATTTTCTTGTCTAAAAGGATTTCTTACCCACATACCTCAACACATATATCACAGGAACAGCAAATCAATGCATAAATGAGTGAATAAGTGAGGATTTAGACAACACATATAAGTGAGCTAGAAAAGAAAAGGGAAGGCAGTGTGGTGTGAAGATGGCCAGAAAAATAACTTACTTATCATAGTCTGGCATCTCAAGGACAGAGCTGGAGCTATAGAATGTAGTCTTTGAATAAATGAAAATCAAAAATGAACAGAAATTTAGTGACCATTTAAACATGAAAATGAAAGATTCGGTTCAGACCTTAAAACTTCAGATAAACTATACAAAGATAGTTAGTTCATATATTTTATAAAACGTATATCTGGAAAGGGACAAGTTATATAGCTTATCAAAAAATGTATGATTCCTGTGTCTCCCTTCATACCAATTGGGGAAATAGATATTAGATAACTAATTCTTGAAACATTTTGATTAAGATTATGTATAGCAAGTGCCACTTTAAAGCATGAAAATAGTGCAGTTAACAAGGTCTTAGAATATATGGAATAGCATGAAAATATTAAATAGCTTATCCATATTGTATGTAAATAATGAATTTGTTTTCAGGAAACCAGAGCACATATTATGAAATGAAAATACTGAAAATCAAAGTCAGTACTTAGAGATTCTAATGAAAATCACAATTGAATGTTTAATTGTGAGCACTGAAATCCCTGTGTGACACACAATTCCCTGAGACCAAAAATTGACTCATTGCTTATGATCTCACCCTGATCCTGATAAAAAGTACTTACACTGACAAATCAACAATTCATTATGAAAAGGAGGTTTTGTACCCGCAAATCTATGAAAAGGTCAATCTGTGACTTTTTCACTCAGTCTTTATAGAGAAATTAAAGGTTGACAATGTCCTTCCCCCAAATGCCTAATAGGAAAATTAGAAAGAAAATCAAAAGACTTCAGCTAGAAGGGACCACAAGGCAAGGTAGTGGAAGCCCTTATATTTTTTTTTGAAGAAAGATTATAATTGATATTAGTTACTTTTTATACAATCATAATTTTCCTTGTTGTCTGTCTACCATAGAGCCATTACACATAATAAAGACTGAGCTTTCAAATAAAGCCTTTAGAAAAAGAGGAAGCTCTGGATCTCCCTTACTCATTAGTTATTAATAATCATTTTTCTCAATAGCCTCAGAATTCTCTTCTCACTGATTGCCCAGTTCAAAGCCATTAATTCCAATTTGTGAATGGGTTAATAAATGTCATTATCATTAAATCCTCCACTACCAAATGTAAGTTTTCTGAAAGCTAAGATTCTTGTGGTACAACTACTCTCCAAATTTCCAAGTTAGCACCACAATTGGCTTGATTGCCATGATCCAGCATTTGGGCAAGCGTGAGGCGAATGACCAGATCTTTAAGCGTCTGTTCACACTTCTCATCCCAATACTTCAAATCATTTCAAAGGCCAGATAGAAAGAACTTTCTTGCTTTTCTGCTTCCAATTCTCCAACCTTCTGCCTGTGAGTGTGATCACTATTAGCTTATTGATAATAGCATAGTTCTTAAAAATGTTTATTAGAAGCCACCAAATATTTTCATTCCCAAAGATTTTTTGGGCATGGTCAACTGATGAATACATCCAATTTTTCTGAATTCACTGCTTATTGTGGCACCATGCCACCCACATACTTTTTAAAATTTGCTAACAAAAAAAAGGATCATTTAAATTCACACAGCAGAACACCCAAAAAAATCCATATGAAACTGAATTTTTATTTCAAACTATTTCTTTTAAAGTATACTTTTGTTTGTTCTTTCTTCAGAACTTCTCTCCTATAAAGTTTTTTTTAATGCTAAAGTTGATTTTTTTTTTAGTTTTAGCTAACCTCTCCCCAATTCTTCTCAGTTAAAAACCAAGAGAGAGATTAAAACAAGTAAATTTTGTTATAACAAATGAGTTTAGTTATAACATAACTTTATATAAAATTATCTATGACAACATATATTACAATTTATAAATTATATATATGTATATATACAATATATATACAATTATATACAATTATACTAAATGAACTTAAAGATAAATCCACACAATGACCATACCCAAAAAAGTATATCCCCTCCTTTTTTCTGATTCCCTCCCTCTCTGTCAGAAGGTGGGGAGTTTTCTTTATTATAGATTCTTTAGAGACAAAATGTCTATTAAGCTATTAAGATTTTCAAAGTTATTTTTCTTTAATGTTGCTATACTTGCAGAGATCATCTCCTGATTCTGCTTAATGCATGCTGCATCATTTCATACTACTGAGATTCTCCACAATCTCTATAGTCATTTCTTATAGAACAATAATACTACATTATATTCATATACTATGATTTAGTGAGCCATTCCCCAATTGTCTAAGAGGCAACCTAAAGTACTCCATTAAATTTTAGATTTCTATGTTTATTTTTTCTTCTATGTTTGTATAATTTTCTTCTCAAATACCCCAATTAAGACAAATAGTAAATTTAGCCCCTTCTGCATTTTTACTCCAGTAGACTCCATTTACTCTCTGCTCTTTCCCCTCTTCAGAACCATAAAATAGAACCAATCTATCTCTAGGACCTCTGTTTTTTATCTTTAACTTCTTAAATACCCCTTGAAGATGTTAAGGTTATAAAGAAACAACTTGTTTCTACTTTTCAACTACATCATTATATTTCTAATTGTTTAAATCAATTAACCTTTCGAGGTTGCTCTGGACTCTGTGTTTTATGTTTTCTGATCTGTTCTTTCATTAATATATGTTGAAAAGTCCACTCTATTCTATTAAGATACCATCTTTCCCTTCTAGAATTGTTCAGCTTGGCAAGGTAAATTATTCTTAAGAATAAACTTTAGCAGTGTCAGGTCTAAAACTATATTATAAAGCAGTAGTCATCAAAACCATTTGATACTGGCTAAGAAATAGAGAGGTGGATCAGTGAAATAGATTAGATAACATGGCACAATAATCAAGGCCTATAGTGATCTAGTACTTGGTAAACCTCCAAATTCCAGCTTTTGAGATAAGAACTCACTATTTAACAAAAAAAAAATTGCTGGGAAAACATCAAAATAATATTTTAGAGACATATAGCATAGACCTATGTTTCATACTCCATACCAAAATAAAGTCAAAAAGGGTACATAATTTGGGCATAAAAAGTGATACCATAAACAAATTAGAAGAACACGGGATAATTTACCTATCAGATTTTTGGAGAAGGAAGAATTTATGACCAAAGAAGAACTAGAGAATATTATGAAAGGCAAAATAGATTTGATTACATTAAATTAAAAAAGATTTTGCACAAACAAAACCAACAGAAACAATATTAAAAGGGAAATATAAAGCTGGGAAAAATTCTTTATAGCTAATGTTTCTGATAAAGACCTCATTTCTAAACTATATAAAGAACTGTGTTAAATTTATAAGAATACAAGTCATTTCCTAATTGATAAATGCTCAAAGGATATGAACAATTTATTTTTTGCTGAGGCAATTGGGGTTAAGTGACTTGCCCAGGGTCACACACAGGAAGTATTAAGTGTCTGAAGACAGATTTGAACTCAGGTCCTTCTGACTTAAGGGCTGGTGCTCTATTCACTGCCCCACCTAGCTGCCCCTTAAAGAAATCATTTCCAGAAGATGAAATTAAAGCCATCTATAGTTATATGAAGAAATGCTCTAAATTATTATTGATTAGAGAAATGCAAATTAAGACAACTCTGAGATACCACTATACACCTCTCAGATTGGCTAAGATGACAGGAAAAGACAATGATAAATGTTGGAGGGGATGTGGAAAAACTGGTACACTGATACATTGTTGGTGGAGTTGTGAAATGATCCAACCATTCAAGGCAGGCAATTGGAAACTACACCAACAGAGCTATAAAACTGTTAGCTTACAGAACATCCTTTGACCCAGCAATGCCATTACTGGATCTGTATCCTAAGGAAATCATAAAAGTGGAAAAAAGATCTTATGTGCAAAAATGTTTGTACTAGCTTTTTTTGGCAGCAAAAAACTGGAAAACGAGTAGATGCTCATCGATTGGGGAGTGGCTGAACAAGTTGAGGTATATGAAGATGATGGAATATTATCATTCTATTAAAAAAGGGTCTCATGGAGTCCTTGATTTCCTTTTTTGGTATATATGTAACTCTCAGGAAATCTATTTTTGGATAAAATTTGCCACTTTCTCTTCTAGAGAAATTCATTTCTCTGGAGCTTTTATTTCATTTATTATCTCTTGCTTCTTGCAGGTATTTACAACAGAAGGAGAAGGAAAAGTAAATGGAGAAGGGAAGGAATGAGAGACTTACCAAACAGCAGAGCAGAACCTTGAGGATGAGGTTTACCATGGTGGGAACACAAGTAATGAGGAGGAAGAAAAAACATCTAACAGAATGAGTCACAAAATGCCTTAAGTTCCTTTTAAGTAGTCAGCAATTTTCTAAGATGAACTTGTTGAAATGGATATTATCCATTCTCCTTGGTTGACGAAGGCAAGGGAAGAATTAAGAATTATGGAACTCCTCCTCACTCTTTGCTTTCCCACCTGGAGAAACCTCCTTCTTTTTTTTTTTTTTTTAATTCATTTTTCCAAATTATCCCCTCCCTCCCTCCACTCCCTCCCCCCGATGACAGGCAATCCCATACATTTTACATGTGTTACACTATAACCTAGATACAATATATGTGTGTAAATACCATTTTCTTGTTGCACATTAATTATTAGCTTCCGAAGGTATAAGTAACCTGGGTAGATTTGACAGTAGTTCTAACAATTTACATTCACTTCCCAGTGTTCCTTCTCTGGGTGCAGTTATTTCTGTCCATCATTGATCAACTGGAAGTGAGTTGGATCTTCTTTATGTTGAAGATTTCCAATTCCATCAGAATACATCCTCATACAGTATTGTTGTTGAAGTGTACAGCGATCTTCTGGTTCTGCTCATTTCACTCAGCACCAGTTCATGTAAGTCTCTCCAGGCCTTTCTGAATTCCTCCTGCTGGTCATTTCTTACAGAGCAATAATATTCCATAACCTTCATATACCACAATTTACCCAACCATTCTCCAACTGATGGACATCCATTCATCTTCCAGTTTCTAGCTACAACAAAAAGAGCTGCCACAAACTGTTTGGCACATACAGGTCCCTTTCCCCTCTTTAGTATTTCTTTGGGATATAATCCCAATAACAGCAATGCTGGGTCAAAGGGTATGCACAGTTTGACAACTTTTTGGGCATAGTTCCAAATTGCTCTCCAGAATGGCCGGATTCTTTCATAATTCCACCAACAATGGATCAGTGTCCCAGTTTCCCCACATCCCCTCCAACATTCATCATTATTTGTTCCTGTCATCTTAGCCAATCTGACAGGTGTGTAGTGGTATCTCAGAGTTGTCTTAATTTGAGTTTCTGTGATCAGTATTGATTTGGAACACTTTCATATGAGTGGATATAATCAATTTCATCATCTGAAAATTGTCTGTTCATATCCTTTGCGCATTTATCAATTGGAGAATGGTTTGATTTCTTATAAATTAGGGTCAGTTCTCTATATATTTTGGAAATGAGACCTTTGTCAGAACCTTTAACTTTAAAAATATTTTCCCAATTTGTTACTTCCCTTCTAATCTTGTTTGCATTAGTATTGTTTGTACAGAAACTTTTTAGTTTGATGTAATCAAAATCTTCTCTTTTGTGATCGATAATGATCTCTAGTTCTCCTCTGGTCATAAATTCCTTCCTCCTCTACAGGTCTGAGAGGTAGACTATCCTCTGTTCCTCTAATCTCTTTATTATCTCTCTCTTTATGCCTAAATCATGGACCCATTTTGATCTTATCTTGGTATATGGTGTTAAGTGTGGATCCATATCTAATTTCTGCCATACTAATTTCCAGTTTTCCCAACAGTTTTTTTTCCGAATAATGAATTTTTATCCCTAATGTTGGTATCTTTGGGTTTGTCAAAGACTAGATTGCTATAGATGTACCCTTTTTTGTCCTTTGTATCTAATCTGTTCCACTGATCTACCGGTCTATTTCTTAGCCAGTACCAAATGGTTTTGGTGACTGCTGCTATATAATATAGCTTTAGATCAGGTACACTTAGACCACCTTCCTCTGACTTTTTTTTTCATTAGTTCCCTTGCTATTCTTGACCTTTTATTCTTCCATAGGAATTTTGTTGTTATTTTTTCTAGGTCATTGAAATAGGAGAAACCTCCTTCTTGATAACCTACTCTCCAGTTTGGAAAGGGCTACCAGCCATGCTTATGTCACTCATACTTGACCCACTTTCCAGACCTCTTTGACAACTGTCTTGCCCTTATTTAGATGCTCTTCCTTTTCTCCTTCCCCCCACCTCCACATTTTGCCATTATCCTTTGATATGTTGTCCTTCCTCATTAAAATGTAAGCTTCTTGAGGATAAGGATTATTTTGCTTGATTTTATTTGTAACTTCAGAGCTTAGCATGGTGCTTGGCATGGAATGAGCTATGTAGTTCTTTTGGTCAGCGTCCCAATTTTCACAGTCTTATAGTCAGTTAAAACAAGAACTGAAGTCCACTATGGCTCAGATCATGAGTTTCTTATTACAGCATTTAGATTAAATTAGGAAAAGTAGAGCAAACCAAAAGGCAATATGGATATGACATATATAACATCCCTAATGAGTATGAAGTAAAGATGGTGAATTGATTTAAGGGAATACATCTAATAGATAGAGTGCCTGAAGAATTATGAATAAAGAATCACAATGTTGTACAGGAAGCATCAACTAAAAAATCCCAAAGCAAAAGTAGAGCAAGAAAACAAAATTGGAAAAAAAAAAAGGGGGGGGTGCGGCTAGGTGGCGCAGTGGATAGAGCACTAGCCCTGAAGTCAGGAGGACCTGAGTTCAAATGTGGTCTCAGACATTTAACACTTCCTGGCTATATGACCCTGGGCAAGTCACTTCACCCCAATTGCCTCAGGGGGAAAAAAAGAAGAAGAAGAAAAAAAAGAAAAGAAAAGAAAAGAAAAAGAAAACAAAACAAAACAAAATTATATGTTGAGGTTTTAAAATAGCTCAGATGAAAGACAGAGAAAGGAAAAGAAAAAAGGGAAAGATATAATCAAATGAATACAGAATTCAAAAGAATAGCAATGAAACATAAAAGTTTTCTTAAATGAGCTTTGCAAAGAAAATTTTAAAAAGCAATAGAAAGAGAAATGCAAGAGATCTCTTCAAGAAAATGAGAAGTGTCAAGAGAATGTTTGATGCCAAAATGTGTACGATAAAAGACAAAAAATAATAGGGATTTAATAGCAGAAGACATTAAAGAGTAACGAGCATATACAGAATAGCTATACAAGGAAGATCTTAACATCACTGATAATCACAATGGTGGGATTACTGGTCAAAAGACAACATCCTGAAGAATGAAATCAAGTGGGCCTTATGAAGGACAGTTAACAGTAAGGCTAGAGGAGGTGACAGAATGCCAGCTGAGCTATTTAAAACCCTAGAGAATGGTGATATTAAAGTCCTGGTGTCAATATTCCAGCAAATCTGAAAAATTCTGCAGTAGCCACTGGATTCAAAAAGAGCAAAAAAAGAGACAGAAAAACAAAATAAGAGAGACAGAGAAGAAGTGTGAGAGAGAGAAAGAAAAAGGATAGCATCAAGACTGAGATACAGATGTGGCTTATGACAGATGGAATGGAAAATGATCACAATGGCTGGTCAAATTCAACATCATGTCAGCTTTATGCAACTATCCCAACCAGAGGGAATTAAATAACTGTCAGAAGGGCAGGAAGTACTGATGGAAAGAAGGGGATGAAGGTTTGAGAGGGCTCAAGGATTCACTCACACAGGACAGGGTAATTTATTTTGTATATATGTATATGGACACATACATGAATAAATATCTATACCCCTATAACTATGCATACATACATGCACACATATGTGTGTAGGCACACACTTATGTATATGTGTAGATATATCCCCACATACATTTTCTACCCTCCCTGAGGAAAGGCAAAATGTCGTCATGGACAGAATATATATATTTATAAAATGGGTCTGATCCCATACTTTTGCATCAGAGTAAAATTAAGCTCATTCAATGGACTCATTTTCAGTTGAACTGACAGTGTCATCTTGCAGTTTCAGGGATAGGTACTGCACAGAGAGTGAAAAACAACAAACTAAAAAGAATTGGGCAGTTGATATAATGGAAGTCCTTGAACCCAGAATATCACTGTTGAAAGAGTAGAGAACAGAATCCAGAGCTGTTACATTCTTAGATTATAGACCAGAGTATTGAACTATTAAAGACAGAATAGAAATCATCAGTACTCTAAGAAATCTTAAATGAGAACACAAAACATTCAGAGGTGAAGATCTTATAGCACAGAATTCTAAAACTGAAAAATTCTTTAGCGATTAACCTTTCCTTGTATAGCTGGCCAGCGGTCTTCGGAGTGTAAATGACTTCCTTAAGGTCATAGGGTAAGTCAGTGTCCAAACTGCAGGCTGGAACCCTGATCCACATACTTCCCAACCAACCTTCTTTCACCTGCAGTCTAATTCAGAAGTCAGGTCAGAGTATGCAGGTTGGCAAATGAAAATAAAATGAAGGTGAAAACAGAGAAAAGTCCATAAAGACAAAAGGAGTTTTCTTAATAGTTGGGAAAAGGAAGAGCAGGAAGAATAATTAAACAAGGAGAAGACTGTAGGTACTTCTGGTTTTTCCCAAGCCCTTCCCCAACACATATACACTAACCAAATAGACTTGTGAAATTACACAATTCCTGTTCAATAATGTTTTCACAAGGATAGATGTGGCCCATCAGTAAATTTGTGTGACATCCCGTACATCACTTTTATGGAAGAATGGGAGTAGAGAAAAAGAAGTTCATTGTATGAGCAGTTTCCAAGACATTTTACCTTAAGCCTCTCCACAACCTGCCCCACCCCAGGAGACTGACAGAAATCTAACAAAAGGGTCAAAAACAGTTCTCTTGGGGAAGTACTCATGATTTGGATCTATTTGCTTTATTTCCTTGAACTAAAATTCAAGACTCTGAGCAACAGAGCAGCATTGTTTGCCAGCTAAAGGTCAGGAAAAGGAGAGAAAAGAAGAAATCTGGGGGTAATAAAAAGAGGGGAAACAGTTGGATGCCAGTGATATGACATTGCCTGAGCAGACCTGAAGGGTCTCACCACCTTCCCTTGCTCTCCAGGCCCAGAGACTCATAAGATTCATAGACTGTTAAAAGAGGAAGGGGCCCAAAATATCATCAACTCCAACCTACTCATTATACAAAAGACAAATTAAGACCCTAAAATGAGAAATAATTTGGTCATGCAAGGTCAAACACATATGAACCCAGTATCCTGACTCGAAATCTAGGCTGAATTCATTACTTATACTATAAAACCTAGAAACTACTTCCAAATGTCTGGGAATAATCTATCAGGACCCAGAATAGGGATCTTAGCAGGGGAAGAAGGAATGAGCTTAATTCTTTATTGCCCCTATACCTTCTCTTCCATACAGTGAAGGTGTGGATGTAAGTATTATTACACAACCAGGAACATTTTTTAGTTGACTTCAGATAATCCCTATGTAAAAGTCATCCTTTGACTAAGGGGAAACTTTAGAGGTTTCAAGAAGCTGAGCTAGGATGTGAAAGGGCCAGATGTCACAGGGAGGAACTTATACAACATCTAAGAAAACAATAGGTGAGTATAAATGGGTGAGTAGAGACTAGCAAAGCACTTCCAGCCCAGGACAGGTAAGAAAGAGATGGGGAAGGCCATGAGCCCTGGAATCATCTCTGAGCCCAGAATCTGGGGGGCTGGTGAATGGGGACGGTACTTCTAGACCAGCTCTAAAGGTATCAGAGCTTTCAAAGATCAGAAGAGGGAGATAAGAAGCTGTGATCTAAAGGGGTTCAGAAGCATGAGATAGAATAGGAGCAAGGAATATGAGTCCCTTGAAATGCTAAGGGGTGCAATGGATAGTACTCTGGCATTAGAGTGAAAAATTACCTGGGTTCAAATTGCTCTAATCACTTACTATCTACTGAGCAGACCTGAAGGGTCTCACCACCTTCCCTTGCTCTCCAGGCCCAGAGACTCATAAGATTCATAGACTGTTAAAAGAGGAAGGGGCCCAAAATATCATCAACTCCAACCTTTACAACTTCAGCTTCCTCATCTGTAAAATGAAGTTAGAGATTTATGGTCTCTAAGGTCTCTTTCTAAATCTATAAGTCTATGATCATCATGTTATCCTTACTCTCCACAATTATTTCTCCTCCTTTGTCTCCAGGCCAAACCTCTGGAGGACCAGAGTTGGAATCCTAGCTTTCTGCAGCTTGCTACCTGTGTGATAATAGGTGATTGACTTTCACTCTTTTGAGTAATTCAAGGTTTTTTAAGGGTCCTTTCAGCTCTAAATTCTATGACATGCCTCCCACCTCTTGGCAGACAGATGCAGGACCACAGCTGCAAAGGGAAGCATGCATTTATAGACATGGCCAATGTATGGATTTGTTTAGTTTGACTGTATTTGTCAAAAAATGGAGAACTTGGGATTCAATGGTATGGAGAGGGTCATGGCAGGGGAGGAGATAGTAGGCAGTGACTGAGAGGCAAAAAAATAAAAGCCTCAATAAAATATTTTTAAATACATAGAATAAAAAATACTGGATAATGAACAGGGATATTTTGTTACTAATTTTTTAAAATGTAATAGCCTTTCTAAGGATAAAAATGTGAAAAAGGTACATTTGTTTTCAAGATTTCTGTGATTCATATGAGAAAATGTTTTTACTTTTTCACAGTTATTAAATTCATGCATTTTTAAAATAGAAAATAAAGAAATAAAGCATAAGGTCCTATTTTTTTTTTCTTTGCAGACCATGAGATTCTTATTGGTCCTTGTCCTCTTGGGAGGAATAGCCTGCAGTTTCCATGGTAAGTTGATCCCTCCCTCTTGGATTCTGGTCAAGGCGTCTTATTCTGTCTATCTTCCTGCCCCACTCCTCTACAATGCAACATGGGAATTGAGGAAAACTTGGGCCACTGAAGCCGAGGTTGGATAGCACCTATTGAAGTCTTCTAAGAATTGTTCTCTTTCCCCAGACTCCTGATTCCTTTAGGTTCTGCCTGTTACATAGCACTTACAAACCTTCTTTGATATTTCTAGGATTTAATGGAAGAGTGGGAGAGGGGAAGGTTATAGAGAATTTTCTCTGACCTTTAGGAAAATTTATCCTAAGGTAGCCAAAATGTATATCATGTGACATGGTAGGGATTTCTAGATTAAGCTGTAATGCCCTATCAAGCCTTTTTGCAAGGAATTTTTTTTCCTGAGGTAAATGGGGTTAAGTGACTTGCCCAGGGTTCACCCAGCTGGTTAGTGTTAAGTGTCTAAGGTAGGATTTGAACTCAGGTCCTCCTGACTTCAGAGATAGTGCTCTATCCACTGCAGCACCTAGCTGCCCAAGGAAATTTAAAAGTCTTCACTTAGTGGAAAGCAAAAAGTAGTCATAGATAGACAATCCATCAGGGCTTTGTTTCCCTATTTGCTAGAAGGGTATCACACAAGAATTATATCTCTTACACCTAAGCAGATATTTGTAGTGCAGGAGGACAATTATTTTGCTGATTCCAGGATAAAAACCACCTCCTCTGATCAGGGAAGGTGAGGGTCCTAGGAAGTAGTTTAATCTCAGATAATAGCTAAACTTCATCCAGCTTCTCTCTACCCCCACCAAAACTTATTATATATATAAAAAAAATCCCAGAAAGCAAAGAGTCATTTATTAAAACAAACCAAAAAATGCGTGTATAAGATAATGAGTCTTATAACTCAAACAAAATTCTGCATTCTGAAAGTGGGGTCTATCCAACACCACAGAGAAGGAGGGATATGGATATGGAATATGAAGTTGGATTCTTTTGGAAGCCCTCAGGTCTTTGAGTCTACTTGCACAGATACATTAGTGGTCTCATGGGTGATAGGGATGGGGTACTGAGTAAGCTCAGACTTGGTAAGCATCAGTTCAAAGATGGGAAGAAAAATTACCTTCTTTTGGATTCTGGGTGTCCTAGACCATGGAGAGAGCTGAAGTTGTTTTATTTTTGTTACATAATTTCTGTTTTGGAGGGGTTTGAGAGATACTGAGAGGCAGCAAAACATTTTTAGTCCTCTATCTTGTTGCTTGTATGACCTCAACTATTAATATTATTATTGCTTTTAATAATAATAATTATTATTATTATCATTATCATCTCAGCCCTTCTGGCTCTAAATTTTAGATCCTGTGATATGGTAAATGTGGAATATGAGCAACTTGAGTCCTTTAAAGTTTCGTCAGACACCTTACTTTACAGGAACTGCCTAGAGTTCCTGAGTTGTGAGTTGCCTTGGCTCCCTTAGAAATCTCTCACATCTTCCTTATGGAGGGAAATACCTACAATTCTTACTATGTCCTTAAGCCTTTGCTAAAATATTGAGTCTTTAGGAGAAAGGCTAGAGAGGCTCCAACATAATGATGTCTTTGTGTCATTCCTCTTGCCTAGAACTGGGTCCCTCCTCATCACAGTCTCAGAAGCTTTCTCTTCCTTCAGAACTCTACTCAGCTGCCTCCTCTTTCAAGACATTTTCTTTGATTTCCCTATTTGTTGGAGTTTCTTCCCACTTTAAATTACCTCCTCTTTACATCTCAGTGTAAATACCACATTCTGGCCTTACTCCCACCTCCAGGAGAATGTGACAGCAGAGACTATTTTATTGCTATTTCCCCATTCCCTAGAAAAGTGTTACTCACATAGTGGATATTTCACAAAATGAACTGAAAGAAATTTAATCCTCACTGGAAACCTGCAAAGTTGTCCCTATTTCCACGTCAGTATACTGGCTCTCAGAGAACCAGAGGGACTGGCCCTAAGCCCACCCAAATGAACTATAACAGTGATCACTTGGAGATCTTCAAGATCTCCATACTCCTAATGCTCCTCCACCTGTCACACCTGAGAGCAAAGCTTCTCTTTTTGCTGTCTCTTCTAGGTGTACTTTCTAACCAGCTTTCTGGCATTGGGAATGGCTTTTTTACCGCTGGTGAAGAGAAACCTGGAGACAGAATCGAGGCCATTCAATTCTTCCTGGGGGCTTTAGGCGAATTCAAGGGGTAAGTGGAACCCATGGAGTCCCCAGGCCTTTTCCACACAAACCTTGTCAGATTTTGTAAAGGCAATAAACACTAGACAGAAAGTCAGGAGATAATATTCTATGTGAACTTGGAAAAGTCATGACCTCTCTAAGCACTGGTTTCTTCATCAGCCTAATGATGGGATTGAATTAGATGATTTCCAAGATTCCTTTGAACGCTGACATCCTCAGAGTTTGCTCCAATACTTTATTTAGGTTCTAAGGTCTCTCTCAGCTCCAACATACAATGTTCTAAATGTCTCTTCCTGTTCTGAGACTATGATTCCAAGCTCCTAATGGCACAAGTTTCTATGATGGGTTTTTTAGAAACAGAACTTCTGCCTTCTGAGGACTGATAATAAACATAGATGTACTGAAGTAGGACATGAACTGAAGAACAAAATCAGGGGTTGTACAAGACAACATGTGAGAAAGATTTTACCACTGGGATTTTCTGGATGAGCAAGCACAAGCATAGGGAAGGTCTGAAGGTCCATCACTTCTCCATTTTCCAGTCTGTCTACTCTCACCCCAGGAATCACAGGAACCTACACTTTAGAGTACCTCAAGCTTAAGGACAAGACCCCTGTAGTGTCTGAAACCACAGCTCCACTAAGGAGCTTTGGCCAAGGAGTCAGGCAGACTCCTCACTCATACACAGATAGCTACTGTTACTTGTATATTTTAAGAAATAGTCTCAGTTTCCCTTTTTCCATTTCTTTTTCCTACTGCTTTTCCCCAAGCCATGAGGGAGAGAATGAATGATTGAATGATCACAGAGTCATAAAATGCCATCTCTGATAAGATCTTTGAGATTATGAAGCCTGGGTCTTTTACATTACAGATCATAGGATCTAGAGCTGGGGGGGACCTCAGAGGCAAACTAGTCCAGCTCTGCTCCTCATAGCAAGAAAGAATAATAGGAATTCCTTCCAGAAAATCATTTCTATAATTATCTATGTTTTATAAAGCATTTCTTTACAACCACGTTTTGAGATGAATAGTACAGCATTATGCCATTTCACAGATGAGAGTAATAGAATCCAAGGAAGCTGTTACCAAATTCATTGCTTATTCAGATACACATAGATAATAAGCATCACACCCTGGGTCTTTTGACTGCAGGTCTACACATTTACTACCATCCTGAGGATAGAGTAAGGATACAGAAAGTGAGGGGCTCCATTTTTTGGATGTAGGGGGAAAGATGTATTTCCAGGTTGACTGACAGACCAAACTCAGGGCAAATATAAGAGATCCACTAGGAGAAACCTTGCACAGCCAAGGGAATAGGTCATGTTGTCTTTAGACTTGTAGATATTTTCTATATCCTTTGGGAAAAGTCATTTCATATCACTGACCTCAGTTTCCTCTTATATAAACTGAGGAGGCAGGGAATGATTAAACACTATGACGTCTAAGGTCCCTTCTGAGATCTGAATGACATGACAAAACCATCAAGACTTAGCATCCACCCTTTATAAAAGGCCATCACATAGAAGTCACTCAGTGAAGGCTTGTTGCTAATAGTGTTGTAGATCTACCCCATGTCAGAACTTGAAGATTCCTCAGGATATGCAATGTCAGATCTGGGAGAAATATCAGAATATAAGGTCAGGAACACCCCTTAAAACTTATAAGAGAGCATGTGACAACTATTACAGACCTTAAAGTTCTTAATATTCAACTACCTCACTTTGTAGAAAAGATATAAGTTCATTTAAAGAAAACTTGCTTTGATGCTTAACTGCAGGAAATTTAAATTCACAGTTATTGAGCCCTTTTAAGTTTGCAAAATATTTTCCTTACAGTAAATCTGTGAGGTAGGCAATGCAACTATAACTATCTATACTGTTACAAATGAGGAAACTGAGGCCTGAAGTCACTTGCTCGAAATCACCCAGATAAGAAGGGTCAGAATTAGGTTTGAACAATGGCATCTTTGCTCCAAGTTTAGAATTCTTTCCACTACAGTGTCTTACAAATGTACCTACAGAGATTAAACATCATGAATGAATTTCTGGCTATTTGGTACACAATGGGGGCTATAAGATCTCCTTTTCTGGAAATTACCCATGACAGAAACTATAAAAATATCCAACTTCTTTCCCATAATTTACTATCTCCAGCTTGAGGAAGAGTTTTCCTATATAGAGACAAATGCTGGAGGAGGCAACTCTGGGGTTCAAAGAAGTTTTAACACTTATCCTTTCTTCTAGGATCCAGGTGAAAGTAAATGATCAATGGAGTGAAAAATATGGACTCTCAGGGGGCAATCCTGAGAAATTCACCCTCTGGAAAGGAGAAAGCATAATAAAAGTATCAGGCTATCATAACCTCTGCATCCACTCAATCACAATGGAAACCAACTTAGGGAGAACTTTTACAATCGGGGAGCCCACTGGCCAGAAATTCACTGCCTCCCCCCCTGAGGAGGGGATGGTGCTTAGTGGTATCAGGGGTTTGTATGGGGCCATATGTATCCAAAAAATGTCATTTGATTGGAAACACGCTCCTAAAAAAAACAACCATCTGAAATAACTCTACCTGAATGAGACCCTTGCTGAAAACACCCCAATAGTGCTTACTGAAAACAACTGACACATTCTTCCCAGAAAGAATCCTAGGACACCCCCTGGATCTCTTTTGAAGACACCTCAACTTCACAACCGTGTTACTTAGCTTCCTACAACTACTGTCCACTAAGCCATCTGTCCCTTCTAAGAAAAGATTTAAAGCTGTAGTTACCTTGAGTTGTTTTTGTAAGGTTATATATTCCATGACCTGGGTTACTCTTCCAGAGACCTTAAGCTGGTCAATCATCATAAAATCTGAAAGAAGAGATGGTACCCATGACCCAGATGATGTGACTAAAGGAAGAAAAGAAATTAAGGCGGTGGTGGGAGAACAACTTGAGGGAATTTAGAAATCTAATCAATCAATAAAGCCTCTGTAAAAGCTGTGTTCCTCGTGGTAGACTATGTTCTTTGTTGGGAAATGTATTTGAGGTTTATGAGTGTAGATGTGGTACCAACAGAGGATCCCATTCCTTTGTAGGAAATCCTCAAATCAGGGGAAATAGGGGTTGTCTGTTGTGGAAAGGAGAATTGACTAAGGTCAAGAAATCATAATGCTTTGCTCTCTGTGAGACTAATAGAGCATGAAGTGTCTGTGCTCAAATCCAGGGAACATTTGGGTACTTTCCTCAATTCCATTTTCCAAACTTTGGGGTATTAGGACACTGAGGATAGAGTAAGGAATCCTGGGTTCCAGAATTGATTGTGATTTACTAGAGCTATTAGGCCAAGGTTGACTGACTCTAATTGCTTTATACCTCTTCTGACTCAGTTTCCTCATCTATTAAATGAGGGAGATAATTGTGCACTGACTTATTTCATAGGATAAGGAGGAGAATGCTATCTAAACTATGAAACTCAATGCAAATGGGAGCAATGCCAGCAATTGATGACCTCTTCCCTGAAATACGTTGGTATTAACCAAACCTTTATATGGGATACACTATGTGCTAACCACTATTGTTAAGAACTTCACAAATATCTCATTTGATCTTTACAACAACCCTGGAAAAGGGGTGCTATTATTATCCTCAAACAGAGATTAAATGACTTGCCCAAGATTGTACATCCACCATAAGTCTGAAGTTCAATTTGAACTCAGATCTCTTCCACTCAGGCACCAGTATTCTCTATCTACTGCACCATCAGCTGCTTCTTCCAATGGGCAATATTGGTCTAAGTAGAGGCTGTTGTGAGATGTACTTTAATGATCCCATACCTGACTCATTTCCCTGTTTTGTGATATCTATAGTAAGCATCAGACTGTCATACAATTAAATCATTAACCTGTTCTGGGGGTGAAGTACCACATCTCATTCTGATAGGTAACCCATGAAAAGCCTACTCTTTTCTTTATTTCTAACATTCCTCACTAGCATCTATTCCTATCAGAGATGAGCACATGCTCAACAGATATTAAGAAATAAAATCTGTAGCAGAAGTTCTGAACTTTTGCATGATGAAGCCCTTTGGCAGTTTAGTGAAGCCTATGGCCCTTTCTCAGAATAAAATATCAAACATGAGATTTCAAAGGAAAATGGTTACATGGAAATAGTTATCAAATATTTATAAAATTTTAAAAATGAGTTTAAGTTTTTTAAAAACAAACTCACAGACCTCTAAGTTAATAACCTGGATGTAGAACATAACTCCTTAAACTTTTCCATTTGAAACCTTTTTTCCCCTGAGAAATTTTTATGTGACCTGGGGTATGCAGGTATATTAACAAAAATCATCATTCTGTAAATTCCATTACAAGATCCCCATATGGGATAGTGACCCACAGTTCAAGGAGCTATGATCCAGAGGATGCCTCAAATGATCAAAAATATAAATTAACTTTGTCTTTGTGCTTCAAGTTGCATCATTTTGTTCTTTCTTTTTCCTTCATGAGCCCCCAGCCACAGAATTCAAGAATTTATAAGAATAATGCAGTTTTCTGCACTCCACCTTCCCTTGTACTTTACTGATACTTGGCAAACACTGACATTGCTTCCTCTTAAGTGTTCCCTTAGACTTGGCTTATATGCTACTTGTACTCCAGATAAAGAAAGGATCATTTCAAGTATCTTGCTATAGAGAATGTAGTTCAGGGAAATCCAGTGGTTATTTGACTGGGAAGATTTCCAGCCTGACATTAAGAGATGGCCTAAGGACATGAAAAGCTATTGTGATTTTATTAATTATTTGTGAAATAACATCAGCTTCTTAAAACGCAAGAGTTGAAACTGAATTTTAGTTTTGTCCCTGGTGCAAGGAAATCATTGAGCCTTTTAGACCTTTTGTTGTAGCGAGAGGATTCCATGGATACTTGAGAAGTACCTCAACTCCTCTATCCTGGCTCTAGGGAAATGAAGGAGGGGAAGAGTGGGTGTGGTTGAAAGGAGGTTTTAACCACAAGTAAAATGTAAAGGTCGAAATGGGTATAGTCAGTTTTGCAGTTCTTTGTGGGAATTTAAGAGAGTCTTTGGTGCCTTTGGGTGGAGCAGTAGTTAAGGCATATGGCTTTCAATCAGGAGGACCTGAATTTAAACCTGTTCTCTGACATTTGCTAGCTGTGTGACCCTGGCCAAGTCACTTAACCCAGTTGGTCTCAGTTTCCTCATCAGTAAAATGAGCCAGAGAAGGAAATAGCAAAGTGTGTATTTTTGAAAAAAATTATAATTCTTTTATATTATTTACATTTTCATTTCCTTAGTGTGATAAATAAAAAATAATATTAATCCTTTATGATTGGATTCAAGGATGATATATATGCTATATATATATATATATATATATATATATATATATATCACCTAATACAAAGAAATCAGAGATAAATCGTATAATTAACAATCCAGCTATAATGAAACAAACACTAGAATTTGCAAGAAATCCAGCAATGATGCAGGAAATGATAAAAAATCATGATAGAATCTTGAGTAATTTTGAAAGGATACTACATAGATATAGTGTTTTGAGGCTTATGCATACTGATATTCAGGAACCAATGTTGAATGCAGCTCAGGAACAGTTTAAAGAAGATTGTTTATATTACACTTAAATGATTAATTTTGGTGATTTTTTCTTTAACAATCCAAACCATGTTATTCTAACCTATTCAAATGACCTTATCTTTGTCACAGTTAAAGATGTGAAGAAGTGTTGGTGACATGGCAATTTAGACACCAAGGAATTGCCTGTAGACCCTTTATGTTCCATTATGTGAAGTACCATGTATGCCCGTCATTGGGTAGATCTGAATCAGAGTGACCAGGATCATGGGGAAAAGTCAAATCAGAAGAATTCAGTCCAGGAATAACCTTTAACATCTTTGTTTCTGTATACTCTGAGAAGCTGATGCAGGGGGATCTTTCAGAAGTACAAATCCAAAACATGTTTGGTGTGATTTCACATATATAGCTTATGGCAAATTGCTTACCTTTCCTGGGAAGAAGGGGAAGGAGAAAGAGAAAAGGAGGAAGAGAACTTGAAATTTGTAAAAACTAAAGCTAAAAATTAAAATGTTAAAATTTCCATTTACATTCAACTTGGAAAAAAATTAAAAATCATTTTTAAAATAAGAAAAAAAAATCCAAAACCATCCTGGGAATGTCTAGGCAATTTAAAAATTCACCTTAATCTAGGCTGATTCCATAACCAAGATCTAAATTTTTTTTTATACTTTGGGTAGAGCTCTTTCTTACTTCTTCTTCAGCTTTAGACCAACTTATCTGTGCCAAAGAAAATTCTTCCTTCTTTTTCTAAGGCTTAGCAAAATGCAAGGTAGGGGGAATTGATAGTAATTTATATCAATTGGTATTTTTACTACATTCATAAAAATGGTTAAAAAAACATTTTGAGTTAATTTTTTATTTAATGATACTACAGCATTACTATACCAACCTTATTTATGTGACATACAACTTTGGGAGATTTAAACTAAAGAAAGAGGCAACTAAGTGGCTAAGTAAATAGAGTAATAAACTCTAGAATAAAAGTAAATCAGAAAGTCCTGATCAACTGTGAGCCATAACTGATGTACTCACTCATTCATGCCAGACACTTTAAAAAATTGAGACTTCCTTCTGATCTATGGCCATAGAGTTACACCTAAAGATTATCAGATTAGGAGTGTAGTTATTCACAATGAATTTTCCATTCCTACAAACCCATGAAGGAAGAAGGTATATTTGACAGAGTAGTTCCCTATGAAGCTTATTCATTTGATTCTAAGAGCTGCTAGAATAATTCAAATATTGGGCATTCAAGAGAAAATTAGTAAGCTTTCTGATCTTTATGGTCATCCATTTCCACTGTATAAAAAAATTGAGATTTGGATGCAGATAAATCAAATAAGATTCTTTTCACAAAGAATAGTGAGTACACTTTCCAGATAAACATATGGTTTCAAAATATTTGTTCTGTAATAGCTATGACCAAAGTCACCAACTAGGTGATCAGATTAAGTACCAATTGCCTTTAAACTAGATCATCTTCAAACCAGAAAGCATCATTAAGCTGCAGAGCCTTTGGCTACAAATAAAAACTAAAGGGCTGCAAATGTGCAAAAATGTTTGTGGCAGCCATTTTTGTTATGACAAGGAACTAGAAACTGAGTGGATGCCCATCAGTTGGGGAATGGCTGAATAAGTTTTATATATATATATATAACTGTAATGGAATATTACTATTCTATAAGAAACAATCATCAAGATTGTTGAGGTTAGGAAGGACCCCCAAACGATTGGAGTCATAGACCAGTGTTGTGAGGTGCCTCAAAAAATCTGTAGGCTTGAACCCATATCCAAGACAAGGGGCAAAGTTCATTGTAATTGTAATGCCAATTGAAACAGGCTAAGTAAGTTCCAAAATAATTTAGCAAAGGACCCAAGAGAAAAGAGATAAAGTTATAGCAAAAAGTTGATCAGTTACTTATTTCCTAATTTTATTGTTTACAAGGAAATTTGAGGGGTGATCTATTCACTTTTGTCTCAGGGACCCACAGATCATCTATCTGATAGTCATAATTGTTTCTAGGACAATTCTAAGACCAGAAGACTTTGAAATTATTGACAGACATATTGTTAGAACAACAGCATTCTTAGGTCAGAGAGCCTCAGGATCTCTAATATATCTTCCCTAAAATTTGAGGGGAAAATTATTATTATATTCCTAGGCCAGGGGACTTTTATAATCATTGACAAACAGATTGCCAGAACAATAGCACTCCAAGGTTTGGGGGTAGGACTTCAAGACCACAGATTGAAAACCAGAAGACTTTAGAATCATTGACAATTTATTAGAAGTACCCCAAGGTCAGGGAGACCTCCACACTACTGTCTTCCCTAGAAGCTATTATGCTTCATTTTCCCTCTCAAGCAGTCTGCACCTCAAATTCCTTTGGGACATAGGGACAGAGATCTCTTCTTCTGGAGCTGCTTCAGGCTAATAAGGGGTGTGGAGCTGTCCTTCTTTAGTGGGGTCCAGACTGATTTGAAGATGGCAGCAGCAGCATTCAGAAGGGTACTAAGTGTCAGAATCAGTTAGCTCATGATATTCAGGGTGAACAAATAGTTGGAAGTACATAGCTTAGAGTCTGGAGGAAACAAATCTTGTTAAGTAGGTTAAAAAATGTAGGGGCCAAATAGGAACAAAAAAGAATAAATAAAAGTGAAGTTAGTATGGAGATTACTAGGGACAGTAATCAGGAGACCCACCTAGAGGAAGACTTGGGAGCGGGGAGGGTAAAGGAGGCCATCAGGAATGTCTCACATCCAGACATAATATTTAAAAGGCATTAAGCATTGAGGATTAAGCATTAAGAGAATGACATGCGGAGTAGAGATAATAATTAATCTTAATTGTTAATAATTACTATTAATATAGTGTAATAAAATATTAATAAATATTATTAGTAATAAATTAATTAAATCTTCCCTTACAAGGGAAGGCTTTTACCCAATTAGTAAAGATGACAACAAAACCAAGAGTAGTCTGAAGCCCCAGAAAGGGGCACATGTGTAAAATCCATCTGCCAGTCCTTCACTGGGTATGTACCTCTTCTCTGGATGGGCCTCAGGAGCAGGGGGTGTTTTAAAGCCCTTTCAGGATTTACTTGAGCAGAACTGGGCAGGCCTGACAAACCTATTTTCATTGTTTCTCCTTGTTTGTAACCAGTGAAAAATAGGTTTCACAAGGGATGGGAGAGCATTTTTTCCAAGTGAGTAGCTTAGTGTAGGTGATAGAGAAATTTCAGTTGGCTGGTTCAGGGATTAGAAGTTGGCCTGAAGTGTTTGAAAGCACCCAAAAGGAGAAAGGAGGTACTCCTTTCCTTTAGCAAAGAGCCTGTTTCTAGGAGCTACATGAGAATGTAGGAGTTGGGGAATTAAAGGTGCCACGGGCAGGGGCAAAAAGGCAGCAGTACGGGCAGTTGAGTCTGCAAACCTGTTTCCCTTAGTCTGAAGTGAATCCCACTTCTAATATCCTTTACAAAACATAACAGAAACCTCTCTAAGTCCATAGTCAGTTTGCCATAAATGTTTTGCTGTCAAAATTCTCTTTTCTTCCCCTGAGCATGCAAAACATGTTGCAGTCAGTATAGACATCCACTCACATTCCTTTCCCCAATTCTAAATCCCTGGTGAGGGCAAAAACACTCTGCACCTATAGGGAGATTAGAACCTCCAATGGTTGGTGTAGGGTAAGCTTAGAGGCTTTCTCAATTAGCTAGGAGGCAAAGAAGCATCCAGTTTCTTTGAGAAGTAAGCAAGGTGTCTGGATGGGCTTCCAGAGACTGAGCCGAGACTCCTAGAACCTGGCCCGCCTTCCATCAATATATAGTGGGAAAGGCTTTAGGGCTAAGGCAGAGGCAAGAGGTCAGTTCAGCTTTCAGGATCTTAACAGCCTTGGCTTGATCAGGGCCCCATTCGAGGGGAATTGTGTCAGGGCCTGGACTAGAATCATAGGGAGGCTTGGCAATAACCCAAGTTAGGTATAAAAGTCAGCCATGCCCAGGAAAGTACACAGCTGTTTCTTAGAGAAAGGTTCAGACGACAATAAGGGTGCTGGGCTCATGGCTTCTACTGACCATTTGCTCTGATTATAGAAATTTTCTGTAAGAGGGAAAAGCAGAGACATGATTATAATAGCATCAAAACAGGTCCTTCAGGCTTTAGCCTGAGAGCACACACATGACAGGATAAAACATCCTTATTTCTGTTTAATAACCAATCATTTAGTAACAATTCCACCTTCCAGTCAGATTCAGGAATAATCAGATGAGAAACAAAGAAACAGAACTGGGAAATGAGTCAGAAGAATCCCACCTCAAGCAGAAGCTAAGATTGTCCTCCCAATTCTTACCCAGATAGACATCCACCTGATAGACAGCTCAGAAAGGCATTCCTCTGAATAACTCAAAGCATGGTGGGTTACTGACTTAATGATCCAGCAATCAAATTCAAAACCCAAAAGAATACCAGTTACATTCCCAAGAGGTTGTATCTCTAATAGCAGATTCTACTAATCACAGCTTAGGGCTAGATACATTACTTTAAAAGTTTACCAGGTCTTAGACACATAGGAGATTTTGTTTAACATGTTTTATATGTTTAACTTTATCCTCGTGCAAAGGATCGATCATTAAACAACCTTATAGATTCATAGTAAGCATATTCCTCAGGGCTGATGACCTTGCTTTCCCTGATGATTTCAAGAAAACTGTCAAGCTTACACATTTAGAGAATTTGACAGAGACCCCAGGATAGGAGCTGAGTTTGCTGTTGTCTGCCCCAATTATTTTTAATGTTTGCTTGGGCTGTGCTTCTTGATACCTCCCCTACTCCATGAAGGGGGAAAAGGTGTTGCACACCTCATACTTGGAGGTGAACTGATAACGCTTTCACCTCATCCCTCTTGTTCCACACACACACACACACACACACACACACACACACACACACACACACACACAGTAATTACCAATTTTAGGTTTAACATAATGACTATAACTCCAAATAACTTAGTTAACAATTTTAGAATTTTCCTAAAAGCCAAATAGTCTTAGCTGTAATTTCTATTCCCTTAAATAAGTCCATGGGCGATTATTAGTACAGTTGCTCCTATAAAGCTAAGGGGGAATTGCATGAGGGCAGCAATAATTACTAAACCTATCTGGCTTACAGAAGAGGAAGCGATGAGAGATTTAAGGTCTGTTTGTTGCAGGCAAATAGAACTTGTCATAATTATACCTCATAGTGAGAGGATTATAAATGGGTAATATAAGTTTCCCCTTTGTTTTAGGGAGAAAACAAGACAATTCTTAAAACTGAGATAGAACATATTTTAAAATTCATTTAACTTTAGTTAATGAGATTCCCTAAATTCTGATTAAATGTTCTAGACAAATTGAATTGCCATTTGGTTATTTTCCAATTCATGTAAATCATTTCTTTTTTTGTGAGCCAGGAAAAGAGTTAAGGTGCCAGTTTTTATTGATAAGGTCCTCAAAAGTCTGACTCAATAACTCAAAAGCAGGTTGTTTATTGCCAGAGTCTTTAAAGTAGTAGCAAACTGCTTTTCTGTTTTCCTTAAGTTCCCAAACTCTTAAATCTTCTGTTAACACTATCAGTACAAATAGGTTATAATTTACATATCCCTTTAGTGGGTTTTAATTAGAGTTCTTTTAAAACTGCTTTTATTATCATATCTCAAATTACAAATTTCACTGAATTGTTCTTCCTTCTATGCATTATCCTCCTAGTCCTGAAGAGGCCTTAATTTAGTTGAATTGCTTCCAAATTACTTTACATACACATAGAAATTATTTATTTCAACACTGACATTATATGCATCTAAAAACCCATGAAGTTGTCAAATATGAAGCAATTCTATCCAATAAAGCAGCTAACATTCATATAGCATGTTTTATGCTAAGAACTTTTGCTATCATGTGATCTTCACAACAATAATCATTATTATTTCTCTTTACAAATCAGAAAACTGGGCAGAGATAAAATAATCTGCCATGAAGTACACAGCTAACACATATCCCAACTGAAACAGAGAATAGTGGGCTTGCCAAATGCAGAGCCTGATGGCTTTCTCACCTCACACAGCCAGGCTGGCTGCTGCCAGGGGAACCTGGATGCTTCCCAGGCAGTTGCTGGACAGAACCTGCTGAAGGCTGGTGTGACTGATGCCAGGATCTCCCTTTGATGATAGTTTCAGGTGCCAGGACTCAGGGAATGCTGGCCATCGAGCCTGACCCCAACTCCATCCCTGGTCCCCAGGCAGGGTTAGGGAGGTATTTGGGCAAGGTTATGCAGGGTCCTCCACAGCTATTGCTGCTTCCCTTATTTCTACAGGTCAGGCAGAATTTGAGTTTCCCTAGAGTTCTTTAGCATTCTCTTTTCTTTTTTTCTGGGTCATTAATCATTTTATTAATTATGCCTAACAAATAATTATTAAAAGGATGGTCATGTAGCCATCTCTTGTAAAGGGCTGAAACTTTTTTTTTATTTTATAATTATAACATTTTTGACAGTACATATACATCGATAATTTTTTACAATATTATCCCTTGCACTCACTTCTATTCTGAATTTTCCCCTCCTTCCCTCCACCCCCTTTCCTAGATGGCAGGCAGTCCCATACATGTTAAATGTGTTATAGTATATGTGTGCAGAACCGAATTTTTTGTTTCACAGGAAGAATTGGATTCAGAAGGTAAAAATAACCTGGCAAGAAAAAACAAAAATGCAAACAGTTTATACTCATTTCCCAGTGTTCCTTCTCTGGTTCTAGCTGATTCTATCATTGACCAATTGGATCTGAATTAGATCTGAGTTAGATCTTCTCTTTATCGAAGATATCCACTTCCATCAGAGTACATCCTCATACAGTATTGTTGTTGAAGTGTATAATGATCTTCTGGTTCTGCTCATTTCACTCAGCATCAGTTGATGTAAGTCTCTCCAAGCCTCTCTGTATTCATCCTGCTGGTCATTTCTTACAGAGCAATAATATTCCATAACCTTCATATACCATAATTTACCCAACCATTCTCCAACTGATGGGCATCCATTCATTTTCCAGTTTCTAGCCACTACAAAAAGAGCTGCCACAAACATTTTGGCACATACAGGTCCCTTTCCCTTCTTTAGTATTTCTTTGGGATATAAGCCCAATAGTAGCACTGCTGGATCAAAGGGTATGCACAGTTTAATAAGTTTTTGAGTATAGTTCCAAATTGCTCTCCAGAATGGTTGGATTCTTTCACAACTCCACGAACAAGCATTCTCTTTTCTTAATCTGATCTGAAATGAGAGAAATTGGCAAACAGAGGAACTCGGACTATATTGATTTTGTTAGCAATCCCCACAATTAAGATACAGCAGGACTCTGGGGAGTAGAGTAAAAAGGGTCTCTTATTACCTTCTGGGGTGCTTTCCCAAAGGAGCAGAAGAGAATTCTGGACAAGATAGGAGTCAAGGAAGGATTAGCAAAAAGTTGCTATTTATCTAGTTTGTTGTTTTCCTTTTCTTTTCTATCAGAATGGGGTAAATTTCTGGAATTATCCCCAATGTTTCAGGAATTTTTCTTGCAATCTTAAAATGACTAATTACCAAACTTCTTAATCATACTCTCAAAACCTTGAGACTCTGCTAAGAAGTTATTTTAATTTTAATTAACAAACTTCATTTCTGTAACCCCCAGCTTAGCCAGAGCTGAGGTCCAAAGGAAAGTTAGATTTTTTTCCCCTTTTTTAAGGTGGAAGTCATAATCTTCCCAGCATTACAACTACAACAGAGAAGTTTTTCTTGCTGGCTGCAGTTTAAATCTTTCCAGGTAATAGAATCTATCTTGCAGGACAAACATGACACAGTCATTCAGCACAGACATGAAAGAGAACTGTCCCATCTTTGCCAAAAGCCATAAAATTTCTTTAACAAAAGCTATTCTATAGCATTTTGTCTTCTCTGGTGTTACAGAAAAGGTGAAAAGGTGGCAAAGGAAATTTTTTTTTTGAGGCTGGGGTTAAGTGACTTGCCCAGCTAGGAAGTGTTAAGTGTCTGAAACCAGATTTGAACTCGGGTCCTCCTGAATTCAGGGCTGGTGCTCTAGCCACTGCGTCACCTAGCTGCCCTGGCAAAGGAACTTTTCCAAAAACTGCAAGAATTTCCAAGTCTGGGCATCCCCAGTCAAGAAAAACTTGCTGAGCATGGAGCGCATAATGACCCAGACAAGCCTTCTCCCAGTGCTGTCCCAACTATAACAGTGAGAAAGAAAAAAATGGGGGAGGGCTTACCTTGACAATGAAGGAACCAAGCCAGGGGAGGCTAGACTCTCTCCACATAGGTCACCCAAATGTTGAGGTTGGGAAGGGTCCCAAAAAGGTTGGGGTCACAGACAGGTGATGCAAGGTGTCTCAACAGAATTTGCAGGCTTGAATCCATATCCAAGTCAAGGGGCAAAGTTTATTGTAATTGTAATGCCAACTGAAACAGGCTAAGTTCCAGAAGAATTTAGCAAAGAACCTAAGAGAAAAGAGATTTATAAGACAAAGTTGATCAGAGCTTCATGTTACTTATTTGCTAATTTTATGGCTTACAAGTAGCTTTGAATGGTAGTCTATTCACTATTGTCTCAGGGATCTGTTTATCACTGACCCACAGATTATCTATCTGATAGTAATGTTTCTAGGACTATTCTAAGGCCAGAAACTTTTGAAATCATTGACAGATTGTTACAACAGTAGAATTCTTAGGTCAAAGGTTCTCAGAATCACTAATATATCTTCCCTAAAATCTAAGGTAAGAAATAGTATTATATTCCTAAGCCAGAGGACTTTTACAGTCATTGACAGATTGCCAGAACAATAGCACTCCAAGGATGGAGGTGGGGGAATCTTGGAATCACAAATTCCAAAACCAGAAGACTTTAGAATTACTGAAAGATTGTTACAAAAGAAGCACTCCAAAGTCAGGGGTACCTCCGTACTTCTATCTCCTCTAGGAGCTAAGATTTCAGATAATTTCAGAGAGGCCTGGAGAAACTCACTTGAACTGATGCTAAGTGAAGTGAGTAGAACTAAGAGAACATTGTACACAGCAACAAATTATATGATGATCATTTCTGTGTGTACAACTCTACAACAATGAGGTGATTTGGGCCAATTTCAATAGATTTTGTAATGGAGACAGAGCCATGTGCACCCAGAGAGAAGACGTTGGAGACTGAGGGTGGATCACAACATAGTATTTTCACCATTTTTGTTGTTGTTTGCTTGCTTTTTTCTTTTTCTCATTTTTTTTCCTTTTTAATCTGATTTTTCTTGTGCAGCATGATAAATGTGGAAATATGTATAGTAGAATTGCACATGTTTAACCTATATTAGATTACTGGGTGTTTAGGGGATGAAGTAGGGAGAAGTGAAGGAGAAAAATTTGGAATGCAAGGTTTTGCAAGGATGAATGTTGAAAACTGTCATTGCATATATTTTGAAAATAAAAAGCTATTATTAAAAAAAAATTAAATCCTTCACAAAATGAAAAAAAACTGAAAGGCTAGAAATTCATATGTGTGAATACTTGATCTCTGTGCCTTGTGAATTAAATGCTTCTAAGTATTTCATTGGGGAGACTATCATGACATCTCAAATAGTTCTTGATCTACAGTTTTGTTTTTTTTATTTTCTGCCCTGAAGAAAAATATAAAGAACTCCTCCGGAACTCCTTAATGTGAATAAACTACTCTAAATAATTTTCTATTAATTGTTAACTACAAAATTGAAACCCTAGAATTAACACAGATTTATCAAATAATAAAACTAATAGCACAAATTAGGAATTATGATAGTGAGTGTAATGGGAAACTGAGAACTTCTCAGAATAGTCACTTGATAATTCCAGACCAAATTTCAAAGGTCTATTAATCATTAAGGCTCTGGATCATTATATACTTCAACAACAATACTATATGATGATCAATTCTGATGTCCGTGGCCATTTTCAACAATGAGATGAACCAAATCGGTTCCAATAGAGCAGTAATGAACTGAACCAGCTACACCCAACGAAAGAACTCTGGGAGATGACTATGAACCACTACATAGAATTCCCAATCCCTCTAATTTTGTCTGCCTGCATTTTTTATTTCCTTCAAAGGCTAATTGTACACTGTTTCAAAGTCTGATTCTTTTTGTACAGCAAAAGAACTGTTTGGACATGTATACCTATATTGTATTTAATTTATACTTTAACATATTTAACATGTATTGGCCAGCCTGCCATCTAGGAGAGGAGAAGGAGGGGAAAAATTAGAACAAAAGGTTTGGCAATTGTCAAGGTTGTGGGGGGCAGCTAGGTGGCACAGTGGATAGAGCACCAGCCTTGAATTCAGGAGTTCAAATCTGGTCTCAGACACTTAACACTTCCTAGCTGTGTGACCGTGGGCAAGTCACTTAACCCCAGCCTCGGGGGGGGGGGGGGGAACTGTCAAGGTTGTAAAATTACCCATGCATATATCTGGTAAATAAAAACTATTAAAAATTGTTTTTAATTAATTAATTAATTATTTTTTAAAGAAATCATTAAGGCTTTGGGAAGGACAACAAAAGGCTTGCTCTTCTACCGTGTTTCCCCGATAATAAGACCTATCCTGAAAATAAGACACCCACATACTCTTTAATATTCCGCTAAAATAAGCCCTCCCCCGAAAATAAGCCCTATCGAACTTACTATGAAAACGGTCATCATGGTGATCCCCTGCGCTATATGCTGCGTAACGGTACCTTCAGTAAGCAGCGCCGCCCTCCCCTCCCGGGTGAAACGCACGTCGGGCTCCGAGCTGCATCCAATCAGAGCTGCAGCAGTGAGCGCGTCATCCTCTTCTTCCCTGGTGATTTGCTTGCTGGCGCTACTGAGAGCAGCGCCGCGGAGTAGAGCTGAGACAGGACCATCTAAAAACTCGGTAAGTTCAGTAAGCGATGGAGAATAAAATAAGCACTCAGGGGGCATGATGGAGGCTAAAAGGGGCATGATGGAGGCTAAAATGGGCATGATGGAGGATAAAAGGGGCATGATGGAGGCTAAAATGGGCATGATGGAGGATAAAAGGGGCATGATGGAGGATAAAATAAGCCCTCCCCTGAAAATAAGCCCTCTGGTGTTTTTTAGTCCCAAAAAAATAATAAGACAGTGTCTTATTATCGGGGAAACACGGTAGTAGAAATATCTGAGTTGATCTCCTGGACCTTTACCTAACTACTTAAGAGAAGACAAGGTCTATAAACTGGCTAATCTCTATTTGTTGATTGAGGAAGCCTGAGGTAAACTAAATCTCCTTGATTATTCTAGTTTAATGGACTACTTACCTTTAAACCAATCTCCTTGTTGTGGGGGATTATATGTTTTCTTATAAAATTATTAACTAAGGTAGATTGAATTTATAACTTAGATTCAGTTTATCTGGGAATTTGGGGAAATGAAATAAGGTGCTCATACTAGCTCAAGTAAACAGTTGTAAATCTTGTGAGACTGACCACCATAAATCCATAAATTTAGGAAACTACACCTGCAAACAGTAAAACTGACCATATGGGTCTGACCAGAATTTGGCAAATTTGTGCCACTAAGTGGGAAAGTGAGAATTGATCGATAAGGGGAAGGAGATGTCATGGATTCTTGTGCTTATGACCATATAAGTCACTTAAGTCTCTGTGGAAATTAACCTCTCTCCACTGGTGGAACTCCAGTGGAAGATGTTCGCTTCTTGCAAGATTCTAAAATAAACATTTCTATTCTTCACTTGAGATATCTCTGAGTATTTGTAAATTGGATTTGCCATATCACCAGATAGCCTATAAAACTTCCTTTTTAGTCTGATAAAATTAAGAAAAATGATTTTATCTATAGTAAGAGCCATTTTTGTATTTTCTATTAGAAAGGTGGCTTGATAGAAAACCCCAGAGATTCTAATAAAAAGTTATTAGAAATAATTCACAACTTTACCAAAGTTGCTAGATACAAAATAAATCCATATAAATCCTCAGCATTTTTATACATCACCAACAAAATGCAACAGCAAGAGATACAAAGAGAAATTCCATTCCAAACAAATGTTGAGAGTATAAAATATTTGGGAATCCATCTACCAAAGAAAAGTCAGGAATTATATGAGCAAAATTACGAAACACTTGGCACAAAAATAAAGTCAGATTTAAATAATTGGAAAGACATTCAGTGCTCTTGGATAGGCTGAGCGAATATAATAAGGATGACAATACTCCCCAAACTAATCTATTTATTTAGTGCTATACCAATCAGACTCCCAAGAAACTATTTTAATGACCTAGAAAAAAATAACAACTAAATTCATATGGAAGAATAAAAGGTCGAGAATTTCAAGGGAACTAATGAAAAAAAAGTCAGATGAAGGTGGTCTAAGTGTACCTGATCTAAAGCTATATTATAAAGCAGCAGTCACCAAAACTATTTGGTATTGGCTAAGAAATAGACCGGTCAATCAGTGGAACAGATTAGGTACAAAGGACAAAAAAGGGTACATCTATAGTAATCTAGTGTTTGACAAACCCAAAGATACCAACATTTGGGATAAAAATTCATTATTTGAAAAAAAACTATTGGGAAAACTGGAAATTAGTATGGCAGAAATTAGATATGGATCCACACTTAACACCATATACCAAGATAAGATCAATATGGGTCCATGATTTAGGCATAAAGAGTGAGATCATAAATAGATTAGAGGAACAGAGGATAGTCTACCTCTCAGACCTGTGGAGGAGGAAGGAATTTATGACCAGAAGAGAACTAGAGATCATTATCAATCATAAAATAGAAAATTTTGATTACATCAAACTAAAAAGTTTCTGTACAAACAATACTAATGCAAACAAGATTAGAAGGGAAGTAACAAATTGGGAAAATATTTTTAAAGTTAAAGGTTCTGTCAAAGGTCTCATTTCCAAAATATATAGAGAACTGACCCTAATTTATAATAAATCAAACCATTCTCCAATTGATAAATGGTCAAAGGATATGAACAGACAATTCTCAGATAATAAAATTGAAACTATATCCACTCATATGAAAGAGTGTTCCAAATCACTACTGATCAGAGAAATGCAAATTAAGACAACTCTGATATACCACTACACACCTGTCAGATTGGCTAAGATGACAGGAACAAATAATGATGAATGTTGGAGGGGATGTGGGAGAACTGGGACATTAATACATTGTTGGTGGAGCTGTGAAAGAATCCGGCCATTCTGGAGAGCAATCTGGAATTATGCCCAAAAAGTTATCAAACTGTGCATACCCTTTGATCCAGCATTGCTGCTATTGGGCTTATATTCCAAAGAAATACTAAAGAAGGGAAAGGAACCTGTATGTGCCAAAATGTTTGTGGCACCTCTTTTTGTAGTGGCTAAAAACTGGAAGATGAATGGATGTCCATCAATTGGAGAATGATTGGGTAAATTATGGTATATGAAGGTTATGGAATATTATTGCTCTGTAAGAAATGATCAGCAAGATGAATACAGAGAGGCTTGGAGAGACTTACATCAACTGATGCTGAGTGAAATGAACAGAACCAGAAGATTGCTGTACACTTCAAGAATAATACTGTATGAAGATGTATTCTGATGGAAGGGGATATCTTCAACATAAAGAAGATCCAACTCACTTCCAGTTGATCAATAATGGACAGAAACAACTACACCCAGAGAAGGAACACTGGGAAATGAATGTAAATTGTTAGCACTACTGTCTTTCTACCTAGGTTACTTATACCTTCGGAATCCAATTCTTAATGTGCAACAAGAAAATGGTATTTACACACATATATTATATCTAGGTTATACTGTAACACATGTAAAATTTATGGGATTGCCTGTCATCTAGGGGACGGAGTAGAGGGAGGGAGGGGAAAATTTGGAAAAATGAATACAAGGGATAATGTTATAAAAGAAATTACTCATGCATATATGCTGTCATAAAAAATTATAATTATAAAATTTTTAAAAATTTAAATTAAAAGAAAAGAAACAAGAGAATACTGCTTTCCATGGGCACCAAATAAATGTTGATGTTGAATCGAAAAAAAAAAAGTGGCTTGAAAAAAACTTAAGGACTTCCTTGAAAAAATATATTTCTTGGAAAGTACACTTAACTCTTAGCTATTTAAGAGCATTGTTATCTATTATCCTGCTATAATTGGCATGATGATCCACCAAAGAACAGTGTTCCCTTTTCAAGGATTGCAAAATTTCAAGATAAATGATCACAGGAAGGAAGACCTTTCCATACTTGACAGAAACAATCAAGGAAGAAATATAGTAATTCAAGCAATTTAAATAGATTAATTGTCCATTGTTCTAGAAAGTTTAAAATGAACAATTTTTTGCGTTGTTTTAACATCTCAAAAAATTTTAACTTCTTCAAGATTCTTTATAAATATTATCTCAAATATGTTGGAGTATTTTGCATGTCAGGATATTGGGGGCAGAGGGAGAAGGAGAGGAAGCAGGAAAAGACTATGCCAGTTTAGATATTTCTCATCCTTAGCTTTAAAATTAGCTTGGATTTAAAATATTAAATTAAAACAAATTGTTTCTGATGGTTTTGTAACTAAAATATATAGTATAAGCATAAAATACATTAATTTTCTTCTTCAACAACTTTTCTATTCTAATGAAAACTGTTCATGTCCTTTGATTATATATTTATTAGGGAATGGCTTTTAACATCATGCATTTGTGATAATTCCCTATATTTGTATATCAGGTTTTATCAGTGATATTTGATGAAAAAAAATTTTCCCACTTTACCATCTTATATTCTACTTTAACTCCATTGATATTCTTCCTGCAAAAGCTTTTAATTTTATACAGTTTAAATTATCTATTTTGTTTTTTACATGGTCTCCTTTCTCTGGTGCTTCTTTATGAATTTCTTTCTCCATAATGACAACTCAAGGAGCCTTAGTTTTGAGAATCAAATGAGACAGGGCATGTAAGTTGCTTTGTAAATTTTAAAAGCTGAAAAATAGAAATATAAGAAGTTACTATTATTGCCTCTGAAAGATTTGCCTAATTCTTTCCCAGGTAACTCAAGAGATTTCTAATGATTTTCAACTTAATTTCAAATATCACATAGATATCCTGAATTTGGATGAGGAAGTCAGAATCATGGAATAGCTTAGTTTTCAAATTGCCTTAATTTCAGATTTACATACAGTTTGAGAAATTAGAGACAATTTTAATAACAATGTAGTGTATCTGGATTATAGAAAGTAATTGAGAGCAATACTGTCACACCTTTGCATCTCTGAAATATTCTGTCCTGGAGTTTGGGGTACATCTTCCTTTTTTATCCTAGGTGCATTAATTTTGTTTGTGCCAAAGCTTTTCAGTTTCATGGAATCAAAGTTATCCATTTTGCCTTTTTTAATTCCTTCTCTCTACTGTTTGGTTAAGAATACATCTCCAATCTACAGCATAATTGTTCACTAATAGAAGCTATGCTAGGAGGGACAGTAGTATGGAGGTCCCCCTGACCTTGAGGTGCTTGGTTCTAACAATCTGTCAGTTATTCTAAAGTCTTCTGACTTTAAAATCTGTGATCCTGAGTTTTCTCCTAACCTTGGAGCACTATTGTTCTGGCAATGTCTATCAATGATTGTAACAGTTCCCTGGTCTAGAAATATAATAATATTTCTTCCCTTAGATTTTAGGGAAGACATATTAGTGATCCTGAGGCCCTCTGATCTAAGAAGGCTATTGTTCTAATAATCTGTCAATGATTTCTTTTATTATTATTATTATAGCTTTTTATTTGCAAAACATATGCATGGGTAATTTTTCAACATTAACGTTTGCAAAACCTTCTGTTACAACTTTTCCCCTTCTTCCCCTTACCCCCTCCCCTGGATGGCAGGTAGTCCAATACATGTTAAATACCTTAAAGTATATATTAAATACAATATAAGTATACATATTTATACAATATTTTGCTGCTCAAGAAAGATTGAATCTAGAAAGAAGGTAAAAAAAACTTGAGAAGAAAAACAAAGATGCAAGCAAACAATAGCAGAAGGAGTGGAAATGCTATATTGTGGTCCATACTCATTTCCCATAATTCTTTCGCTGGGTATAACTGATTCTCTTCATTACTGAACAATTGGAACTGATTTTGGATCATCTCATTGTTGAAGACGGCTGCATCCATCAGAATTGTTCATCATATAGTATTGTTGTTGAAGTGTATAATGATCTCCTGGTTCTGCTTATTTCACTTAGCATCAGTTCCTATAAGTTTCTCGAAGCTTCTCTGACATCATCCTGTTGGTCATTTCTAACAGAACAATAATATTCCATAACATTCATATACCATAATTTATTCAACTATTCTCCAATTGATGGGCATCCCCTCAGTTTCCAGTTTCTAGCCACTACAGAAAGGGCTGCCAAAAACATTTTTACACATGTGGGTCCCTTCCCCTTCTTTAAGATCTCTTAGTAGAAACACTTCTGGGTCAAAGGGTATGCACAGTTTGATAACTTTTTGAGCATAGTTCCAAATTACTCTCCAGAATGGTTGGATCTGTTCACAATTCCACCAACAACGTATCTGTGTCCCATTTTTCCCACATTCTCTTCAACATTCGTCATTATCTTTTCCTGTCATCTTAGCCAGTCTGACAAGTGTGTAGTGGTATCTCAGAGTTGTCTTAATTTGCATTTCTCTGATCAATAGTGATTTGGAGCACCTTTTCATGTGGCTACAAATAGTTTCAATTTCTTCATCTGAAAATTGTCTGTTTATATCCTTTGACCATTTATCAATTGGAAAATGGCTTGAACTACTATTAATTTGAGTCAATTCTCTATATATTTTAGAAATGAGGCCTTTCTCAGATCCTTTGGATGTAAAAATGTTTTCCCAGTTTATTGCTTCTCTTCTAATCTTTTCTGCATTTTGTACAAAAACTTTTCAACTTAATATAATCAAAATTATCTATTTTATAATCAATAATGATCTATAGTTCTTCTTTGATCACAAATTCCTTCCTCTTCCACAAATCTGAGAGGTAAACTATCCTATATTCTTCTAATTTGTTTATAGTATTATTCTTTATGTCTAGATCATGAATCCATTTTGACTTTATCTTGGTATACAGTGTTAGATGTGGATCTATTCCTACCTTTCTGCCATACTAGTTTCAAGTTTTCCAAGCACTTTTTGTCAAATAGTGAATTCTTATCCCAAAAGGTGGGGCCTTTGAGTTTATCAAATACTAGATTGTTATAGCCATTGGCTATTTTGTCCTGTGAACCTAACCTATTCCACTGATCAACTTCTCTTTTCTTAGCCAGTACCAAATGGTTGTGATGACCATTGCTTTACAATATAGTTTTAGATCTGGTACAGCTAGGGCATCTTCATTTGCTTTTCTCTTCATTAATTCCTTTGAAATTCTTGACCTTTTATTCTTCCAGATTAATTTTGTTATTATTTTTTCTAGTTCAGTAAAATAGTTTCTTGGGAGTTTGATTGGTATAGCATTAAATAAATAGATTAGTTTAGGGAGTATTGCCATCTTTATTATATTCACTGGACCTATCCACGAGCACTTGATATTTGTCCAATTGCTTAGATCTGACTTTATTTGTGTGGAAAATGTTTTGTAGTTTTGCTTATATAGTTCCTGACTTTCCCTTGGCAGATAAATTCCCAACTATTTTACATTATCAACAGATATTTTAAATGGAATTTATCTTTGTATCTCTTACTGTTGGATTCTGTTAATGACGTATAAGAATGCTGATGATTTATGTGGATTTATTTTGTATCCTGCAACTTTGCTAAAGTTGTGGATTATTTCTAATAGCTTTTTAGTTGAATCTCTGGAGTTCTCTAAGTATACCATCATATCAACTGCAAAGAGTAATAATTTGGTTTCCTCATTACCTACTCTAATTCTTTTAATCTTTTTTTCTTCTCTTATTTTGAGGCTAGCATTTCTATTACAATATTGAATAGCAATGGTGATAGTGGGCAACCTTGTTTCACCCCTGATCTTATTGGGAATGGTTCTAGTTTATCCCCATTACATATGATACTTAGCTTAAATAGATGCTGCTAACTATTTTAAGGAAAAGTCCATTTATTCTTATACTCTCTAGTGTTTTAATAGAAATGGGTGTTGGATTTTATCAAATGCTTTTTCTGCATCTCTTGGTTTTTGTTAATTTGGTTATTGATATAGTCAATTATGGTAATAGTTTTCCTTATAATGAGACAGCCCTGCATTCCTGGTATAAATCCCACTTGGTCCTGATGGGGAATCATCCTGGGGATGTTTTTCTGTAATCTCTTTGACAATATTTTATTTAAGATTTTTACATCAATATTGATTAGGGAAATTGATCTATAATTTTCTTTCTCTGTTTTCATCCTACCTGCTTTAGGTATCAATACCATGTTTGTGTCATAAAGGAATTTAGTTTATATCATATTGGAGTTAATTGTTCTTTAAACATTTGGTAGAATTCACATGTAAATCCATCTGGTCCTGGGGATTTTTTCTTAGGGAGTAGATTAATATCTTGTTCTATTTCTTTTTCTAAAATGGGAATGTTTAAGTAATTTATTTTTTGACAATCTAAGTAAATTACCTATTTTTGTAGGTATTCCTCCATTTCACTTAGGTTGTCAAATTTATTGGCATAAAGTTGGGCAAAGTAACTCCTGTTAATTGCTCTGATTTCCTCTTCATTGGTGGATAGTTCTCATTTTTCATTTTTGAGACTAACAATTTGATTTTCCTCTGTAAGGGCCCTTTAAATGGGTGGCGCCACAGTGCAATAGGAGATTTGAGTGGCCCAGAAGTAATCTCTGTGGATATAGGACTGCCCTGTGGGTGGGATCCTGTCCATATTGAGATAGCTTCGTAATGAGTGACAGCTCTCTTGCTTGTTGGCTGTGTGTGTGACCTCACAGGCCCTTTATAAGCCCACTGCAGACAGCAGTCGCTCTCTTTAACCTGGCTCCCTAGCCTGGAGTAGCCAAGCCAAGCCAAGCTGATGGATAGCCAAGAGGTAAGAAGTTTGGTAGTGAACACGTGGGTCTTCAGACCAGGTGTTCACTAGGGAGCTGACAAATCAGGGCATTATATGAGTAGCTATAATAAAGGCTTTTAAGATTACACATGGCTGTTCTTGAGCATGCTACTGGTTATTAAACTAAAAATTCAAGAGATCGTGGCCAGAGACTTTTGAAGGCCTTGGAGGAGGCAAGCTGGGTAGAGTTGAAACTGCAAAGGTCAGTGGTCAAAGGTACTCTGTTGGGCCTACGGCAGACTAGTAATTGTAACTGCCAGGAGGGCATGTTACATTTCTCTTTTCTTTTTCTAATCAAATTAACTAAAGGTTTATCTATTTTGTTGGGGTTTTTTTTTTCATAAAACCAATTCAGGTTTATTTATTAATTCAATAGTTTTTTTTAGTTTCAATTTTATTGATCTCTCCTTTTATTTTTAGAATTTCAAGTTTGGTATTTGATTGGGGGGGTTAATTTGTTCTTTTTTCTAGCTTTTTTTAGTTGCTTGCAACTAAATTTATTGATCTTCTCTTTCTCTATTTTATGGAAGTAAGCATCTAGAGATATAAAATTACCACTTTGGCTGAATCCCACAAATTTCGGTTTGTTGTCTCATTATTGCTATTCTCTTGGATGAAAGTATTGATTGTGTCTGTGATTTGCTGTTTCACCTATTCATTCTTTAGGATGAAATTATTTAGTTTCCAATTTCTTTTTGGTCTAATTTTCCCCTGGCCCTTTATTGAATGTAATTTTTATCACATTGTAATCTGAAAAAAATGCATTTACTATTTCTGTCTTTCTGCATTTGATTTTGAAGACTTTATGTCCTAATATATGGTCAGTTTTTGTATAAGTTCTGGAGTCTTTAGTCTTTAACAGCAAAGGAGCAAGACCACAGAGCCTGAGCAAGAAACAATGAATAGGCTCAATTTTTAGCTGCTGCTGTATCTGGGAACCATAGGAATTGGCATTTCAGGTCTCACAGCCAGGGCCACTGGCTGGGAGGAAATCCCCAGGCCCTTCCCTCAAGTGCAATCAGGAGGGGCACTGAAAGAGAGACTGCCCACAGAGGAGTCAAGCCGCTTCTTCCCAATGCCTGTTCTCCTGTTTTCTCAGGACTAGGAGTGAAGTGCCCAGGGTTTGGCCAAGCTTCCCTTTGCTCCATCATGATGAGGGGACTCAAGGTAACTTTGGATGTGGCTGGTAAGACCATTGAATTTCTTTTTGATATGGGGGTCTCGTTTTCTGTCTTGCTCCAACACTTTGCTCTCACTCACCCCACCCCCCATAGGGTGATGGGGATTTAAGGGAAACTTAAGAATTGTTTGGAGACCTCTCCTCTACCTTGCCAGTTTGGGGACCTGTTATTTAAACACGCCTTTCTTACTATTCCCTCTTGTCCTGCTCTATTATTGGGGCATTATTTAGTGGTGAAATCAGGGATCTAATTTTCTCTTCTCAGACCTCCAGGTGATCTTTTTGTGCTTCTCTCAAAGCCCTCCCATATTCCCTCTGAAATCTTGGAAGAAGGAGATTCCTCTGTCTGGAACCAAGGAATCCCTGGGTGAACCACTCACACCATCCCAGCCTTAATCAAGCTGCGGGACCCCAGTGCATACCCCATACACGCCAATACCCAATAAGCCAGAGGCTAGGGAGGGATTGCAACCCCTGATTGAGATATTTCTTAAGCACAAACTTTTGGTTCCCTGCAAGTCTCCTTGTAATACTCCCATCCCTCCATTAGGAAATCAAATGGGGAGTTTCCTATGGTATAGGACCTCAGAGTGGTTAATGAGGCAGTTATTCTGATTCACCCCATTGTGCTTAATCCCTATAATATTCTTACTCAGATCCCAAGGGACACAATGGTTTTCCACTCTCAATATTAAAGATGCTTTTTTTGCATACCATTGCATAAAGACTCACAATTTCTTTTTGCCTTCAAATGGGCAACACCCAGGGGAACATCTGCCACCAATTAACTTGAACCATTTTGCTCCAGGGCTTCCAAGATAACCCCCACAAATTTGGATCAAAAATCTAAAAAAGGCACTGGATAAAAGTTTAAGAGATTTAGAGCTGCTTAACAGCAGTCCCATCCAATATGTGGATAATATCTTGATCTGCAGCCCAACCCAAAAGATTTCCTTAGATGCAGCCATAAAAAAACTCTTAACTTTCTGGCCTCTAGGGGGTACTCCTTATCCAAAGCCCTCATTGCCTGTCAGTCTATTAAATATTTGGGCCATTAACTAACTCCCACCTCCCGTTCTCTCGCAGAGAAGAGAAGGCAGACGATCTTATCTCTCCCTGAACCTGCCTCACTATGCACTTTCCTGGGCACGGCTGGCGTCTGCAGAATTTGGATACCTAATTTTGGGATTATTGCCAAGCCCCTCTATGATTCTATTCAAGGCTTTCCCTTGACTGGGGTCCCATTAGGCCAAGGCTTTAAGATCCTGAAAGCCAATCTGACTTCTGCCCCTGCCCTTCACTTCAGGGAGCATATTTGGCTGCCCATGCTGATGCCCATGTGCCCCTGACTATGGTACTTTTAATCCCCCAGCTCCCTGACTCTTACACCTCTTCATATATCTTGAAGGAACAAGCCCTTGTGGAAGAAAGGAGATATGCCTTTTCTCCTTTTGGCAGCCCCGAAGGTTCTTTCTGAATACAAAAGCGAGCATCTCCCTAAAGCTACAGAGGCTCATACTCAGACAGTCTCCCCTGTAAATCCAGGGGACATAGTACACTTAAAATCCTGGAAGCCTCAGGGTCTGACCCTCTAAACATAAAGTGGAAAGGACCATATACAGTCATTCTGACCACTCCAATGTCAGTCAAACTCAAAGGTTCTCCAGCTGGACTCATGTTTCTAGAATTAAAAATGCTACTTCTATTACTTCTCCCTCAGACTTCCTGAATATTACTGTGAACCCACAGAGGACCTGGAACTGTTCTTCTGAAGGCCTCCTAGAAACACTGGAAACACAATGAATAGAGAAGAGTGACATTGTCTGTGTCCTTCTCTCCCTCACTCAAGCTTTCTTTCTCTTCTGTTATTTCCCACTTTTACCAGGTGTGACTTTAACAACACGCCGAGGATGAAAGCTTTGTTCCTAGTATTTTCTCTCCAGCTCCCCTGGTTCACCATGTGGCCCCCGCCCATGGGAAGAGAACTCTTCAGTAAGGCTTGGGAACTCCGTGGGGAGTGGGGGTGTTCAGGATTGTTGAATGTGCTATCAGCAGCCCACAGATGGGACCTGCTGCATTATGTTCAAAGGCCCCATTCCCAAATGTCACCATCCCCACTCTGGATGTCACCCCATTGTACTAGCTACCCCCAAGGGGAATAACCTTAACCTGTTTTCTTGCCAGAAAGGATCTCTTACCCACACATCTCAACACCTATATCACAAGTGAAGTAACTGTCACTGTGACACACAATGGCCATGTTTACATTCCAGATGCTGGGACATTGACTTGTTCCACCAATAATATTGGAGCAAGTGCGTTCAACCCCTCTCACACCTGCCACAATTTCACCTCAGCAACCTGCACTAGCTATGCAGGTGGGTCAAGGGCTCACTGTACCTATGATTAGAAATATTTGTGGGATATCCATTCCAAAATTCTGGCAAACTCACTCATAACGCTTCTCTGTCACCTTCTTTGAAGCTTCTTCATTACCTTTTGAGAACTAACATTCCTATTGGCATAAGGTCATGTAATTATAATCATCCCTGGGGACAACTAACTAGGAAGCTACTACAAAACAACCTCAGGTATCATCTGTGCACCTAAGGGAGATGCTTTTTTTTTTTTTTTTTTTTTTTTTTTTTTTTTGTAAAATGGGTTTTCCATTCTACTTTATTGTTTTGAGGGACTTGTTAAAAGGAGTGCCTCTGACTGGAACTCTCCTCAACCTCTCATCCTCTCTGCCCTTTTGAACATTGTGGTACTTGCACCCTAGGTCATCAGAGTGCTCCTTTCACTGTATATAATGCCATTGCTTCGAACACTGCTCCCACCCATTCAAGGAGACACAAGGGGGAATTTGGGGAAAATGTTCTTTGGTATTTAAGGAAAGACACAGCAATGCTAGTTCCCTTTTGGGGTATTTAGAACATGAGAATGTCCTCTCCAACCTGTCTCAATCAACCAACTGGCCAATGAAACTGCACACTGTAGGAGAATCTCTGGACTCTCTTGTTAACATAGTTTTAGAAAATAGGCTAGCCTTTAATTACCTCCTTGCCTGCCAGACAATCTGTTGATCAGTGATAATCAAGTTCCTGAGACAATAATGAATAGATTACCCTTCAAATCTACTTGTAAGCCATAAAATTAGCAAATAAGTAACAACTTTGTCCTATAAATCTATCCCTTTTTTCTTGGGTCCTTTGCTAATTCCTTTTGGAAGTTATCTTGCTGTTGTCAGTGTAATAAATCTTTTGCCCCTTAATTTGGAGACCGAGTTTATGAATTCTTTCACCATATCTACAACACTGACCTGGGGACCCCCAAATGTTGTTGGGATGCTTTATCTCTCAACAACAGCTCACTTTAAAACCATAAATTATAATTTGTAGATTGGATAATAAATGTCATTATCTTTAAGTCTTCCAATGCCAAATGAAGTATCTTTCTGAGACCTATGACTCATGTGATACAACTGCTTCCCAAATTTCCAAGCTAGCATCAGAATTAGCCTACATTGGTATGAGTAAGCATTTGTTCAAATGTGAGGCAATCGATAAATCTTTAAGGGTCTGTTCAGATTTCTCATTCCAACAATCCTCAAATTTCAAAGAGATTAGATAGAATTTTCTGACCTTTCTACTCCCAGTTCTCCAATCTTCTACCTATGAGTAAGATCACTTAGTAGTTTTATGATGACAGCATTATTCCTCATACATATTTCTTAGTGGTCACCAAATCTTTTAATTCCCAAAAATTCTTTGGATATGGTCAACTGGTGAGTATGTCCAACTTTTCTGGAATTCACTCCTTGTTGTGACATTATGCTACCTACATACTTTATCTCTCTCACTGGATGGAACTAAATATTTGTCAAGAAGGGAAGGAAGTACTGGTGGAAAAGAAAGATATAAAGGCTTGAGAGGGCCCAAGGATTCACTCACCTGGGACAGGGAAATTGATATATACATACATGCAAACAAATATACCACATATATGTGTGGGTACATATATATATATATATATATATATATATATATATATATATATATATATACATATGTGTAGATAGTTCCCCACATACATTCCTCCTGAGGAAAGGCAACATGTCACAATGAATGGAGTGAGAGCTGCAAAACCAACGTGACTTGGGTTTGAGTTTTACATCTAACACGTACTGGTTGTGTCACCCAGGAAAGGCTTTGAACCTCTCAATGCTCTAGTCAACTTTCCAAGATTGCATTGCCAAGAAGGCACTCTCTTACATTGACAAAAGTAGTTTTCTCACTTTAGAGTTTCCTATATTAATGAAATAATGGATCTTATCCCTATTCTTTTATATACTTTTGCACCAGAGCCAAATTGAGGTCACTCAGTGGACTTGTTTGATTGAATTGGCAGAGTTATCTTATTCTTTTGGGGATAAGTGTTGCACAAAGAGTAAAAAACAGAACTAACTAAGAAGAGTTGGGCACTTGATAATGGAGAAGCCCTCCATTAATGAATTAAAAGCCCTCCAAAATATCACTGTTGGGAGGGTCCTTAGATTGTAGAGAACAAAACTAAAGCTGTTACGTCCTTAGAATGTAGACCATAGAGTATTGAACTGTTGAATAAAAAACAGAAGCCATCAGTACATTAAGAATCTTTAAATTAGACCTTAAATTAGAATGCAAAACACTCAAAGACAGAGAATTGCACAGAATTCCAAATCTAAAAAAGACTTTAGAATATCTAATTATTAATTATTATTTATCTTTTCCTTATACAAATAGCAAACTAAAGCCTTCAGAGGTTAAATGACTTCCCATAGTTATAGGGTAAATCGGTGTCCAAGTTCCAGAGTAGAATTGAGGTCCATGTATGTCCCAACCAACATTCTTTCAGCTTCAGCCTAATGTCAGAATTCAGTTCAGGGTATGCTGGATGGCAAAAGAGAATAGCTTGAGGGTTCAAAAACATAGATAAGTCCATAGAGATAAAGGGACTTTTTCCTCTATGGAAAAAGTAGTGGAAAGGAAGAACAAGGAGAGTGATTAGAAAACAAAGGAGCTGTAAGAACTTTTTGTTTTCCCCAAAGCCCTTCCCCAACACACATATACTAAATAGGTTTTGAAAATAACACAATTCCTGCTCAATAATGTTTTCACAAGGACAGATGTTGTCCATCAGTAAATTTGTGTGACATTCCTTCCCATCACTTTTGTGAAAGAATGTAAGTGAAGAAAAAGAAGTTCATTGTATTAGGAAGTTCTAAGACATTTTCTCTTCAGCCTCCACTACCCTACTCCACCCAAGGAACCCAAGGATATCTATTAGAAGGGCCAAAAACAGTTTTCTTGGGAAAGTGCTCATGACTTGGCACTATTTGTTTCATTTCCTTGAACTAAAATTCAAAACTCTGAGCAAAAGGGGGTCATTGTTTGTCTGTTAGGAATCAGCATAAGGAGAGAAGAGAAGAATCTGAAGGTAATTCCCAGAGAGTGGAGATAGTTGGATGCAGATGATATGGCATTGCCTGAGCAGACTGAATAGTCTTAGTAACTTTCTCTTGCTCTCTAGTATCCTACAATGGCCCAGAGACTTAAGCTGCTAAAAGAGAAAGGGTTCTGAAAGATCATCAATTCAAATCCATTCATCATACAGATGAGAAACTAAGGCCCCAAAATAGGAAATTATTTGGTCAGACAAGGTCAAACAAGTAGGGCCTAAGTATCCTGACTCCAGATCTAGGATTCTTTTAAGTAACAGGATGTATCCACTATCTATACTGCAGAGCCTGGGAATCATCCATCATGGTCCGGGATAGGAATCTCTCTTGGCAGGGAGAAAAGGGTTCTTTATTGTCCTACACAGCAAGAGACTGGACATAGTATTACTACACATCCAGGAAGGTTTCTTGGCTGACTTCAGATAATCCCTATGTGAATGGCACTGTTTTAGTAGCAGCTGTCATAAAAACCCTGAGAAGTCTAAGGGGAAGCTATGGAAGGCTATGGGGGAAGCTTTGGAGGGCTCTCCAGGAAGCAGAGCTGAGCTGGGAGCTGGGCCAGATGCCACGGATGAACTCACTCTGCATCTAAGTAAACAAGAGGTAAGTATAACTCACCTGGGTAAGAAGAGATAGCAAAGCACTCCCAGACCAGAAAAGGTAAGGAGGAGATGCAAAGGGGATGGCCCTGGGATCAGATCTGAGCCCAGAAATTGGAAGATAAAAGACAGGAATGGGGATGGGACTTCTAGATTCAGATCTAGAGACATTAGAGCTTTGACTTCTAGATTCAGATCTAGAGACATTAGAGCTTTCAAAGAGCAGAAGAGAGTGATAAGGTAGACCAAAAATTTTTAATTCTCTCTCCTGATTTTATTTTCCTGGTCAGTTGTTTTTCCAATGGGATATTTCACTTTTTTTTATTTTTCATTCTTTTGGTTTTACTTTATTATACCTTATTCAAATCTATTTTTTAAGGAATTTTTTTCCTCAATGAGCTTTCTTACCTCCTTTCCAATTTGGCCAATTTTATTTTTTATGGCATTCTTCTCATTAACTTTTTGTATTTCCTTTTGCACCACTTTCAATTCTCTTCCTAATTTTTCCTCTACCTCTCTTACTTGATTTTCAAAATCCCTCTTAAGCACTTCCAAGGCCTAAGACCAATTCTTATTTTTCTTGTGTGTATGTGTGTGATCCTCCTTGTCACTATAGTAACTTTCTATGGTCAGAATCTTTTTTCTGATGTCTGCTTATTTTCCTAGCCTAACTCTTTGTTAAAGTAGGGCTCTGTTCCCAGGTTGTAAGATGCAATATCCCAAATTCAGGGGTTTATACAGCTGTTCCTAAAGGTCTTTCTAGGGACCTGGCCACAAGCAGTGAGCTACTCTGGGTCTGCCTGCAGCAGAACTTCAGGCTGGACTCAGACCTTATTGTCACAGATCTTTTCTGCTGATCTTCTAAGTTGTCTACTCTGTTTTTCTGTGTGTTCTGATGCTCTGAAATTTATTTAGAGTCGATATTTAAAGGAATTTGGAGCAACTTGGGGAACACTATGGGGAGTTAGTGCTTTTACTTCACCATCTTGCCTTCACCTCAGAGAAAGAGAGAAATAAGAAGCTGTGATCTAGGGAGGTTCCGAAAATGCTAAGTGGTACAAAAGTAGGACTCTGAGTTTGGAATGAAAAAGTACCTAAATTCAAATTCTGCCTTAATCACTTACTAGTCATAACTTTGGGCAAGTCATGTAATGTTTCAGTCTCAGCTTCCTCATCTGTAAAATGAGCAGGTTAGATTAATGGCCCCTAAGCTTTCTTTCCAGCTATGATCACCATGTAATATTTGTTCTCCACAATAGTTTCTCATCTTTCCTCTGTTTCTCTCCAGACTGGGTCTCTAAACCACATCTCTGGAGGACCAAAGTTGAAATCTTAGCTTACTATCTGTATGACATTAGACAATTAACGTCCAGTCTTTTGGTTTAATTCTAGATTTCTAAGATCCCTAGGTTAAGCTCTAAATTCTATGGCATGCTTCCCAGCCCCTGGCAGAGAGATGTAGGAATCTACAGGTACAGGGGAAGGCACATATTTCCAAACATTGTCAACATGTTGATTTCTTAACTCCACTTATTAATTCAATTTGGAGGGAGTCATGGCAAGGGAAGGGACAGTATATAGTGGCAGTAAAGCCAAAAAAAGCCTCAATATAATATTTCTCAATACATAGGGGGAAAAAAAGGCATCCTGAAGGATAATGGATGGGGCAATTTTTTTTACTACTTTTTAAAATTTAATAGCCTTTGTAAGAATAATTATGTGAAAGAGGTACAGAGTAAACCTCTGTAAAGCAAACCAGTAAACAAGTAAACCAAAGATCTAAGGATTCTTATGGGATTTAGTGAGGGAGGGGGCCTGGAAAAGGCTGGAGAGAATTTTCTCTGAGCTTCAGGAAAAATTATCCCAAGATCTGACATTACATTTTTGTGTTTTGTATATGAAAATTCTTTTAATTGTTCACAGTTCTTAAGTTCATAATTGTAAAAAAAATTAGTAAATAAATCATATGATCCTATGGTTCTTTATGACACTGTATCTTCTTTTGCAGACCATGAGATTCTGCCTGGTCCTTGTTCTCTTGGGAGGAATAATCTGCAATTTCTCTGGTAAGACTTGATCCCTCTCTCTTGGATTCTAGTCAAGGCATCTCAATTTGTCCACCTTCCCAGTTCTACCCGTACACAGTGCAACATGGGGATTGAGAAAAACTGGGGTCACTAGGACCCCCAGGTTGGATAGCACCTGCTGAAGGCTTCAAAGATCTTCTCTCTTGCCACAGGCCCCTGATTCCTTGAAGTTCTGCCCCTAAACAGCCTTTAAGAATCTCCTTTCAATGCCAAGGATCTAAGGATTCTTATGGGATTTAGTGAGGAAGGGGGCCTGGAAAAGATTGGAGAGAATATTCTCTGAGCTTCAGGAAAAGTTACCCCAAGCTCTAAGTTGCTACTCTCTCAAGCTGGTGATGCATCATATGGCATGGGGCCTTGTCTTGAGCATAACAGGAATTTTTAGCTAAATCCACAAAGTCCTACAAAGCCAAGCCCCAAGGAAACTTAGACTCCTCCCTTGTGGAAAGCAGAAGTGGGTAATCAATAATGCTTTTCTTTCTCTATCTTCTAGAAAGGTACTGCAAAAGAATTATATTGTTCAAACAGCAGATATTTGTAGTCTAGGGAGACAATTGTTTTACTGATTCCAGGATAAAAACTACTTCTTCTGTTCAGGGAAGATGAGGGTACAGGGAAGTAATTTAATGTCAGATAATAGTCAACTTCACTCCTCTCCCACCAAACGTTTATTTCACAAACAATCACAAATACCAAGATCACATATTAAAGCAAAGAAGTAAAATGTATATGTGAAATATTACAGCCCATCCATACTTTTGCATTCTGGATTTGGGACTCCCCCAGCATGGTGGAAGAGGTAGGGATAGGGAGTGTAGAATTAGGGTTTGTTTGAAGCCTTCAGGTCCTTGGGTCACTACAATGAGAATGGGGTATTGACAAAACTTAGGCTTAATGATTATCAATTCAGATATGGGGGAAGGGTCACTTTCTTCTGGATATTGGGTGTCCTAGACCCAAGAAAGAACTGAAGTTGTTCTATTTTTGTTGCATAGCTTCTGTTTTAGAGAAGTTTGAGAGATCCCCAAGGGCTGCAAAACATTTCTGGTGCTCCATCTTGTTATTTGTGTGACTCCAATTATTAATATTTTTATTACTGCTATTACAACAAATCATTATCTCCAGCTGCCTTCTAGCTCTAAATCTAAGAACCTTTAATGTGTTAGATATGCAATATGAGCATCCTGACTCCTTTGGTGTTTCATCAGATACCTTGCTTCACAGAAACTGCCTTGTGTTCCTGAGCTGTGAGTTGTCTTGGAAACCTGGATTCCTCATAGAAATGCCTCACATCTTCCTTATGGAGAGAACTTTTACCTACTATCTTTATTATGTCCTTAAGCTTTTGTTAAAGTACTAAATCTTTAAGGGAAGCCCAGAGGAAAGGCTCCATTTTTGTACATTCAAAACAAGTCTTTCCTTTTCCCTGAAATTAGGTCCCTCTTCCTCACTACCCCAGAAGCTTTATCTTCCTTGAAGGCTCTACTCAGCTTCCACCTCCTTCATGACATTATCCTCTATTCCCTCTAATTTAACTACTGAGTTTGTAGTTCTCTCCCACTTTAAAGTATATCCTCAGTGAACACACTATGCATTCCAGTGACCTGGAATGTCCCATCCTTAGTAAGTTCCACAAGAACAGGGACTGTTTTATTTACTGTATCTTCATTGCCTAGAAAATTGTCATGCACATAGTGGGTACTTCACAAATTGAACTCAGTAGAATATGATCCTCACTCAAAGCCTGTAGGGTTGTCCCTATTCTCCAAATCAGATAATTGACTCTCAGAGAACCAGAAAGATTCATCCCAGGCCCACCCAATTGAGCTACAGCAGTGACCACTTGGAGATCTGTTAGAGCTCCAAACTCCTAATGCTCCTCCACCTGTCACACCTCAGAGGAAAGCTTCTCTTCTTGCTGTCCCTTCTAGGTGTACATTCTGAGCAGCTCTCTGACACTGGGAATGGCTTTTTCTCCACTGATGAAGAGCAACTTGGAGGCAAAATCCAAGCTGTTCAGTTCTTTGTGGGATTATTTGGCGAATTTAAGGGGTAAGTGGAATCCATGGAGTCCCCAAGCTTCTTCCACCCAAGCCAAGTTTCCCTGCAGCCACAAGTCAGGCTGTGCATTGCAAGATCTGCTGCAGCCTCCACTGCTTCTCTATGGACCACCTCAACTTTCCCATAGTAACGGTGGCCTCTGTAAACAAACTTTATAATGTCAATGAGCACTGGACAGAGAGACAGGAGACCACAGTTCTGGTCCGGGAGTCCCAAAGATACTATTAATTTTCTATGTAAACTTGGAGAAGTCATAACCTTTCTAATTTTTGTTTTCCTCATTGGTCTAATGATGGGATTGCATTAGATGATTTCCTAGATTCCTTCTAACTCTTATATTCTCAGAATCTATTCCAATATTATTCCAATACTTAGGTTGTAAGGTGCCTTTCAACTCCATTATTCTATGTTCTAATGTTTCTTCTGGTTCCTAGACAATGATTCCACATCCCTAAACTCATGAGATTCTGTATTGGATTTTACACATAGACAGAACCTCTCCCTTCTTAACATAGATATACTGATATAGGACATGAACTGGAAAACTAAACTAGGGCTTGTACACAGGTGCTATGTGATAAAGCATTTACCAGTGGGATTGGCTGGGTGAGAGGGCACCTGCATGTGGAGGAACAGACTTGAAGATCCACCACCCTCCCCATTTTCTAGATTCTCTACTTCCATCCCAGAAACACAGGAACTCCAATTTTAGAAAACTTATGGTATCTGAATCCAGAGCTCCTCTAAATGGCTTTGGCCAAGCACTCTAGATAGATCTTCCCCCCACTCATATATAGATGGCTACTATTCTTTGCCCTATTTATGAAAAAGAGCCTCAGTTTCCCTCTTCTTTTCATTTCCTGCCCCTTTCCCCAAAGCCATGAGGGAGAAAATGAAAAAGTGAATGGATGAATGAATAAATAATTACAAAACAGAGAATTTCATCACTGACAAGAGCTTTGAGATCATTGAGCCAAGCCTCTTCATTTTGCAGATCATAGGATCTAGAGCTGGGGAGGACCTCAAAGGTCAACTAGTCTAACCCATTTTCCAAATGAAGAAACTGAGATGTTTCAAGAAGCCCAGAAAAGTGAAGTTACTAATTCAAATCTACTTAATAAGTTGAAGGACCAAGATTCAAACTAAATCAATTGACTCTAGATAAGTTTCTCTTTTCTATAGACTATCTGGTCTCATTACCTCAGAAGGGGAAAGACTAGCAACAGGTAAATGATATAGCAAAAAAGGAACAATAAGATGTCCCTCCAAAAAAATCATTTCAATAATAACCTATGATTTATAAAGTGGTTTCTTTACTATCATTCCCATTTCACAGGTGAAAGAATCAGAACTCAAGAAAGGTATTTCCAAAATCACTGCTTATTTAAACATACAAAGTTAATAAACATCACACCCTGGGTCATTTGACTCCAAGTCTACACCCTTATTATTACTCAAGGATGTTAAGTATAGAGAAATTGAGATATTCTGTTTTTTTAACCTAGGGATAAGATGGATTCATGGCTTGCAGACCAAATTCAGGGCAGACATTAGAGATCCACTAGAAGAGTCCCCTGCATTGCCAAGGGAATAGGTCATATTATCTATGAACTATCTAGACACTTCTATATCCTTTAGGGCAAGTCATTTCACATCACTAGCCTCAATTTCCTCATATGTAAAATAGGAAGGGCTTGAACATTATGACCTTTAAACACCCTTCTAACTCTGAATTCCATGACAGAACCATAGGCACTTACTATACACCGTTTATAATGGACCATCACATAGAAGTCGTTCAGTGAAGGTTTGTTACTAATAGTATTGTAGATCCACCTAATGCCATAACTTTGAAGAGTATGCATTGTCTGTTCTAAGGGCTGGGAGAGCCCTTAGAATATAAAACAGAATATAAGGGTAGCAAGAGCCTTTAAAACATATGAGAATGTGAGAACTGGGATAGACCTTAAAGATAATATTCAACAATCTCACTTTGTAACTAAAGAAACTTGCTTTGATCTTGAACTGGAGACAGGGAAATTTTAATCTACATTTTGAGGCCAAGTTTCCAAAGTGTTTTCCCCACAATAAGTCTGTGAGGTAGGTAGTACAACTAGTATTATCCTTAACTTTACAGATGAGGAAACTGAGACCTAAAGAGCTAAAGTCACTTGCCCAACATCACCCAGATAAGAAGGATCAAGAATATAAACCATGATCTCTTTGCCCCAAGCTCAGAATTCTTTTTACTACAGTGTCTTACAAATGTCCCTACAGAGATAAGATATCATAAAACAATTTCTGAATACACAACATGCAATGGAAGCTGTAGGATCATCTTTTCTGGAGATTCCCCTGGACAGAAATCATGAAAATCATCCAACTTTTCTCCTATAATTTACTATCCATTTTAGTGAAGTATTTCCCTATGTAGAGAAAAACACTGGGGGAGATAATGGGTTCAAAGGAATTTTAAAATTTTCCCTTTCTTCCAGTGTGCAGATAAAAATGAATTCTGAATGGAGTGAAAAATATGGACTCTCTTCTGGCAATCCTGAGAGATTCACCCTCTGGGAAGGGGAAAGCATAATAAAAGTATCCGGCTATCATAATCTCTGCATCTACTCGATCACTATGGAAACCAATTTTGGGAGAAGTTTCACATTTGGGAAGCCGGTTGCAAATCTAGGCCAGAGGTTCACTGCCTCACCCCCTCAGGAGGGGATGGCGCTCTCTGGCATCAAGGGTTTGTATGACATTATATGTATCAAAAAACTGGCATTTGATTGGAAATTCATTCCTGAAATAACACGCCACAAATAACTCTACCTGAATAAGACCTCTGCTGTAGATACCTCAATTGGGCCTTTTGAAAACAACAAAGCAAAGGCTTCCTAAGTCACCTCAGCTGGACCCCACTGAAGACCCCCCAACTTAATAACCAAACAACTTAGCATCCTAAAACTATTACCCATTATACTATACTAAACCATCTGTCCCTTCTAGTAAAAGATCTAACACTGTATTTACCTTGAGTTGTTTTTGTAAGCTTATATGTTACTTGACCTGGGTTACTCTCCCAGAGACCTGGAGCCAAACGTTTGCCTGAGGATCCTAGAAGGGGAGGGGAGAGGGTACTCATGACTCAGGTGATGTGATTCCCCCAGTAGCTGCTGATCTAAAAATAAAGGAAAGAAAGAAGTTAAGACTGTGATAGGGGAAAACATCCTGAGGAGATTTAGAAGTCTAATCAATCAATAAAGCTTCTGCAAAAGCTGTATCTCAGTTTGTAAACAATATTCTTTGGGACTAAATGAATTTGAGCAAATGTGGCAGTAACAGAGGCTTTCACTGATGAAAGAAATTCTCAAAACATGGAAAATAGGGGCTATCTCCTATGGAATGAGGAATTGAGTAAGGTCCAGACAGAAAATCTTTGATAGATTCCTGTGGGGGCAAAAGATCACCAAGATCTATACTCAAATCCAAGGCACATTTGAGTACTTTCCATCTGTCCATTTTCTAAATTTTGGAGTATTGGAGGCCTGAGGCTAGAGCAATGAATCCTGGGTACTAGTGCTGATTCCGACATTTGCCAGAGCTATGGGGCCATGGTGGACTGGCTCTAACCCCCTACCCTACCCCTGACTCAGTTTCCTCATCTGTTAAATGAGGGGATAATTATGAACTGGCTTACCTCATAGGATTAGGAGGAGAATAATGTGTAAACTATGAAACTCAAAGCAAATAGGAGCAATGATAGCAATTTGTGACCTTTTCTTTCAAATACATCATTAGTCCCCTCCCATAATAATAAAAATTAGTTTTTGTATAAGAACTACTATATATTAGCCACTAAGCTAAGCTTCTTCACAAATATTATCTTATAGGATCTTTACAACTACTCTGGAAAGAGGTGCTATTATTATCCTCAAACAGATATTAAATGACTTGTCCAAGATCACACAGCTATTATCTGAAGTTCAGTTTGAACTCAGATCTTCCCAACTCCAGCACGAGCATTCTATCCACTGTGGTCATCAGCTGCCACCTCCTATGGACAATATTCTGTGATAGTCAGTGCAGGTAAAGGCTCCTGGAACATGTTGAGAGTTTTATGTACCCATACCTGAATCATTTCCCTGTTTTCTTCTATTTACAATGAGCATCAGACTGTCATCCAATATAAATAATTAATCTGTTCTAAGGATAAAGAATATAATTTGGCCACCACAGTCATTCTGACAATGCATGAAAAGTCCCCTCTCTGCTTTTCTTCTAGCCCTACTCTTACCTGAGCTGCCCACAGTTTCAACATATATTAAGAAATATGATCTACAGCAGGAATTCTGAACTTTGGATCATAGAGCCCTTTGGCAATCTGATGAAGCCTATGACTCTTTTTCAGAATAGAATATACACTATCAATGAAGAAGAAAATAAAATAATTGTTAGGAGCTATTTTGACCATTTTTATATCAATAAATCTGACAAGCTAGGAAGAATGGAAGAATATATAAATATGAATTGCCAAGATTTACAGAAGAGGCAATAACCTTAGAAAAAGGGAACTAAACAAGTCATCAATGAGCTCCCCAAGAAAAGGATCTCAAAAGCAGATGAATTCATAAGTGAATTCTTTGTTTTTTAAGTTGGGAGTAATTTATTTATTTATTAACAACAACCAAGATGGAGAAAATACCAAAGAATCTGAACAAACAGAATCCACCAACACAAGTTAAGAGAATTTCAGACAAGATAGAACAACTAATCCCAATGAACACCATAGTCCTTGGTACATAATAGGCATTTAACTGCCAATTGATAGACTGATAATTAGGGAAAAAAACTTTTTTCATGGAAATTATGGAATTTTCCAAAGAATTAAAAGCCATATAGGCTCAACTACCCAAATGGGATGAGAGGCAAACATGGATGAATCTTATAATCACTGACTCTCCCAAAATATTTAATAAAACAAATCAACCTAAAACTACAGTCCAGGATATCCAATAAGACATATCATAATTAGGATAACAAGTGATGATAGACACATAAAAAGAACCTCCAGAATACTGGTAAGGAACTAACTCTTAATATGTTACAATTAAATTCCAGCATTATTTATTATGATAGAGAAAAAATGTTCCCTCATGGTAAAAATAGTATGGGGAAAAAAATTAGCATCACCGGGGACTTCTTTTTTTAGCTTTTTATTTTCAAAATATAATCATATTCACCCTTGCAAAAGCTTGTGTTCCAAATTTTTTTCTCCTTTCTTTCCCCCCACCACCTTCCTTAGACAGAAATAATCCAATATATGTTAAACATATATGATTCTTCTATATATATTTCTACAATTATCATTCTGCAAAAGAAAAATCAAAAAAGGAAAAATTGAGAAAGAAAACAAAAAACAAGCAAACAACAACAAAAAAGTGAAAATACTATTTTTTGATCCACATTCAATTCCCACAGTTCTCTTTCTGCATGGCTTTCTCCATCACAAGGCTATTGGAATTGGTCTCACAAGTGAATTGTACTAGACATTATAAAAACTGATAATTTCAATAAACTATTTGGAAATTTAAGTAAACATTAGCTACTTGAAAAAATAAGCATAGAAGGAATCCTCCCAACTTTTTTATAACACAAATATGGAGCCAAGGCATAAAACAGGAAGAACAAAAACAGAGAAAGAAAAATATTGACCAAATTTCCTAATGAATATTGACATAAAAATTTTAAATGAAATATTAACAAGGAGATTACAGCAATGAATACATCATGAATATCACTCATTATGACCAGATAGAATTTATAGCAGGAATTCAGGACTGGTTCAAAACTGAGGAAATTCATAACATAATTGACCACATAATAACAAAACCAATAGAAACCATATAGTTATGGAAAAAGTCCTTGACAAAATACAACACCCATTCCTTCAAAAAACACTAGAGATTATAGGAATAAATGGAGTTTTCCTTAAAATAATAAGTAATATCTATCTAAAGTCTTAAACAAGCATTGTCTATAATAAGCATAAGCTGGAAGCCTTCCCAATAAGATCAGGAATAACCTAGGATACCTATCACTACCACTATTATTCAATACTGTATTAGAAATGTAGTTATAACCATAAAAGAAGAAAAAAATTGAAGGAATTGGAATAGGCAATGAGATAATATCACTCTTTGTAGATATGATGTTGTACTTGGCATTTTAGAAAATCTTAAAGAACCAACTAAAAAACTAGTTGAAATAATAAAGAACTTTAGCAAAGTTGCAGGATAACAAAAATATAACCAGATAAATCATCTCCACCTCTATATATTGCCAAAAGATTCAAGCAGCAAGAAATAAAGAAAAATTCCATTTAAAATAAATATAGATAAGATAAAATACTTGAGAGTTTACCTGCCATGGCAACCCAGGAGTTATATGAATACAAAACACTTTTCACACAAAGTTAAATCTAAACAATTGGAAAATTTTTAATTGCTCATGGGTAGGCAAGACTATATAATAAAAAAGACAATTCTATATATTCTAATTTTTGGTACCTGTCATACTAATCAAACTAACAAAAAATTATTTTATAGAGATGTAAAAATAATAACAAAATTCACTTGGAGGAACAAAAGGGAATCAGTAAAAAAAAAAAAAAAAAAAAAAAAACAAAACTGTGAAGGAAGGTGACTAGCCATAGCTCTTAAACTATATTATAAAGGGATGTTTACCAAAACATTCAAATACTGGTTAAGAAAAGGAGAGGTAGAGCTATAGGATATATTAGGTACATATTACATAGTAGCAAATGATTATAGTTGGTAAAGGAACTCAATATCTGACAAAACTATACCAACTTTTCATGCTGATAGGATAAGGTCTAAATAGACACATAATTTTAACATAGTTTACCTGTTGAATCTATGGATAAGAAGAAGAATTTAGGATCAAACAAAAGATAAAGAGTATTACAAGATATAAAATGGATAATTTTTGATTATATTAAATTAGAAAGGGGTTGCATAAACAAAAACAAAACACCAAAATTTAGAAGGACATCAAAAAACTGGTATGAGGAAAATTTTTCAAGCATTTCTGATAAAGGCTTTATTTCTCAAATAGATAGAGAACAGACTCAAATTTATAAGAATACAAGATTTATAAATGGCCAATGGATATAAACAGGCAATTGTCAGATGAAATCAAAGTTGTCTAGAGACATGAAAAAATGTTCTAAATCACTCTGGATTAAAGAAACGCACAATAAAACAACACTGAATCACCACCTCATACATAGCAGAATGACTAAAATAACAGAAAAGGAAAATAATAAATGTTGAAAAGAATGTGGGGAAATGGGGATACAAATATATATTTGGTGCATTTGTGTATGGATCCAACCATTTTCAAGAGTGATTTGGAATTATGTTCAAAGGGCTATAAAACAGTGCATACTTTATGATCCAGCAATATCACTGCTAGGATTGAATTCCAAAGAGATAGAGGGAAAGATAAAAGTCATATTTGTACAAAAATATTTATAGCAACTTTTTTCTGGTAGCAAAAAAAATTGTAAATTGAGGAGATGCCCAATGGCTGATTAAGTTATGATATATGACTATAATGGAAGATCACTGTTATAAGAAAAAATGAGCAGAATGATTTCAGAAAAACATGGAAAGATTACATGAACTAATGCAAAGTGAAGTGAACAGAGCCAAGAGAATATTATACACATAGCAGCAATACTGTATAATGAAAAACTGTGAATGATTTGGCTATTCTCAGTAATACAACTCAATACAACTTAGCAGGGGATCTGTAAGAGGTTTCTCTAATGCCTCCCAGAAGTAATTGGGGCTAATGGATCAATGAAGATGTGGGGAAAGTAGGAAATATATGCAAGCATAGAAGTTGTGTGCAGAATATATGCACTAGAGAGATCAGTTTTCTCATTCTCCTATCCTTTCACAAGCATTGGTGTCCTGCTTTCTAGAGCCCCATGCTGGGGGTGCCAAAATATACCATCCAGACTAGTTCTCTGGAGGACTTCCATATCAGCCCAAGTCCTTGGTCTTAGTGGAGGAGTGATGAAGGAAGGAGAGCCACCATGAGGATGGTCAAAGATAGAGTCCATCTATTTCAAGTCCTCTCAACCCTTAGTACAGTGATATCACACTGAGCATGTGCCAACTGTAGAACCATTACATCACCAGATCACACTAAGTATATGCCAACTAGAGTGATTACATCATTGCATCATACTAAGTATATATGAACTAGAGAACCATAATCTCATCAATCACACTGAGTAAACACCCTGCTGTAAGTATCCTTGCTTCAAGTAAACTTTTCCCAGACTTCCCCATTATCTCCAGTCCTCTACATCCAAGTTCTATAGTCTTGTGATGGCAAAGAGCCATCCATCTCCTTCCTTCCACATTTCCTTCCAAGTGGCTCAAACAGAGTAGCACTCTGCATGTACATCTTTAAAATTCTGAAAATTTAAAGAAAAAAATAGGAATAGGTACCTGGGAAGACAAACCAATGGTAGAGAACTCAAGTGAACAAAATTAGAATAACCAGAAAGCATGGCTACTCAGTGCCAGTTCCAATGTTTCTTAACTCTAATTTTCTCAAAGCAGTTGAAGAAAACTCAAGTTATAAAACTTGTTATTCCATATGAATCATTCTTCTTTAAACTGACTAAAAGAAGACATTTAGCAGGTCAAGGTGATAAGGAGAGTTGATCCTGTTTTAACAAACCCTGAAACTCTTTAATTTGAAAGTTCTTTATACATTTGTTATTTCACAAACACAATAAATTCAAGAAAAAAAAAAAAGAAAAGGAAAAGTTAATTGCCAAATCCTATGAATGGGACAGTAGGAAGAAATGGGAACATAGAAAACTGGGACAGAAGTAGGTTGTGGTCATTTTTTTTTTTTAAGCATATGTTTATATGCTAATTGTAGTTTTATATACTGTGATATTACATCCACTCACTTGAAAAGAGGCTAATGGAGAGTGGATCACTCCTGTGAGGTTGGAGCACCATCTGGTGAACAGTGAAGAACACTGCAGCTCTTGGGAAAAGTTTTCATCCCCAATGCACTTCCCATCTTCTGGCACGAATGGAAATGGCGCCACCTAGTCAAGTTCCACACTATAGTCATCCAGCCTAGACTATTGTATCAGCTCAGCTTTGAGACTTCCGAGAAATGAGATACTGCAAGAATAGTGAAGAAAAGGGGGCTTATTTAGCCTTAAGAGGAAAAATGTCTAGAACATGGAAAAGATATTCAGATAAGTGCAGTTTTGGTTCAAATGGATGCAGCTTCCTTATCTCTATGCTACTTCTGTAGCATTATTATTATTGTAATGATAAGAATAATAATAACAACATGAAAGAGCTACCACTGCTATATAGATATTGCTTAGGCTCTGTTCTGAGCATTTTACTCACAAAAATGCAGGAGGCAAGCAGAGGTCTGGAAATTGGCCCAGTCAAGCAGCTTATAAGGATCTGCTTATTTTCTCCTTCCTCTCTATTAAATTGGAACATGCTGATGATTTAAGCTCTGTCTTCTGTCTGACAATCAGCATAAGTAAATTTGAGGCCAAATTTGATTCGAGTCCTAGATCTCTATCTACAGCACCATCTAGATGCTATGATGATTGAAGGGGAAACTACTGATGCTGCATGCCCTTGTGCCCCATACCACCAAGGAGCTCTATCAGTACACTAGCTGAGAGTCTCCTAAGAAAATTAAGTCCATTTCAAGACCCTGAAAAAAAAAACTAGCCTTGCCTAGATGTGGTAGGACTTTGGGACAATATTCCTACCACAGACACATATGCAGCTGCTTAATTAGTCAATTAAGAGACAACTGGTTGCTCATAATAGTTTTTATTTTGTTTTTATTTTTCCAAATATATATAAAGATAGTTTTCAACATTCACTTTTACAAAGTCTTGTGTTCCAAATTGTTCTTCCTTCCTCCCCCTCAGCTCCTTCCATAGATAGCAAACAATCCAATATAGGTTAAACATCAGCAATTCTTCTAAACATATTTCCATATTTGTCATGCTGCTCAAGAAAAATCAGATCAAAAGGTGAAAAAAAAACACAAGAAAAAAATAAACAAACAAACAATAAAAAAGGTGAAAATATTATACTTTGATCCACATTCAGGATCCAGAGTTCTCTCTCTGGATACAAATGGTTATTTCCGGCAGTCTGTTGGAATTGCTTTGAATCACCTCTTTGTTGAAAAGAGCCAAGTCTATCATGATAGATTTTAAAAATTAAAAAAAAGGAGACGGGCATGGGTAAATATAGCTGAGGAAGCAGCCCCACCCACATGTGTACCTCCTAACAAGAACGCAAGCAGGCACAAATGTGTACATATGACTTGTCGCAAGTCTTTGGCTATTGATACAATCCAACAATTGATCACCTTGCAGACAATGTAGGGATGGATGACCTTCAGTTCTACTTAGGCTGATCCTTAGACAAATGACAGAATCCATCACCAAACCCAAATTTCATAAAAAGGAATAAGCTTTTCTTAAGTATCTACTATGTGCCAGGAACTACACTAACAACATTACAAATATCATCTCATTTGATCCTCACAATAATCCTGGGAGATAAATAGAACTATTATTCCCCATTTTAGAGTGGAGAAAACTGCCCAGATCACCCAATTAGTAAGTATTTGAGGCTTGATTTGTACTCAAGTCCTCCCAACTCCAGGTCCAGCATTCTATCTGTCACCTAGTTTATTAATGCTTTAGACCTTCCATTCTAGTCCTCTACCACCCTTTTCCCACCTGATTTACTTATTGGCCCATTTGGATCCTGATTACCTCAGAATGAATGTAATTAGCAGGCATTTTTGCTTTGGCCAGAAACCCTGAGGTCTTCCCTTTACAGATTTATTTATTTATGTTTATTTAGATTTTTTTTCTTTTGACTAGATGAAAGAGGTTCTTTGCCTTAATTGCTACTTAGCCATAATTCCTTTTATTTTTTGTTTTGTTTTGTTTTGTGTTTTGTTTTTGCTGAGGCAGTTGGAGTAAAGTGACTTGCTCAGGGTCACACAGCTAGGAAGTGTCTGAGGCCAAATTTGAACTCAAGCCCTCCTGACTTCAGGCCTAGTGCTCTATCCACTGAGCCATCTAGCTGCCCCAGCCTTAATTCTTGAATAGATACTGCTTCAGTCCCGATCTATATCTGGTCACTGGACCCAGATGACTCTGGAGGGGAAATTAAGGCAGGTGACCTTGCACACTCTCTCACTCAAATCCAATTCACTTGTTTGTCATGGCATCATGATGGCATGGCCTTCCAACAACAACCCTCCTGATGAAATTCTACCCATTCTTTAATGCTGAATTCAAATACTACCTCCTCTAGGAAACACCCTGATCTTCTGTATTAGTCTAATAGAAATAAAATGGTACTCAATTAAGTTGTGCAGCTACTGTTAATAGGAAAGGTCTACAGTTAGAGGGCAAAGCCAGAGATCTTATAGGCCTGGATGAGAACAGGGGTCAGCCTTCAGCCTCTTAGAGAAAACTAAAGACTCAGAATGCCCATTCATTAAGTAATTAAATCAATTCTGGGATTTAGTCAGCTCAGCACAGTACCAGATACATCTTGTGGTAGTTTAGACTATTGGAGACAAAAATTGAACCTTAAAGGAAAGGATAAGGAACCAAACTAACAGTATAAAGCTTGCTCCTGATTCTTTATTCTATATGTCCTACTTGGAAATACACCAGCTTCTCAGGAGAATCAAATAAAGGATCCTTTTTTCACAATAAAAGAGGAGTTCTGGGGGTGGAGCCAAGAGAATGCCAAGGACAAAGCCAAGATGGCAGAGTAAAACCAGGAAGCTGCTCCAGCTTTCCCAAATTTCCTCAAAAAACCACATGAAACCAAGCTTCTGAACAGAGTCTGATGAAATGAAACCACTCTCAAGCTCAAGACAGATTGGAAGGACTTCAAGAAAGGTATTTACCTACTCAGAAGAGGACAAAGTAGAGAGCTTTGACTTACTCTGTTAAGCATCCTGAGAGTTCACTATATGAATGCCAAATTTAGTGCAAATGGCCTATTGAGTTAAACCACTGCAGCTTAGAAGTCCAGGCAGAGCTTAAGAGAGCCACCCATCTCAGCAGGGAAGATTACAGGCATAGACCACAAGTCTCAGCAGAATATAATTTGAAGAAGTGTATATTGGACTTCCTGTAAAGACAAACTGCTTATCAAGCCTTTTATGATACATTCTTAACCTCTTCTTTGTGATAGATGGTTTACTGAGCCCTTATTATATTTCAATCAATATTAATCAGTTGTATATGATTCCACAGAGGTAGTAAATTCTCATAGAAGAACTCAGAGCTGTGAATTGTACTTTGTAAATTCAATTGCTGGTTCATAGGAAGCTAACTAGAATAACTCCATCCTTATTTTTCCTCGTTATGATGACAAACCCCACTGTGATGGAGGTATCTCAATTACATGGAAAATCTCCCAGCTATTTTTGTTGCCCCTTCATCCCTTATCATCTCTCTATTGACCAATATGAACAGATGAACATGAGCACATAGTTAATGAGTGACTCTGGTTCCCATACTGTGACATATCCTCATGCATTTGCAAAGAGTTAACAGTCAAGCAATATACTGAGAAAATGAGCAAACAATGGAAAGATTCTGTCCATAGAAAGTTACTATAATGAAAAGGAACATTAAAACAAAGTTTAAATTGCTATATTCAAAATCTCCAGGAAAAATACAAATTAATCTCAGATCATGGAAGAGCCATTAAGGATTTTGAAAATCAAATAAGAGAGGTAGAGAAAAACTTGGGAAGAAAAATGAGATGAGGCAAGAAAATTGTGAAAAACAAGCCAACAGCTTCATGAAAAAGAAACAAAAAAAATTGCAGAAGATGACATTTAAAAAAACAAAAACAAAAAACAGACTAGGCCAAATGGTAAAGCAGAAAAAGTCAATGAGGAAAAGAATGCCTTAAAAAGCAGAATTGATCGAATGGGAGGGGGAATCCCTTGAAGAAAACAACTACTTTAAAAGTAGAATTGGATAAGTGGAAGAGAAAATACAAAACCTTAATAAAGAAAATGTTTCTTTAAAAATTAGAATTGATTATAGAATTTAATGTAGAATAGAAGTTAATTATTTTTAGGAAAAGTCAGAAACAATAAAACAAAGCCAAAAAAAATTAGAAGACAATGTGAAATATCTATTGAAGATACAAGAGACCTGGAATATATATATCCAAGAGAGATAATTTTTAAATGATTGGACTATCTGAAATCCATGATCAAAAAAAGCCTAAATATCATCTTTCAAGAAATTGTCAAGGCAATTTTGATTACATTAAATTAAAAAGGTTTTGCATAAACAAAACCAATAACAAAGAGATTAAAAGGGAAATACAAAGCTAAACAAGATTTTTCCTGCCGGTGTTTCTAATAAGGCCTCATTTCTAAAATATATAAACAACTGTGTCAAATTTATAAGAATACAAGTCATTCCCCAATTGATAAATGGTCAAAGGATATGAAGTGACAATTTTCAGATAACAAAATTAAAGCCATCTATAATCATATGAAAAAATGCTCTAAATCATTCTTGCAAAGAAATGCACATTAAAACAACTCTGAGGTACCACCTCAAACCTATCAGAATAGTTAAAATGACAGGAAAAGATAATGATAAATGTTGGAGGGGATGTGGAAAAACTGGAACACTAATGTACTGTTAATGGAGTTGTAAACTGATCCAACCAATGTGGAGAGCAATTTGGAATTATGCCCAAAGGGCATACCTTTTAACCCAGCAGTTCCAGTACTGGATCTGTATTCCAAAGAAATCATAAAGGAAGGGAAAGGACTCACATGTGTAAAAATGTTTGTAGCAGTTTTTTTGATAACAAAGAATTGGAAAATGAGGAGATGCCCATCAGTTGGGAAATGGCTGAAAAAGTTGCGATATATTAAGGTAATGGAGTATTATTATTTTATAAAAATTGATGAACAAGCTGATTTTAGAAAAGTCTGGAAAGATTTACATAAACTGATGCTGAGTGAAAAAAAGGAGAACCAGAAATGTATTGTATACGGTAACAGCAAGATTATGCAATGATAAATTATGAAAGACTTGATTCTTCTCAGTGATTCAATGATCAAAGGAAATCCCAATAAACTTTGGATAGAAAAATACCATCTGCATCCAGAAAAAGAACTGGGGGGATTGAATATAAATCAACACATGCTATGTTCACTTCTTTTTTCTGTTTTTTTTTCTCTCCTGTTTTTTTTCCCTTTTGTTCTGATTTTTCTCTCTCAACATGATTCATAAAGAAATTAATATATATAATTAATTAATGAATATATAACCATAAAATTAATATAATTAAAAACTATATTGTGTAATTAATGTATGATTAAATTATTTTATATTGACATATAATTAATTTATTAAATTAATATATAACCAGAATTATTGATTAATTAAATTAATATATAACCATATCAATTAATTGTTCTACTTATATAAAAATTTTATATATATATATATATATATATATATATATATAAAACCAGAAAAAATTAAATAAAATGTTTTAAAAGAAATAAATTGTCAAGGAAAACTAATATTCAAGAACCAGAGGATAAGGTAGAAATTGAATGAATCCACCAATCACCTGAAAAAATCCCCAAATAAAAACTCCCAGGAATATTAGAGGCAAATTCCAGGGCTCCACAGTCATAGAAAAAAATATTTCAAATGACCAGAAAGAAACAATTCAAGTATTGTGGAGTCACAGTCAGGATAACAAAAAGTGTATTATCTTTTATCTTGAAAGGTTAGAGGGTTTGGAATATGATAATCTGGAGAGCAAAGAAAATAGAATTACAACCAAAAATCACCTATCCAGAAAAACTGAGTAGAATCTTTCAGGGAATCAGTGAAACAAAGGACATTCAAGCATTCTTAATGAAAAAACGGGAGTTAAATAGAAAATTTGACTCCAAATACAAGATGCTAGAGAAGCATCAAAAGGTAAGCAGGAATGGGAAATCATAATGGATTTAATAAGGTTAATCTGCTTACATTCCTCTATGGGAAGATGATACATAAGAACTTTCTCATTATTAGGACAGATAGGAGGAGTATATATAGACAAGGACACAGGTGTTAGTTGAATTTGAAGAGATGATATCTAAAAAATTAAGAGATGAGAAAAGATACTGGATAAAGGAAATGGGAAAGGTAGAATGGGTTAAATTATGACATATAAAAGAGGTATGAAAAGGCTTTTGCAGTGGAGGGGAAGAGGGAGAAGGTAAGGGGGAGCGAGTAAACCTTACTCTCATCTGAATTGGCTCAAAAAAAGGAATAATATAAACACTCAAATGGATAGAGAAATCTGTCTTATCCCAAAAGATAGTAAGAAAGGAATACAAATATGGGAGATGAGGAGTTGCTAGAAGGAAAAGTAGATTGGGGAATGGGGTAGTTAGAAGCTAAACACTTTTGGGGAGGGACAGGATGAAAGGAGAGAGAAAATAGAATAAACAGATGAGAAATACAATTAGCAGGAATAATTGTGAAAAAATTGGAAGCAAGTTTGTCTGATTAAGGTTTCATTTCTCAAACATTTAGAAAACTGAGTTAAATTTATAAAAAATAAGAGTCATTCCCCAATTAACAAATAATAAAAAGATAAGCAGTTTTCAGATGAAGTAATCCTAGCTAGCTATAGCCATGTAAAAATAAATGATCTAACTTACTATTGACTGAAGAAATGTGAAGAAATGTGGCTAATAGGACAGAAAAGGAAAATGACAAATGTTGGAAGAGAAGTGGGGGAAAATGAGGCATTGATGCATTGTTCATGGAGTTGCGATCTGATTCAGTTATCCTGTGGAGCAATTTGGAATTATGCCCAAAGGGCTATAAAACCATGCATATACCCTTTGACTGAGCAATACCCCTTCTAGGTATATGTTCCAAAATATTTTTTTTACAAAAAGAAAAGGACCTATGTGTACAAAAATACTTAAAGCAGCTCTTTTCTGAGGGCAAGGATTGGAAATTGAAAAGATGCCCATCAGTTGGGGAATGACAGAATAAATCATGGTATGTAATTATGATGGAATACTATTGTGTGATAAGAAATAATGAGCAGGATGCTCTCAGAAAAACTTGGAAAGACTTCCATGAGCTGATGCAAAACGAAATGTACTATGTACAAAGTAACAACAATATTATAAGATAATCAGCTGAGAATGGCATAACTATTCTCAGCAATATGATGATTCACGATAACTCTGAAGGACTTATGTTGAAAATTGCTATCCATCCCCAGAGAAAGAACTGATAGTTTCTGAATGCAGATTGAAGCAAACTTTATATTTAATTTTATTTAAGAATTTTTTTTGTTTATGTTTTCTTTTACAACAAGACAATTATGGAAATGTTTCACATGACTATACATGTATAATCTATATTTCTTCCATTCTCCATGCAGAGGGGAAGAAGATGATATTAAGAAAGAAATAAAATCTGGAACTCTGAATTTTAAAAATGAATATTTTAAAATGTTTTTATTATAATTGTAGAAAAAAAAATACTAAAAACAAATTTAAATATAATTTAATGACTACATTTCAATTAACTTGTTTTCTTTTTAGTTCTATGTATTTTATTTTGTGCAATTAAAAGAACTGATTCTGTGAAGGGGTCTGCAGTATGGTGAAGTCTGTGACAGACAATGCAAATGGACAATTATCTAAACTTATGATTGAAAAGGAGGAGACTGGGCTGGATTGTTTTCATAAAATTTTACAGCACTGGTACTTACTCCAAGCTTTCCCATATCAGAAAAACCCATCTTTTCAATATAAATATGTCATTGGTATTGCTGAGCACAGAGAAGCCACTTTTTCCGAAGAGCTAAAGATAAATATCTATGCTATCTAACTCCAGACAGAGGCAATGGACTCAAAGAACAGATTGAGACATATTTGAAGGACACAGTCAATGCAGTTTTCAACTTTCTTGATTATGCATATTTTGTTCTTTCCTCATTGGAGGGAAAGGAAGAGAGTTGAATTTCTGTTCATTAGCAAATGTAGTTTAAAAATAAAAATGAGCATCACACACAGGACAAAGGAAGGCTTCATTTTGGGTGCAAGCAGGTTGAAACATATAACCAACCAGGAATTCCAGAGAAGACCAGAAGTAAAGACTGTCATGAAAGAATTGTATGACAAGAGAAGATGGAGAAGATGGCAGCAACCAGAGTATTCCATTGGTCTCCTCAAGATATTGGGGAAATTAAGAAAGGACTCCAATTTAGGGAAGACATAAACAAGAGTCACATGCTACAGAATGAGCATGCAAAAGATGGGCTGCAATCTTGATCATGGGAGAGAACACCTGATGAAATCACAGATTTCTTTGAGTACTGAGTGGTTGAATGAATATGATGTCAAATTAGGAGATATGAGTTCTAGTCTCAGTTATGCTAACTGGCTGGAGGAATTTGGAGAATTCATTTAATTTCTCTAGTAGAAAAAAAATTTAAAATGTGTGTGTGTATACATATATATACATATATATATGTATATATATATATATGTGTATATATATATATATATATATATATATATATATATATTCCTTGTTTCCAGAATTTACAATCTAATAGTGGAAAACAATACCAAAAAAAAATGCTGAAAAGGTCCTTAGTGTGGAGGTATGATGGAAAAATAACCAGGAGAGCAGTTTGGAGAAAAATGAAGATATAGTTGCTCTGGACACACTCCTTAATGGAACTGTAACATAAGTGTAGCATTGTATTTATGGTTTTTTTATTGTTTCACTAATTTCTACTTCTTCATGACCCCATCTGGTGTTTTCTTAGCAAAAATACTAGAGTTGTTTGCCATTTCCTTCCCCAGTTCATTTTACATATGAGGAAACTAAGGCAAATGGGGTCAAGTGGCATGCCTAAGTAAGGGTCTTGGGCCAGATTTGAATTCAGCCTCCTAATTCCAGGCCTGGGGCTCTATCCAGTGAGCCACCTAAATAACCTCCTAATAATGTTTTAAGATATTCCCCTCCCCAAAAGATATTTACATTTTCAAAAGTGACATGTAGAGACCAGAAAGATTCAGACCCCAAATACTAGAACTTCTGACATTGTAAGAAATGGTTGGGAAAAACTTTAGGACCTTATAGAATCAAATTCAAGTACTGTCTCTTCTTGATTGTGCAGAGTAGCAGAATTCAAGCTGGGAGATACTTGTCCTTTGCTTTATCTTCCTTGGCATAGCTTTCTGGAGGAAATAACATTCAATTGATGCTCCTTTATTTGTATCACAGTCATTTTTAGAAAAACAGAATAAAACTACTTGGTATCGCACATTGGCCTCATAATAAATGTAAAATAAATAAAAATATTTTAATTAAGCAAAAATGGGGTATCTAGATGGCACAATGGACAGAGCACTGCCTTGGACCTAGGAGGACCTGAGTTCAAATCCAGCCTCAGATACTTCACTTCCTAGCTGTGTGACCCTGGGCAAGACATGTAATTCCAATTGTTTCACCACCACCCCAAAAAAGGAAAGAATAAAATTAAGCAAAACTACCAGTTGACCACATTTTGAAAATATATACAAAGTCCTGTTCTTCCCTTACCTCCAACTCAGGTGAAAATTTTCCTTAAAAAATCTACTTATGGCCATGCCATACTCACTGCTCTCCTTTGGGTCAGTCTGCCATAGAGTGTGAGGAGAGGCATCACATCACCATATGTTTATAGAACCATTATCACATCTTGAGTAGATAACTAGCCTTAAGTGCTCTGCTGCATTTTCAGAATTTCAGCCCTCTACAAGATGTGACTTAATAACTTTTTTTTAATAGCCAAAATACAAGAAAATTAAAGTAGACAGACCAAGCTACAAAATTTAAAGCCCATGAATAAATGGAAACTAGAAAAGAATAGATGTCAGTGGCCATTTAAACATGAAAATAAAAGACCTGGATTCAGACATTAACATTTCAGATAAACTATAACAAAGAAACTACATAGTTTTCATCAATGTTATATATCTGGACATGAGCAGATCATATACAATTACCAAAAATATATGAATATATATGCCATCCTTTATACCATATGGAAAAATGATAATTGCACATTCAATTTATTAAGGAGTTTGACTGATATTGTGAGTAGTGCCACTTTAAAAGTAAAAACAATGCTAATCACAAGAAATTGGAATATTTATAAATTTTAAACAGCCTCTCCATATAGTATGCAAATATTGAATTTATTTCCAGGGAACCAGAACATATATCATACTGTTACTGAAAACAAAAACTAGTACCTGGAGGTTTTAATAACTATAGAAGAATTGTACCTTAGTTTGAAACCTCCTTGTGAGATAGAATTTTCTGAAACCATAAATTGACAAACTTATTTCTTATGACTTACTTACTTACTTACACTGACAAACCAACAATTTGTTATAAAAAGGGAGTCTTGTCCCTGCAAATCCATGAAAGAGTCAGTCTGTGACTTTTTCACTCAATACTTACAGAGAAATTAAATGTTGAATATAATGTCCCTCCCCCAAGTCCCTAATAAAAAATTAGAAGATCAAAAAAATTGAACTGGAAGTATCCTCAAAGGCAAGGTAGGCCAATCCATCATATTTTTTCCACATAGATTTTTTTTTGTTTTTTACAACACCATAATTTTCCCCTAAAATATGTCTTGCAGGGAGCCATTTTAAAAGGAAAAAAGGAAACAAATCAAGACAATGTATCAGTATATTGCAAAATTATATTTATATTATATATAAGGTGCAACACTTTTGGACTTCCCACTTGTGAGGAGTACACTGGAAGCATCCTTTCATATCCCTTCTTTTAATCTTGTCCTTTATAATCTGGCAACATTCACTTTTAATTTGTATCCGTATGTTGTTCTTTTTATTTACATTGCTGTAGTCATTGTATATGTTATCTTTTTGGCTCTATTTCACTCTACTTTTTTGTATTTACATTTACATTATATATTTATACTTATTTATTATATTTATATTATATATTTATATTAATAGCTATCCTTCCATGTTTCTTGATATTTATCACATTCATTATTTCTTACAACAGCAATATTCCATTACATTCATTTACCACAATTTGTTTAGCTACTTCCCAATGGCTGAGCATCTAATTTGTCCTCAATACTTTGCTATCACAAAAAATTCTACTATGGATACTTTGATTTTATCGGGACTTTCTTTTTATTAAAGAATTCCTTGATGATGTTAAGATTATTTTGATTGGCCCCTTGTTTTCTGTGTTCAGAAGTGCTGCGCAGGTTTTTTAATTTTTTGTTTTGTTTTATTTTTTGTTTCTTGCATTATGGTGCTCAGGTTTTTGACTTACCATATTCTACTGAGAGAACTATAATTCTTGGTATAATCCCAGGAATGGAATATCTAGGTCAAGTCCCCCTCACTCCCTGAACCAGATTCTGACTCTTCTCAGCCCCCACTCCTCAGTCCCTCCCATACAAGGAGCAGGATTCCTTTCTCTCCCTCTCTTCCCACTCAAGATCTTGATTCAGCCACCCCTTCTAAATTCTGTCCATTGAGAGAAACAGCAGCCTCTTGGAGTGAAAGGTACCTTTTTCAGTGTCAAACCTTTCCCAGATTATATTGAGGGAGTTTAACATCATTGACCTCCAATTTGATCTTTCTTGGGGAGATGTTAATATAATTATCTTCTCTTGTTGTACCATGGAGGAGAAAAAGAAAAACTAAGATCTAGTTTGTGGACGGGTCCTCCTCCTCTGGTAGATAACCCCCAGGGGTATTGCTGTCCTTTCCCAGAGCCCAGGTGGAATTACCAAGAGGCAAGCAGTGATAGAGAGAGAAGGGATCATCTTTTAACCTGCCTCACTGAAGGTGTTATGCCACAGTCTCCTTGAACTGTTCTACCTCAGTTTCCCTGCATTAGTTTCCCTGAATTATATCTCCATTGCCCAGAGTTATTATGCAACCCCCACCTTTTTTCCTATCCATTAGGGACATTTCAAACATTCAAAAGATAAGACTATCTCAGATACCTAATTGACATCTTTACTTCTATGCCTGTAAAGCTTGGATAGTATACCCACATCATGGTAGGAAACTGAATCACTTCCATTTGAATTGTTTCAGGAAGTCTCTGTAAATCACCCAGCATCATAAGATACCAGACATTGAGGTCCTTTCTTGAATTAAACTGCCAAGCATTCTAATTCTAATGCAGAGAGCACAATTCCATTGGGCAATTAAGCCACATTATGCTTACCAAAAAAAAATTTTATGAAGAATTCATATAGGTCAAGCACCTCAAGGTGGTCAGAAAAAGTGATTCAAGGACACTCTTGTACCTTGTATATCATCTTGTATCTTGTATAACATGGGAAATACTGGTACAAGACTGCCCAGCATGGTGTGTCTTCATCAGAAAAGGTCATGCTCTATGAGCAAAATTAGAATTGAATTAACCCAAAGGAAACATGAAATATGCAAAATTAGAGAAGGTACTCCAAATGTTCACATGGACCATTTATGCCTGAACTATGGCAGAGCATTTCAAACTCATATTGGTCTGATCAGCCACAGTCAGACACACTATAACTCCTGAGAGTGAAACTCAGAAGGTTGACATAACTTGGATTTCTGACTGGATGGCCTCCCCAGAGAATGGGACCACCAAGCTAAACTGATCTCCATCAGTGCTTTCTCCCTGTTTGCCTCAGGGACCATTTCTTTAGTTTCTCTCTGTCCAACATACTATTCAAGACCTCATCAAATATCAGCTGAGTGAATAGGTTTGTCCTGCAACTGAGCAACCTGTGGTAGTAATTTGTGGAGAATAAAAAGCATTGAAAGGAAATAAATTAATTGTTGCTATGATTCATGATACAATATTACATTTTGTGAATCAGGAATATATTTTTGCTACCAGATTGCTGGAAGATTAATACTACTTGCTGAACATTTTTGCTTCATTTGTATAAAAATACAGTTTGCACATATGAAATTGTGCATTTTGAGAAATAGAATACGGAGCAGGACACTTGTAACTCAAAAAAGAGAGAGAACAATTGAAAACATGCACCAACACTCCCTCCATTTTAGTTTTGGCTTGCAGCCTTTTCAAGTTGAAGAATTTAGCATCAGCCATCAGTTGTGTAGAATCTTACAGCAACATTGATAAACATTTCTCAGCAAAAGTACATTTAAGAAATTTCATTTAAAATATGGTTTTAAAAATGCTGATCCTGATTAGTTATTTAAGTATATTTAATTATACAGGAAACTATGACATTCACAGATTGACTGTAAATTACTTTTAGTCTTTGTGAAGACAGAAGTAATATATAATTCCCAGAAAGTGCTTTTGCCTAAGGCTTTCCAGCTTTACCACAATGATTCATACATAATGATTTCTAAGTAGAAATGTTACTTTCACTGAAAGTGTCCTGATATTTTAATTACTCTTAACCACCATGTAAACATAAAACTGTTTTTATTACCTTGTGCACAGGTAACAAAAGAATTAAAAATGATTTGTAAGTCATTTGTTTCCAAAGTATTTTGGTAGTCCCATAAGAATAGTTGAACTTGGAGGATTCTGAGAAGATGGAGAAGTAAATAAGAAAATTTCAATCTCTCCAACCCCCCCCCCAAATAACAAAATAAATTTGCATTTCAAGGTGAATATAGAGAAGTTTAAAAAAAAAAAAAAGAGTTGAGGCAGAAACTTAGTCTTCTCAGGCAACCAGAGAAAAGCAGAAAAATACTAAGGGGAAGGAGGTTTGTCCTGGTGAAAGACCTCCAGGCTAATTCCCTTGAAACTACAAGCAATGGGCCTTGGAGCTAGCTGGTTTGAGCTCCAGCCACAGAAACTTTCATTTCCCATATCTTGTGGGTGTATGAGTCAGAGAAGACTGAGGGAACCTCTGCTAATAAGGAATGCTAGCCCCAGCTGTGTTGCTGAGAGGGGGCTCTGGGAGAAAACCCTGCTGACTGCAGAAGTAGTAAGGCAGAGAAGCTGCTGGCTATCCAGGCACTTCAAAAAGGATGAAATTATTGATTTCAAGTTCTAGTCCAGAAGGAAGAACTTAAGGAAAACCTGAGGCCAAAGGCATCATTTCCCACACATCAAGACTAGAGATGATTGCACTAATAAGCTCTTATTTTAAAAAAATAAATAAACTGGCAAAGGAGAAAAAATCCAACCCTAGAAAATCACTGTGAGAAAAGGGAAGATCAGGATTCATTTTTGGAGGATACTGAAGAAAAAAATATCTCCTATCTCATAGAATAATGTTAAATGATCACCTACCCAAAAAGAATTCATGAAATTCTCAAATGAGAGAGATTAAGGAAAAACTACAAAAAGAATAACAACAACAAAAATCCAAGAAAAGCGAGGAGATTATGAAAAGAAAGTCAACCAACTAGAAAAAGAGTTCCAGAGTCTTAAGGAAGAAAATGACTTCTTAAAAACTAGAATTGCAAAAGGGAAAGCCAGTAAAGTTATAAGAGAATAAGAAATGATAAAATAAAATAGAAAGAATGAAAAAATAGAAGAGAATATGAGACATTTTATAAGAAAAACTACAGATGAAGAATAGATCAAAAAGAAAAACAAAAATAATTGGGCTACTTGAAAGCTATAATCAAAGAACCTTGATACAATAATGCAAGAAATAATTAAATTATCCTTAAGTGTTAGAACAAGAGGGAAAAGTAGAAATAGAACAAAATCCACTGATCACTGATGTGGACTGACTCTCTTCCCTTGTCAGGAAGAAGTTCAAGCAGCTATTATCATGTATAACTAATTTCCAGATTATCCTGTTTGTACTGAGTGATTATAAGGATGGAATTCTTTATCGTCTCCATTAGCTATCCCTCAATCTCTGTGCATCTTTAAACAAACTTTGAGATATTGATTTGGATATCTTTAGACTGGTCTAGGATCTGCTCTGTCAGGTGCATTCCATCTGGCTCCTGGGTCCCTCCTTCTGTTTTACCACATTTACTTCCCTAGTTTCCCTGAGAAACCCCAAGGCTGTATTTCCCCTATAAAAAAATCTACTCATGATGAAGATCTTTGCTAAGTTCTCTTCAGGACTAAGCCCACTATGAGGTTACTCTCTCTACCTCCTTATAGTGTCTTTCCTTTAATGATATTATCTTTCTCCTCATCTAGCTAACTCTGGTTAATCTGCTAAACTCCTCTATGGATCTAACCTGCCAATCAAAAGCATATCCAGGCTTCATGTCATATTCCTTCAATAGACTCTTCCAAATTCCTTTTCTTGGTAATCCTATTGCTCTTTCAACTATATTTCATATTTTCCACTCCTGGTGCTTAATTTACCTCTTATTTTGTTTGTAACCTCTTAACCTAAAAAAAAAAATCTGCCTTTTGACAAAGAGAATCTCCATTGTAATATTGTCATATGTTTTATTTCAAATTAGAAATTGCTATCCTGATCTCATCAATCACTACCTGAAAGAGATCATAATGAGGAAAATCTACAGGAATATCATTGCCAAGTTCTGAAACTCCAGATCATGGAGAAAATTTTATGAGTAACAAGAAGAAAAACAATTCAATACAGTGTGGCCACAGTTAGAATTCCTTCAGACCTTGCAGTAGCTATGTTCCTAGAAGAAAAGTTGAGCATTATATTTTTCAGAGACTTAGAAAGGAAATATTTTGAAGGAAATCTGCCACCAAATTGAACCAGGATTATACCTGGTAACTAATAATCTATTTGAGTTGAATCGGGTAGTATAGAAATATAATTTGTAGATGGAAGATTAAGAGCTGTTGTAACTATATAGTAAGAACATTTGGCTTTTCTTTATACATCTTTCTTGCAGAAAAGAATTTCCTTACCTACTTCTCAAACTAGTAATGTGGCATTTTCTTTAAGACCCAATTCAAAGATGACCTAGAAGTGAGTTATATATTTGGCTAATTGGTTCACTATTCTCTTAAGTCGTTTGCCCTTGGTGGATAGTTTTAAAAAACTGAAAGATGTTCAAGTAACATGGATGCAGACCATTGAAATCAAGCTAAAGTTCAATTCTATTGCTTCTGTAACTGCTTGTTACAAAAATGGTTGTAGAAACCATATTGTTTCACTAATCTGTGCAGAAACTTTTCCTCAGTGGGAATAATGTGCAGCACATAGGCATAAAAAGTAAATTGAATTACCAATGATAATGTCTGCTCTTCATGCCTTATTCCTCAGTCTGGTTAAGCAGTAACTTCTATACTTTTATGGTAGTATTTAATTGTAGGAAAGTACCACAGCCAAGTTTCATTTGCTCTTCATAGCAACCCTGTGAGATAGGTGCTACTATTAGTCCTATTTGACAATTTAGGAAATTAAGGCAAACAGATTAAATGACTTGCTCGGCATCACACCTAATCAGTGTCTTGACTTAGTCTTCCTGATTTCTGGCCCAGTGCTCTATCCACCATATCATTTAGCTATCCTAATCTTATGCAGTATATAATACATAGCATCACACCAAAAGTTATATAAAGTAACTAAATTTATAATGCACATATAGAAACATACTATATGCCTTTGTCAAGTCCACAAACGTTTATTAAGAACTTAATTTATTTCCAGTGCTGTGCTAAGCTCTAGGAATACAAATACAAGTAGAAAAAACTCATTGCTCTCCAGGAACTTATATTCTAATAATGGGGGGGAAACACCGAAAGGAGTAAGATGAAAATCCTTAGCATGGAGGTATGGTAGAAAAATCTGTATAAGCAGGAGAGCAGCCAGGAGGGGAATGAAAATGTGATTGCTCTGGACATCCTCCTTAAATGGAGCAGTAATATAAGTTAACATTGCATTTGGGGTTATTCAGTATTTTTAATCAAGTTCAACTCTTCATGACACCATTTGAAGTTTTCTTGGCAGAGACACTTGACAAGGATTTCTCCAGTTCATTTTACAGATGAAGAAACTGAGGCAAATGGGTCAAGTGACTTGCCCAGGATCACATAGCTAGGAAGTGATTTCAGGCCAGATATCAATTCAGGTCCTTCTAATTCCAGGATTGGGGGAGTCTATCCACTGAGCCACCCAAGTGACCCTCTGACAATATTTTAAGGTATTCCCCTCCCCAAAAGATATTTGTGTTTTCAAAAATGACATGGAAACCAGAAAGTTTCTGACCCCAAGTACTTGAATTTCTGACATTGGGAGAAATGATTGGGAGAAACTTTAGGGCTCCCAAAAACAAAGTTCAAGTATTGTAAATTCCTCTGATTTGAGTAGACTAGCAGGATTCAACTTAGGAGATTCTTACAAAAGGATATAAGGCACAATCCCCTTCTGTGTGTGTCTTGTTTGGTCCCCATTCTACCAAATAATAGGTCAAATTTCTGGGTTGAAGGATGGACTCATCATACCAGAATTAAAGGACCAGCAGACACTCCATCCTCTCTCTTTGGTACGGACTGCTGTGCCTGATGTTAAGAGGATCTGGAACGGTCCTTTCCAGCTCAGGGTCAGCTTGTCCTCCTTCCACATCTGAACCAGAACCCAGTCTCCATCGTGAATCCTAAGGGAGAAGTCTGAGCAATAAGCCCTTTTAGTTATAAAGGTTTCAGATGTTACAGTAAAGACATGACATATTTCCTTAAAAACAAATTCTTGGTTTCAAATATTGGATCCAAGGAGGAATTTTGAATCCCTTTTGGATAAGGGTGACCATACAATAATTCATAGGTGATAATCCCACATCTCTTCAGGGTTTTGTTCTAATTCTTAATAAGGCAAGGGGAAGGCACTTGGTCCAGGGCAATTGTGTCTCAGCCAATTTAGTCAGTTGCTGTTTAATTTCCTTATCCATCCTTTCCACTTTACCTGATGAGGGAGGATGCCATGGGGTATGTAAGTCCCATGATATTTCTAGAGCTTGAGCCACAGATAGGAGGACCTTAGCCACGAAAATGGGTGCCTTGGTCTGAATCTGCCTGCTCCATCAACCCATACCCCAGAATGATATGCTCAAGGAGTACTTTTACAACTGCTGAGGCAGTTGCCCAGGCAAGGGGAAAGGCCTCCACCCATAAGGTCAGATGGTCCACTACGACCAATAGGTTTTTGAGATGCCCTACTGATAGCAGCTTAGGTAAAATCCACCTGAATGCTTTGGAAAGGCCTGATACCAGGGGGCCTTCCTCCTTTTTGGACTTGTCATTGGGCCGCCCTATTCATCATCTGACAAACAGGACACTCGCTGACCAGTTGCCTGCTATTGTGTACAAGCCCAGTGCCATCAATTTAGTCAGCACCACGTCACAAAGGCCTTAGACACCCCAATGACTACCCTGATGTAAATGTTGGAGTACGTGTCTCATACCTGCTGTGGTCAGTACCTCTCTGCCATCAGGGAGGAACCAGTGCCCCTCTTTATCCTACTGAGTGCCAAGGCTTTACATTTCCTGCTTTTCTTCTGGGGTAAGGGAAGGTGGAGGCATTGGAGGCAAAAATGCCAGAATTAGCACCATCATCTCTCCATACTTACAGATTCCTCTTCTCCAGCCCGTTTTGGCTCCTCATCCACAAAGCAGTTTCCCCTTGTCTTAAATGAATCTCCTCTTGGTGCCCCTGCACATGAATCACGGCAACGTTCTTAGGTAACCTAAGATTAGTCAAAATTCTAGTAATCAATGCCCAGTGTGCCAATCCCTTTCCTTAACTGTTTTCATTCTTTCCCTCAAGTAATTTATAGGATCTAATTTCTTTTTCCCTTCACTTATACAATGACCTAAATATTTTACCTCATATTTCACAAACTGCAATTTGTCTTGAGAAATTCTCAGTCCCTGTGCTCCTAAATAATTTAACAAAGTAATAGTGACTTGGACAAGGTCACTCTTTTTCCTCCCTGCCACAAGAAGAGCAACTACATATTGTAAGACTTTTAACAATAAGAAATTTGTCCAGAATGTTCACAAAATTCTTATATACCCAAATATCTGTTGAATTTTGAATAAATTGAATATTATACCAATCATTTTGCTTTTAAAATACCCAATACACAGAAAAATCCCAAACTATATATTTTTCACAACAAAAACATTTTCAAAAGGAAGAAGGAAAAAACTATTATTCTTGGAGTCCCTTTCAGATAATTGGCATCAATACAGTTATTTAAAACTTCCTATTTTCTTATAAAAGAATCTGAAAAGTTCTTGAAAACATCAATTAAACTTTTTTAAATAACTCTTTCAAACTACGTACCACATTTCTGATCATATCTTTAATATTCATAACCATTATGTATCTAAAGAAACAAATATTCAATCAATTAACATCTTGCAAGAGCAGCCTGCCCCTTTAAATCACAGTTTGTTTTCTTCAGCCAAAAGCAGCTGCATCTTTCCACTGCTGCTCTGCTGCTCTTCCCCTGCAAAAACACATCCCATCTCACAGCCATCTCTCTCATTTCTTCTTGAAATTATTTGCTCCTACTAATCAGTCCTTTTTAAATCACCTTCATACTCCTGTCCCATCTCTCTGTCTCTCTTCTCCCAATGTCTACTTACTCAAACTTTCTCCAACATACTTTAAACACTTCCAAACTAATAACACTTCTGATAGATGTTCCATTTAAACTATTAATTGCTTTTGTAAATCAATCTCTCTTTTCTCTTGTCTTTAAATCACCCTTTTCTTTAACTTTAAACTTCAAGATTCACAATTAATTTTGAACCAAATTTCATAAAACTTATAGTTTACAAATTACCCAATACTTCTAGAAAACAACATACCATTTAAGTAGGGAGATACAAACACAAGCTCTCCTAAAGGTTTCTCTGGCATTTTGTTTAATAACCTATATTTTAATTTGAAGTCCAACCAAACAATAAGGCAAAAAAAAAAGTTTTTTCCCCTCAGTTGTAAAGGCCACAATATTCAAAGAATTTTATCTTCTTAATAAATCTAACACGTGCAAGGCAACAATAAAATTATTTTCCCCAATTTCAAAATTATAATACCTCTTTAAAATATAGTAAGTTCCCAAAACTCTTAATCAAAAGTTGCAGGCAAACAATTATCAAGTTTAGCTCTCTTAAACTTTCTGTTCTCTAATTCCATGAAAGCAAACTTGCTAATAATGATTTTTCTTTCTTCTCCTGGCACAATTTTTAGAAACATGCCTAGTTTTCCCACAGTTCCAACAGGTCAGAGAGCCCCCATATTCAGCTATTTACCTCTCTTGGTTGGGCCATTTTCCCCTCTACAATTGTGCTCAGTTTGGCAAGATAAATTATTCTGAAGTATAAACCTATATATTTTACCTTTTGAAATGTTGTATTCCAAGATATCTCCTTAATTGTAATAGCAGATTCCAAGTCTTGTATGAGCCTGACTGTAGTTTCTTAATACTTGAACTTCTTTATGGGTATTTACAGGGTTTTTATTTGATGTGGAAGCTCTGGATTTGGGCTATCATTTTTCTAGAACTCTTCCCCTTCAGGTTCATTTAGGAAGTAATCAATATATTCTTTCTATCATTTCTTTGTCTTTTGATTCTAATATAACTGGGCAGTTTTCATTTATAATTACTTGATATATCACATACAGGGATTTTTAAATTGTGGCTTTTAGGTAGTCAATGGTTCTTCAATTATCTCTCTTTGATCTGTTTTCCAGAACAATTTTTAAATATCAAATAGCTTACATAATCTTCTCTTTTCTTAATTTTTAATTTTGTTCTAATATTTCTCATTCTCTCATGGAATCCTTGGCTTTTTTTTTGATATATTGTAGCTTCCAGGAAATATATTTTTTAGATAAAATTTGCCACTTTTCTTGTCTAAGCTACTTATTCTCCTAATTCATTTCTCTAGAGTTCTTATTTCATTTTTTATCTCTTGCTTCATTTCTTCTAGGTGTTTATATCAGAAGGGGATGGAAAGGGAGAGGAGAGAAAGGGGAAGGGAAGGAATAAGGGACTTACCAAACAGCAGAATGGAACCGTAGGGAAGAGGTTTTACCAGAGTGGGAAGATAGTTAACAAAGAGGAAGAAAATACATTTAGCAAAGGAAGTCACAAATTTAAGATGCCCTAAGCTGCTTTTAGGCAGCCAGCAGTTTTCTGTATTGGTCTTGTAGAAATAGATATTATTCATTTCCCCTGGTAGAGGAAGGAAAGGAAACCATTAAGAATTAAGAAATTCCTCCTCATTCTCTGCTTTCCCACCCTAAAGAAACCTCTAGGTTTTTTCAACATTAACCTTTGCATAGCCTTGTGTTTCAAATTTTCCCTTCCTTCCTCCTACCCCCTCCCCTAGATGGCAAGCAATCCAATATATGTTATACATTTAAAATAAATGTTAAATTCAATAAATGGAAACATTTATACAATTATCTTGCTGCACAAGAAAAATCAGATCAAAAAGGAAAGAAAAATGAGTAAGAAAACAAAATTCAAGCAAACAACAACAAAAAGAGTGAGAATATTACACATTCAGTTTCTGCAATCCTCTCTCTGAGAGTGTAGATGGCTCTCTTCATCACAAGATCATTGGAACTGATCTCAAACATCTCGTTGGAAAGAGTCGCATCCATTAGAATTGATTGTTACATAATATTGTTGTTGCCATGTATAATGACCTCCTGTTGCTGTTCATTTCACTCAGCATCAGTTCATGTAAGTTTCTCCAGGCCTCTCTAAAATCATCCTGTTGGTCATTTTTTACAGAACAATAATATTCCATAATATTCATATACCACAATTTATTCAGCCATTCTCCAATTGATGGGCATTCACTCAGATTCCAGTTTCTTGCCACAAGGAAAAGGGCTGCCACAAACATTTTTCACATGTGGGTCCCTTTTCCTCCTTTAAAATCCTTTTGAGATATAAGCCTAGTAGTAACACTGCTAGACCAAAGGGTATGCACATTTTAATAACTTTTTGAGCACAGTTCCAAATTGTTCTCCAGAATGGCTGGATCCATTCATAATTCCATCAACAATGTATTAGTGTCCCAGTATGTGATGAATTATTAAGTTAGTAACCAACTATTTGAGAGAAATTCCCTAAGTTACTCAGAGAGGTTCCTGAGTCTGGCTATAATGTAAAAGTGTTACTGCACAACTCCTTACTAATTGTGATTATTATGTATTCTCATGCTGAATCCTGAAGAGAAGAATCTATTTTGTTGCTATTATAATCATCCCCCTGCTTTTTCCTCTTATAGCAAATTTCTATCATCAGAGTATGTAGTCAATAGAATCCATGAGCACAATTCAACTATATAATATCTTGCTGTTTTCAAACTGAAAATATGTAGTCATTATATTTTAATAATGAGGTAAATGAGTATTTGGCCTAGTCATCCATCTGTTACTAGATGTATACGTTTCTATGAAATAAAGTCTTTAAAGATTTCAAAATAAGATTAAAAGTAATTGATATAACTGTCTGTGGGACCTAAATGTTATTTTATTGATTATTAAAACTAAAGCTGAAACATCTAGTAATATGTAGAAGAGAATTTTAGTGTATTCAAATCATCTTAGAAGAATATAATTTATGGGCTATTATTATTATATTGTTATATCGATGGGAAAGTCAATTTTATTTGAATTTGTTACTCTTGTGGGAATAAATTTGTTTGTACTATGCATCCTATGGCACAAACATGTTTCCTTTTAAATAAGTTATTTAATATGAACAGCTACTTGCCAATCTATATTGGCCTCTCCATTTTATAGCAGTCCTTTGTGGACTGGTCTTTCAATCTTAGACGATACTAACTCCTGGTTGTTAGGTTTGTTTTATTCTAGGTTTTGGTCAACGATAGCTTCAGAGTTTGTTTGGTAAGCTTCAACCAGCTTCAGGGATCTGATTCAACCTACTGGATGCTTCAATCAGTTCCAGTTTAGCATCCCTCAAAAAGGGGATACTGCAGGTAACCTAGCCCTATACTCCAAAAGTCTCTATTGATTTGGGGAGGAACTAGAACTGGTTGGTAAATGAACCCCCAATTGGTAGGTCTTCAGCAAGGTGTTTGCTGATCCTGTAAAGGGAGAGGTTACTTAGTATTAATGCTCTTCCCCTGTTACAATAGTATTTGGGACTTAAAATGGGGAACATTAGGTTAAGATTTGAGTAAATATTACTAAAAAAGATACCCTACAAACAATTCAAGTTGACACTTGTCAAATTATAGAATGTAGAGACTTGATTGGCCACAGATGAGTAATAATAAGTGTCTGTGCCCTGATTGAGAAAGAGGATTTTATAGAACTGTTTATACAATTTGGAATAATGTCTGGCTTGCTACAAGAGTTAGACATTTAGAAAATGTGGATCAAAGAGCGAGTTGAACAAGTGGTTTGGGAATAGATATAATAAAAATGGGTTATAGATCTCTTAAGAAGATTTAGAACCGTGGTTATTAAATCCTAAGCAAAGTTGAGGATTTAAGGTAAATTATAGACCCCAATGCCTGGATAAAATTGGTAAAGTACCTGAAAAGTCTGAACAATGGTGCTATTACAAAGGTTTTGCAGGGGCTCAGGAAGAGAATTTCAATACCTGTGCTTTGTGTTGCCCCGTCACTCAGGTTGTACCATTCCCTTTTGGTATGGAAAAACATGGAAAACTGAATTCAAGTGTGTAGTCCTTTTGTTTCTAAAATAACATTCTTGGGGAAAATTGCAGTGCTTTGTTCTACTTATCCTCTTCTGTGAGGGAATAAACCAGGCTATACCAGCCCCTTATTCCAGCTCTGGAGATCATTCAGCTTGTGTTTCATAGCACAAAACCTAGGAACTACAGTGGCATGTACCCAAGTCTGGCATGTAATAGAGGATAGCTCAGGCAATTTCTCAACATACCACCTTGGTGATATTGTAGAATTAGCACTCTCAAACCTACTTTGTTTAGGAAATGAGTGGGTACTTGTGCACTGATCGAATTTGGCTATTCCTTCTACTCTGAAATTTGATGAAGAAAGACCAAATTAGGAAGAATTAAGTCAAGTAGTTGGTGAATTCAAGGCTAGAAACCAAGTTAGTTCTAAAGCTGAATCATTCCTATTCTGGTAGTAACTATTATGGAATAAATTACACTTGGATGCTACAAGCAGGATGGCCTGGGAAAACAGTATGGCCTTGAACATGCTTTTATATCACCAATACTGACCCCAATGGTGCTATTACAAAGGTTTTGCAGGGGCTCAGGAAGAGAATTCAGGAATAAACAACCCTATCACTAACTGGTTAGATAGAGAGGTTGGCAGATAGAGAGGAATGATAGTATTTATCTTCAACTACTTAATAGTAATCTTAGGAATCCTCACAGCTGTGGGATATTATATAATCCCTTGCATTAGAGAATTAGTTCAAACACTAATAGAGACTTCCCTAAAAAAGGTGAAATTAATATGCCTATCCACCAATTTGCAAATTTTGGTCTTTTCAGAATAATGTTCAAAAGGGCACTTTGATTGGTACTTAGATGAAGAAGGAGTTGTTTGTGGAAAACGATCTATCAAATTGCTGTTTGAAAACAGAGGATAATGAACAAATTGTAAAGGAAATCACCAAAAAATCAGAAAAATAGCTACGTACCAGTCCAAAAATTGAATAGTCTCTTTGATACATCTTCTTGATATAATTGGTTTATGGAAACAGGAGCATTTTTCTTAATAGCTTTGGGCAGCTTGATTCTATTACTTCTATGTATATTCTGTTTTATGCAACTAATTATGAGGACTATACAGAGTATGAGAGATACACATTTTAGCAGAAATGGAAATGTCAAAATGATGATCATAAAATCCAAGGATTGAGTCATCTAAAGATGAATGTGAATGAATGTTGAAAAAGATTTGAAAATAGGAAGGAATGTGGAAAACAGAATCCCTATTAAGAAAAAGTGGAAGGAATTGTGAGAAACTAAACAGAAGATGTGTCAATGTTAGAATCTTGGTCCTAACCTAGACCAAGGTTAGGAGCCAGAAAAGTAAGGAATAAATAAATCATAGACCTAAGCTTAGGTCTAAGAACCCCAAAAAGAATTGAATACAAAAATAAGGCCTAGGGAGGTTAAGTGAGCATCAATAGCAGCATTTGAACCCAGATAGTCTTACTTCGGAGTCAATACTCCTACAATACATGGCAGCTCCTTAATAAGAACAACGAAAGAAGAATTTCTTAGAAGTCAAATAAAGAGAGAGTACCCAGAAAGAGGAAAGAATAATAATATTTGGTATGCATATAATCTTTTAAAATTTGCAAGCAATTTACTGCTTTACAACATTCTTGTGAGGTAGTATTTTCTCCATATTACCAATGAGAAAACTGAGGGTCAGAAAAAAAAAAAAAGTTAAATAACTTGCCCAAGACCAGGCAGTTTAGAAATTGCAATGGGATTTGAACTCAGCTCTGATTTCAAGTCCAATCTTATTTCAATCAGGTCACAAATGTGGCAGAAAGGTCAAGCAGGATATAGACTAAGAAATCATGAACTTAAGACTACCATTAGTGATTTTGATAAAAAGCAATCTCTGAAACATTTGGAAGGTAGAAGCCAGATTATTGGGGGCTGAGGAAGAAAGAATGAATGGAAATCAGAAGCTATAGAAAGATAAGCAATCCCACAAGAGTCAAGAAAATATACAAGGGACCCCAAAAGAGATAGAGAGGAAAGATAGAGAAAGTGAGAGACAGACAGAAAGAGAAAAAAAATGACAGAAAGACACACAGAGACAGAGAGACAGAGACAGAGGGGAGAGAGACCAGAGAAACATGAGGGTAGAAAAGCAGAAAAGAAAGGAGAGGGAAAAAAAAAGAAGACAGAGAGTAAGAAAGAAGGAGAGTGAGAAGTGAGAAAGAAAGAGGACATCATCAAGAGTGAAATATAACTGTGGATTATGATAAATGAAGTGGTTATTGATTAACATGGGTGGTCAAATTCAGCATCTGGTGAGCTCTATGCAATCAGTCACCTCTCTAAACTAGAAGAAACTAAACAACTGTCAGAAGGGTTGGAAGTCATGGTGGAAAAGAATGATATGAAGGTTCAAGAGGGTCCAACAATTCACTCACCCAAGAAATTTCTTGCATATAAATATACACATATACATATATATGCACATATATGTGCTGGTACATATGTGGATACCTGTATATGCCTATGTATGGGTATATAAATATACATTTTCTACCCTCCCTCAGAAAAGGCAAAGAGAAGATTAGTTTCTTTTTTTTTTATTTAGAATTTTTTTCCACAGTATATATGCATGAGTATTTTTTATAATATTATCCTTGTATTCATTTTTCCAAATTATTCCCCCCCTCCTTCTACTCCCTCCCCCCCATGACAGGCAATCCCATACATTTTACATGTGTTACAATATAACCTAGATACAATATATGTGTATAAATATCATTTTCTTGTTGCACATTAAGTATTAGATTCTGAAGGTATAAGTAACCTGGGTAGATAGACAGTAGTGCTAATAGTTTACATTCACTTCCCAGTGTTCCTTCTCTGGGTGTAGTTATTTCTGTCCATCATTGATCAACTGGAAGTGAGTTGGCTCTTCTTTATGTTGAAGATATCCACTTCCATCAGAATACATCCTCATACAGTATTGTTGTTGAAGTGTATAGTGATCTTCTGGTTCTGCTCATTTCACTCAGCATCAGTTGATGTAAGTCTCTCCAAGCCTCTCTGTATTCATCCTGCTGGTCATTTCTTACAGAGCAGTAATATTCCATAACCTTCATATACCATAATTTACCCAACCATTCTCCAATTGATGGACATCCATCTTCCAGTTTCTAGCCACTATGAAAAGAGCTGCCACAAACATTTTGGCACATACAGGTCCCTTTCCCTTCTTTAGTATTTCTTTGGGATATAAGCCCAATAACAGCAATGCTGGGTCAAAGGGTATGCACAGTTTGACAACTTTTGGGGCATAGTTCCAAATTGCTCTCCAGAATGGCTGGATTCTTTCACAACTCCACCAACAATGTATCAGTGTCCCAGTTCTCCCACATCCCCTCCAACATTCATCATTATTTGTTCCTGTCATCTTAGCTAATCTGACAGGTGTGTAGTGGTATCTCAGAGTTGTCTTAATTTGCATTTCTCTGATCAGTAGTGATTTGGAACACTTTTTCATATGAGTGGATACAATTTCAATTTCATCATCTGAGAATTGTCTGTTCATATCCTTTGACCATTTATCAATTGGAGAATGGTTTGATTTCTTATAAATTAGGGTCAGTTCTCTATATATTTTGGAAATGAGACCTTTGTCAGAACCTTTAACTTTAAAAATATTTTCCCAATTTGTTACTTCCCTTCTAATGTTGTTTACATTAGTATTGTTTGTACAGAAACTTTTTAGTTTGATGTAATCAAAATCTTCTATTTTGTGATCAATAATGATCTCTAGTTCTCCTCTGGTCATAAATTCCTTCCTCCTCCACAGGTCTGAGAGGTAGACTATCCTCTGTTCCTCTAATCTATTTATGATCTCATTCTTTATGCCTAAATCATGGACCCATTTTGATCTTATCTTGGTATATGGTGTTAAGTGTGGATCCATATCTAATTTCTGCCATACTAGTTTCCAGTTTTCCCAACAGTTTTTTCCAAATAATGAATTTTTATCCCTAATGTTGGTATCTTTGGGTTTGTCAAAGATTAGATTGCTATAGATGTACCCTTTTTTGTCCTTTGTATCTAATCTGTTCCACTGATCTACCGGTCTATTTCTTAGCCAATACCAAATGGTTTTGGTGACTGCTGCTATATAATATAGCTTTAGATCAGGTACACTTAGACCACCTTCCTCTGAGTTTTTTTTCATTAGTTCCCTTGCTATTCTCGACCTTTTTATTCTTCCATATGAATTTTGTTGTTATTTTTTCTAGGTCATTAAAATAGTTTCTTGGGAGTCTGATTGGTATGAAGATTAGTTTCAAAACCAGGATGAGCTGAGTTCAAGTTCTACATCTGACACATCAGTGTGGCCCAAGAAAACGCTTTGAACCTCTCAGTGCTCGGGTCAACTCTCCAAGACTGTACCACCCAGAAGGCATTATCTTGCATTAAAAAAGGGAATTTCATCACCCCAGAGTTTCCAATACTAAAGAAATAATGGGTCTTATCCATGTTATTGTGTATACCTTTTGCACCAGATTTAAATTTAGCTCATTGAATTGACTCATGGTTTGATTGAAATAGCAGAGTCATCTTAAAGTTTTGGCAATAAGTATTGCATAAAGGGTGAAAAACAGAGCTAACTAAAAAGAGTTGGGCACTTGATAAAATGGAATCCCTGGAACCCAAAATAATGTTGAAAGGATCCTGATAACATAGAATCCAGAGATGTTATTACATCCTTAGAATGTAGACCAAAGAATATCAGAACAGTAATAATTATTGAACACAGAAGAAAAGTCATTAGCCCTCTGAGACCTTAAATTAGAACACAAAATGTTCAGAAATAGAGACCTTATATTACAGAATTCCCAATATGAAAAATTCCTTAGAGATTAATTTTCCTTGCAGTGGCAAACTAAAGTCTTCAGAGCTTAAATGACTTCCCAAGGTTTTACGGTAAGGCAGTGTCCAAGCTCCAGAGTAGAACACAGTCTATGTATTTCCCAACCAACATTCTTTCAGCTGCAGCCTAATGTCAGAAGTTAGTTCAGAATTTGCAGGATGGCATATGAGAATAGCGTGAAGGTTCAAAGACATAAAAAAGTCCATAGAGACAAAGAGACTTTTCTTAATAGTTGTAAAAGGAAGAACAGGGAGAGTGATTAGACAACAAAGTGCTGTAAGGACTTTTTGTTTTCCCCAAGTCTTTCCCTGATACACATAAACTAACCAAATCAGCTTGTGAAATTACACAATTCTTGCTCAATGATGTTTTCACAAGGATAAATTTGGCCCATCAGTAAATTTGTGTGACATCCTTTCTACCACTCTTATGGAAGAACGGAAATGGAGAAAAAGAAGTTCATTGTATTAGGAGGTTCCAAGACATTTTCTTTTAAGCCTTCCCGCTACCCTGACCCACCCCAGGAACCTGATAGAAATCTATTAGAAGGGCCAAAAACAATTTTCTTGGGGAAGTACTCATGGCCTGGCCCTGTTTATTTCATTTCCTTGAACTAAGATTCAAGACTTTGGGCAACAGAGTGCCATTGTTTTCCACATAAAAGTCTGGATAAGAAGAAAAAAGAAGAGATGTGGGGGCTATAAATAAGATGGAGACAGTTGAATACATATGCCTTGTCATTGCCTGAACAGACCTGAAGGGTCTCACCAGCCTTCCTCTGCTCTTCAGTACCATATAATGGCCCAGAAATTTGTAGACTATTGGAAAAGGAAGGGGCCTGAAATGTTGTCTACTCCAATCTACTCATCATACAAAGGAAAAACTAAGACCCCAGGATGGGAAATAATTTAGTTTTATGAGATCAGGTCCATAAAAACCCAAGTATCCTGATTCTAAATCTAGGGTTCTTTTGGATATTAATAAACTATACTTCAGAACCTAGGGACAATCTCCAATTGCCTGGGAATCATTCATCAGGGTCCAGAATAAGGATCCCTCTTGGCAGGAGGAAAGGGATGGACTCATTTCTTTGTTGCCCCTATAATATTTCTTTTATAGAGGGAGAGACTGCATATAGGCATAACTACAGATCCAGGAACATTTCTTAGCTGACTTCTGATAAACCCTATGTAAAGTTCATTATTTGAGTGGCAGCTGTCATAAGTAGCCTTGAGAAGTCTAAAGGGAAGCTTTGGAGGGTTGTCCAGGAAACTGGAATGAGCCAACTGGCACAGAGAAGAACTCACACAGCATCTAAATAAATAATAGGTGAATATAAATCACCTGGGTGAGTGGAGGCCAGCAAAGCAGTTCCAGCCTAAAACAGGTAAGCAAGAAATGGGGAAGAGCATGGACCCTGGGAGCAGATGTGAGCCCAGAATTTGGGGGGTGGTGATGCAAATAGGGATGGGAGTTCTATACCCAGCTCTAAAGATATCAGAGCTTTCAAAGAGCAGAAGAGGGAGATAAGAAGCTATGATCAAGGAAGGTTCAGAAGGATGAGACAGAATAGGAGAAAGAAATTTGAGTCCTTTGAAACGCTAAATGGTGCAATGAGTAGAACTCTGGGTGCAGAGTGAAAAAAATACCTGAGTTCAAATATGCTCTAATCACTTACTAGCTATGACTCTAGACAAGTTATATAAATAGCTTCAGCTTCCTCATATGTAAAAAGAGGTTAGATTTTTAATGGCCTCTAAGGTCTCTTTCCAGCTCTAAATCTATAAATCTGTATACTAGATATTCTTGCTCTCTACAATCATTTCTCCTTCTTTCCTAGCTTTCTCTCCAGGCTTGGTTCCTAAGCCTCACCTCTGAAGGACCAGGGGTGGAATCCTAGCTCTCTGCAGCTTACTATCTGTTTGACATCAGACAAGCGACTTCCATTCTATTGGTTTAATTCTAGATTTCTAAGATCCTTTTCAGCTCTAAATTCTATAACATGCTTCTTGGCAGACAGATGTAGGAATACAGCTGCAGACCATGGCATACCTTTTCAGACATCACCAAAATATTGATATATTTAATTTGACTCTACTTATTACAAAGGAGGGCTTGGGATTCAATGCTGTGGAAACACTCATGGCAGGGGAGGGGACAATAAGTAATGAAAAAACAAAAAAGCATCGGTAAAATAGTTCTAGAGATATAGAAGAAGAGAAAAACTTCCTGAAGAATAATGAACAGGGTAATTTAGTTACTACCTTGTTAAATTTAAAAGCCCTGCAAAGAATAACTATGTGGAAAAGGTACATTTGAATTCAGGATTTAACATAACATTTTTGTTCTTTGTACACAAAAATGTTTGTGCTTATTGACAGGACTTTAAGTTAATGATTCGAAAATAGGAAATTTAGAAAATAAGTAAATAAATCATATGGCCTTATGCTTTTTTATGCCATCATATCTTCTTTGCAGACCATGCGATTCTTCCTGGTCCTTGTTGTCTTGGGGGGAATAGCCTGCAGTCTCCATGGTAAGTCTTGATCCCTCCCTCTTGGATTTCTGTAAAGACATCTTATTATGTCCACCTTCCCACTCTTACCCATCTACTGTGTGGATTATGTGACATAGGACGTGACCTAACTATAACAGGGATTTCTAGATAAATTTCAATGCCCTGCCAACCCATGCCCCAAGAAAACTTAGAGCTTTCTCCATGTGGAAAGCAAAAGGGCAGCCATAACTGGGCAATCATCATTCCTTTGTTTCTTCTAGAAGAACTTGGCACTGGAATTATACCTATCACACATGAGATGTTTGTAGAGTAAGGGAATAATTGTTTTTTGTTGTTGTTATTTGTTTGTTGTTGTTGTTTTTTATTGATTCCAGGACAGTTTCCAGGTACCTTCCTTGATCAGGAAAGATGAGGGTACTTGGAAGCAATTTCATCTCAGATAATAGATTAACCTCAAGGGCAGCTAGATGTCATAGTGGATAGAGTGCTGGCCCTGGAGTCAGGAGGGCCTGAGTTCAAATCTGACCTCAGACACTTAATATTTCCTAGCTGTGTGACCCTAATTGCATCAGCAAAAAAATAAAAAAATAAAATAAATAGGTTAACCTTAGCCAGTTCCACTCCTCTCTTACCAAACAGTTGTTACATAATCAGTCACAGATAGCAAATACTTATTTATTTAAAGCAAACAAGTAAAATGGAAATCTGGGAAGCTATCCAAAGTAATTCAGGTAATAAAAAAACCAAGCATAAAAGGGGCTCTGAGACTCAGGAATAAGTTGAAATATCCGCTCAAATGGATAAAGAAAAATCTCACCCAATTCAGTCCACTTTTGGTTAGTACTAGGAATTGTGATGTGTTGGGGTTCCAGTTCTTCCTCACCAGCCTATAGATCTTGGGGCCACTTATTCACTATTCAAAGTTTCCATCTTGCCTCCTCTCTCCATAGTCTCTCTTCTTTCCCTGCTTTTTTCTCAAAAATCTCTCTATCAAACAGGATTCTCATTTCCTCACATGTATGCAGCAATGCAGGGCTATCCTTTGAAGGACTGCCTATGAATGGGAATACACTAGAAAGCTTGGTCATCTCTGTTTTCTCCCCCTCCTTCATTTGTTCAGATCAACTGTCAAGCCAAATATGTTAGAGTTCTCAAATGTCTCTTGTAACCAGCCCTTCCTTTCCATCCCTACCACTCCCTTTATCATTTCTCAACTGGTAATAGCCACTTGACTCCTTAACTCCATTCTCTCACCACTGTCAGAAAGATCTTCCTAATGCAAGGCTTGAGCCACATCCCTGCTCTTATCAAAAATGTGCTTACCAAAAAATAAATAAATAAATTCCTTATTTGGGAGTTCAAAACCATTCCCAGTCTGGTTTCTGTTTATTTTCTCATCATTGAAAGGTCTCCCCTTCACACATTCTGGCTTGGTCACCTGAGTTACTAGTCATTACCAGTCTTATTCTTGACTCTGTGCACTCCCTTAGACTGCTTTCCAAGACTGACACTGGCTTACTCGATGCTCATCTCTCTACTTCTCCTTTGAGATCATGCTCAAGTACCTTCCCTGAGAGCCCCAGCAAGAATTCATCCCAATTAAACAACTATCTAATAAGTGCCTACTATGTTCACTCTCTCTACCCTCCAGAGCTCTCTGTTAATTAAGTAGTTCCTGCCCTCAGGAACCTTATATTCTACTGGTATTGACTTGTTCCTTGAATCTCTGTTTCATCACAGCATCTACTTCAGTGAGTTGAATGGGATGGAATACAATTTGGCTCAAAGGATTTCTTCAATGTTTCTGAGTCTAAGGATACTTCTTGTGTATCAAAAACTATCCCAAATGCCTCATGATAGTAGCTGTACCTGGGAAACACTTGATAAAAATAAAGCTTTGACCCCTTTCTATATAGAGAAATTCTTCAATCCCCCTCTGACTTCCCACATACCCCACATATAGTCTCTGGCCCAAACCATTGTTCTAAGATAAGCAGGCCTGTGGATAGAGCACTGGACTTGGAATCAGCAAGACTAAGGATAATCTTTGACACTAATTGGATCTGTGACCCTAATCAGGTCACTTAACCACCATCAGCGTCTATTTTTTAGGTATACACAGTTATAGCCCTTTTGGCAAATTGTTCTTTGGGTCAAATTATTCTCTAGAATGGTTGTGTTAGTCCAACCACAATTTATTAGTCCACATATTTTTCCTCATCTCCTCCAGCATTTCTCACTTCTGATAGGTATGAGCTGGTACCTCAGAGTCATTTCATTTTGCATTTCTCTAATCAAGAGTGATTTTAAAAAGAAGTTTTTCATATGACTATAGAAGGCTTTGATTTCTTTTTCAGAAAACTACATGTTTGTACCTCCATATTAATACTTTTGTGTTATTTAAATTTCCTTTCCCTTGTTTTTAAAGGTCTCTCTTCAGACCTCTTGTAGAACTTCTTTCTTAATTGAATTGTTAAATTTAACCAACTTTTGTCTAGATGTTTGCAGCCTTGAGGTTATGTTTTGTTTTTTTGTTTGTTTGTTTGTTTTTCTGGAGCTGACCTGCAAATTTTTTTCTATTGGTATTTCATTTTCTATATTCAGAAATTCTGGGAAGTTCTCTTATATTACTTCCTGGATTGTATTGTTGAAGTTTCTTAGTACTATTGTGTTTTCTGGGAAACCTGTGATCCTTGGGTTGTTCTTGTCTTTGAAATCTGTATGTTTTGCTTGCATATTCAGCACATTTTCTTTTAATTTTGTTGGGTTTTGCTTCTTTTCTTCCAGATTGTCCTTCATTTTTATATATTTGTATTGCCAATCTATCGTTCTCGCTTTTGTTTCTCTGGTGAGAAACAGATCCCACTTTTCCTATTCTGCTTATTAGTTTTTCATTATGTGCCATAAATTCTTCTCTTTTCAATCTAATTTCTTTTTTGAACCATTGAGAATATGTTGTGGATCCCCATTCACATCATACTTTACAAGGTACTCTATCATCAGATTTTCCTTTCCTTTGCAGTATATTAATATTCATAGATGCCTCAACTCAGTTACTAGGTCTGGAGACTTTTCTTCCTTTTGTTAATGTTTTCCCTATTGATTTGGTTATGACCAAGGTTTTTAAGTTTTCTTCCTTCTGCGGTTTTTGATCATTTCATTTCTTTTTTTATTCTGATTTTCCCCTGTTCACTTTCTGACTCTGTAATGGACCCTACACCTTTGATGGTAATTTCCTTGATGAATGGAACTCAAAATGTCCTAGCCTCCTCCCATGCTGGGTAGTTCACAATTCACCAGATTATATTTCTTTCCCTGGTGACTTTTGGGTGTTCAGAACTTGTCCCAGCCAGATGTCATGCCTTAGTGGAGTGATCCATAGTCCAGGACACACATAGTGTCCTATCTCACTCCCTCTACCTTTGTCCTTTAGCCTGCCACTGGCAGTTCAGAGAGCTACCTTCCATGTGCTATGGGATTATCCACCCTACCATGAACATCCATGGAAACAGCACCTCAGACTTTTTCTGTAGTGGTTCTATAAGATTGTGTCCCATAGCATGTTGTTGCTCTGGGGAATTGCCACTGTAGCGACTGTCCATTACAGCCCAAGCCAGCTTCTGCATTTTGGAGCTGGAGTCTCCTCAGCACTAAGAAAAGGGAGGGAGGGGTATGGAGTATGTGATTGGGTTTTGTTACAAACCCTCAGGTCCTTGGATCTACTAATGCAACCTCACTGCTGGTAGCATGGATGATGGGAATAGAATCCAAGTGAGCTCAGGCTTAGTGAGCATCAATTCATGGATGTGGGGGAGGGATTACCTTCTTTTGTATTCTGGGTGTCCTAGACCATGGAGAGAACTGAAGTTGCTTTATTTTTGTTGCATAATCTCTGTTTGAAAAGGTTTGAGAGATCCCAAAGTGCAGCAAAAAAATGACTAGTTCTCCATCTTGTTGCTTATGAGATCCAACTATTAACATTATTATTGTTGTTGTTAGCAATATCATTATCTCAACTCCCTTCTAGTTCTAAATCTAAGTTCCATCTTGAGTCCTTTAAAGTTTCATCAAATAATTTGCTTCACAGGAACTGCCTAGATTTCCTGAACTGTGAGTTGTCTTGCCCTCTATGTTCCTCACAGAGATTCCTCACATCATCCTTATGGATCACCTTGTACCTACCATTCTTACTATTTCCTTAAGCCTTTGCTAAAATACTAAGTCTTTAAGAGAAAGTCCACAGGGGAGGCTTCATCACCATTATGTCATTGTCATGTGCATTCAAAACAAGCCATTCCTCTTGGTGGAATTAGGTCCCTCTTCCTCACTGCCCCAGAAGCTTTATCTTCTTTCAAGGCTCTACTCAGCTGCCACCTCTTTCATGACTTTCTTGACTCCCCCATTTGTTATAGTTCTCCCCCACTTTAAAGCACCTCCTGTTAAAGTACTTCAGTATATACGCCATATATTCCTGTGGTCCATCCTTACTCCCACCCCCAGTAGATGTAAGTTCCTTGAGGGCAGAGACTGTTTTGTTGCCTGTATCCTCATTGCCTAGAAAAGTACCATGCACATAGTGGGCACTTCACAAATTGACCCAAAAGAAATCTAATCCTCACTGAAAGCCTGTAGGGTTAAACCTATTTTCCAAGTTGGCTCTCAGAGAACCAGAGGAACTTGCCCCAGGCCCACCCAAATGAACTACAGCAGAGACCACTTGGAGATCTCTGAGGTCTCCAAATTCCTAATGTTCCTCCACCTGTCACACCTCAAGAGCAAAGCTTCTCTTCTTGCTGTCCCTTCTAGGTGTACATTCTTACCATTTCTTCAAGGATGGAGGCCATTTCTCCATTTTTAAGGAACTTGAAGAGAAAATTGAGGGCTTCGAGTTCTTCTTTGGACCAGTACTTGGCCTCTTCAAAGGGTAAGTGGAACTCTTGGAGTCCTCAGGCCCCACAGCCATGAGTCAGGGGGTTCACTGCAAAGTTCCTCTGCTCCAACCTCCACTCCTTGTCCACAGTCCACCTCAGCCTTCCAACAACAATATAAACAGAGTTTGTACAAGCAAAGAGCACTGAGAGTCAGGAGACCAAAGTTCTGGCCTAGGAGTCCCAAAAGTCCCACTAATTTTCTGTGTAAACCTAGAGAAATCATGACTTCTCTAAGCTTTGGTTTCCTCGTTGCTCTAATGATGATGGGATTGTATTAGATGCTTTCCAAGATTATTTCTATTTCTTACATTCCCAGAGACTGTTCCAATACTTTAGGTTCTCAGGTCCAACATTCTATGTTCTAAGGCTTCTTCCAGTTCTGAGCCTATGATTCCAAGTTCCTAATGGCACAAGATTCTATACTGAGTTTTGCACATAGAACCTCTGCCTTCTGAGGACCCCAGTAGATATACTGACATAGGACATGACCTGCAGAATTAAACCATAGGTGTGAGGGGATTGGGATTATGAGATTGACTGGATGGAAGGGCACATGCATGGGGAGAGACAGACTTGAAAAACCACCATTCTCCCCATTTTCCATTCTGTCTACTCCCATCCCAGGACCCATAAGAATCCCAACTTTAAAGAACCCCAAGCTTGGGGACCATAACCCTGCAGTGTCTAAAACCATTGACACTCTAAGTGTCTTTTGCCAGGAAATTAGGCTGATCCCTCACTCATTGGCAGATACCCATTATTCTTAGCCCTATTTCTAAATCTTAGGTTCTCACTTCTCCTTTTCCTTATTCTGCATGCCTTGTCCAAGCCATGAAAGAAAGAATGAATAAAAGAGTTAATAAATGAATATTCACAGAATTATAGAATGTTATCACTGACAATAATTTTAAGATCATTGAGCCCAGCCCCTTTCCTCTGCAGATCATATAGAGCTAAGAGGGACCTCAAAGCCCTGCTACTACATCTCTGTTCCTCATTTTGCAAGTGAGGAGACAGACATATTGCTGGAAGCCCAAAAAGAAGGCCAGAAAAGTAAAGTTACTAATTCAAATTTAGTTAGTAAGCCTAAGGACCAAGATTAAAACCCAACTTTGCTGACTCTACATCAATTTCTCTTTTCTCAATATCATCTGGTCTCATTGCCTCAGAAGAGGAAGGACTTAGCAAAAGATAGATGGTATAGCAAGAAAGAATAATAGGATGTTCCTCCAGAATATCATTTCAATAGTAATCTATGGTTTAAAAACTTTTTCTTTACAACCAAATTGTAAGGGGAATCGTGCAGTATTAACATCCCAATTTCACAGATGAGAGAATTATAATCCAAGGAAGATATTCCCAAAATCACTGTTTATTCAGATACACAAAACACATCACACTCTAGGACTTTTGACTCCAAGTCTACACCTTTACTATTATCCTGGGATTGTTGAATATAGAGAAGGCTCTCTTTTTTGAATCTGGTAATAAGATGAATTGCCAAGAAGGCTGGCAGACCAAATTCAGGGCAGATATCAGAGATCCACTAGGAGAACACCCTGCACAACCAAGGGAATAGGTCTATGGCCCTCCTAGACATTTTCTGCATGCTTTGGAGCAAGTCATTTCATGTCACTGTTCTCCGTTTCCTCATATGTAAAATGGGAAGGAAGGAGGGCCTGAACACTATGACTTCTAAGGTACTTCACAGACTTGAATCCATTGACAGAACCATCAGGACTTAGCAACTACCCCTTAAAAGGGATTGTCACATAGAAGTCCTCAGTGAAAGTTTGTTACTAAGAGTATTATAGATTCACCCAATGCCAGAGCCTGAAGAGTCCCCAGAGTATACAATGTCAGATCTGGGAAAGCCTTAGAATATAAAACAGAACATAAGGGCAGCAATAACCCCTAAAACATATAGAAGAGAATGTGAGAATGGGGATAAACCTTTAAAAATAATATTCAAACACCTCACTGTCTAGATGGGAAAGAAGTTCATTTATAAAATTTGTCTTGATGCTGAACTGGAGACAAAGAAATTACAATCCACATTTATTGAGCCCTTTTAAGTTTACAAAGTAAAGTGTTTTCCTCACAAGTCTGTGAAGTACTACAATTCTTACAATCCCTAATGTTACAAATGAGGAAAATATGACCTAAAAAACTAAAACCTCTTATCCAATATCACCTATGTAATAAAGTTCAGATATGACCTAAAATATGAACGTGATCTCTTTGCTCCAAGTTCATCATTCTTTTCCACTATAGTGTCATACAAATATCTCTAGAGATAAGACATCATGAAAGAATTTCTGGCTATTAGATATGCAATGGAGGCTTTAGGATCTGCTTTCCCAGAGATTCCAAAGAAAAGAAAATATGAAAAACATGCAAGTTCACTTCCATAATTTAGTATTCAGTTTGGGGAAGTGTTTCCCTATCTAGAGGTAATAATTAGGGGAGATAACTTGGGTCCAAAGGAATTTTAAAACTTTCCTTTTTTTCCAGTATAAGACTTAAAATGAATAACCAATGGACTAAAACAATTGGATTTGAAAATAGAAAGTCTGGGAAATTCATCCTCTGGAAAAATGAAAATATTAAAAAAATAACAACCTTTAGTAATCTGTGCATCCGCTCTATAATAATAGAAACCGATGCTGGAAGAATTTTTAAAATTGGGAATCCAGTAGGGGTGAGTTCCACTATCTTTCCCCCTAGGAAGGGATTGGTATTCAATGGCATCAGTGGTTATTTTGACATTATATGTATCAAAAGAATGATGTTTCATTGGACATACATGCCTGAAACAATCCCCACACCTCCTAAAACCACTCCAGCTACACCTGCTAAAACCACTCCAGCTGCACCTGCTAAAACCACTCCAGCTGTACCTGATAAAACCACTCCAGCTACAACTGCTAAAACCACTCCAGCTGCACCTGCTAAAACCACTCCAGTTACACCTGATAAAACCACTCCAGCTACAACTGCTAAAACCACTCCAGCTGCACCTGCTAAAACCACTCCAGTTACACCTGATAAAACCACTCCAGCTACAACTGCTAAAACCACTCCAGCTGCACCTGCTAAAACCACTCCAGTTACACCTGATAAAACCACTCCAGCTACAACTGCTAAAACCACTCCAGCTGCACCTGCTAAAACCACTCCAGTTACACCTGATAAAACCACTCCAGCTACAACTGCAGAAAACACCCCAACTGCACCTGCTGAAAACACCCCAACTGCACCTGCTGAAAACACCACAACTGCACCTGCTGAAAACACCCCAATTAAATCTACTGAAAACACCCCAACTTCACCTGCTGAAAACAACACAACTGCACCTGCTGAAAACACCACAACTGCACCTGCTGAAAACACCCCAACTGCACCTGCAAAACACCCCAGCTAAATCTACTGAAAACACCCCAACTGCACCTGCTGAAAACACCACAAATGCATCTCTTAAAATGTGAGCAAGAATTTCCCAAAGTTCAACTGAGCCCCTGTTGAAGACACCTCAACTTAGCAACTGCACTGCTTAGCATCTTATAACTATTGACCACTATACTAAGTCATCTGTCCCTTCTAGAAAAAGATCTAAAGCTGTAGTTATTCTGAGTTGCTTTTTTAAAAGACTATATATTCCATGACCTGGACTATACTTCCAGAGACTGGAACCAATGGCTGGCCTAAAGATCCTGGAATCTAGAAGGAGAGAGGGTAACCATAACCCAGGTGATGTGACTCCCCAAGAAAATGCTGGTCTAAAAAGTAAAGGAAGGAAAAAAATTCAGACTGTGAAGAACATCCTGAGGGGATTTAAGAGTCTAATCAATCAATAAAGCTTCTGCAAAAGCTATATCCCAATTTGTAAAGTGTGTTCTTTGTTGGGAAATGAATCTGGAAGTAATGAGAGCAGATGTGGTAACAACAGAAGCTCTCACTGGGATGTAAGAAATCCTCAAAACAGGGAAAATAGGGACTGTCTTCTGTAGAATGGGGAATTGAGTAAAGTCAGGAATAGCAATGCTTTGATTTCTTCTTGTGGGAACAAAAAAGCATAAAAGGTCAGTGTGCAAATGCAGGGAACATCTGCATACTTTGCACATGTCTATTTTCCAAACCTTGAAGTATTAGCGCACTGAGCAGAGTAAGGAACCCTGGGTTCAAGTATTATACCCTTACCTATAGATGCTCTTAAAAGCATTTTTTCTTTTCTTTTGCACTTCTGATATCTTGGGGTTTACACTAGATTTCTTTTTTAAGGACCACGCCTTAATCCCAAACCAATCTGATTCTCATTGACCACCAATAGGTCCTAGACCAAGCCCCATTGGTCATTGCTTGGGTCCTGGTTGGCTCAGATTTAATATAAATAGCAATCATTTCTGCTTTGGCCAGAAAGCCTGAGAGTCTTTCACTTCCACTTTCATTCATTCATTCATTTATTTGGACTTGGTGACTTAGCCTTAATCACTGAATGGGCTGCCTAAATCAAACTGACACCTGTGGAAGACCTCAGCTTAAAAAAGGTCAAGGTTTCCCGTAACATCCAGGGCCATCTCCAAATCTATATCTTACCATTGGACCCAGATGGCTCTGGAGGGGAAAGTAAGGCAGATGACCTCCCTTACTTAAATCCATTTCACTTGCAGTCATGACATCTCTGACATCATATCATCAAGAATTAAGGACAAACAACAATAAGTAACAACTGATTTTAACATTTTCTAGAGCTATGGGGCCAGGTGGACTGACTATAATCACCCTACCCCACCTCAACTCAGTTTCCTCATCTGTTAAATGAGGGAGGTAATTGTGCACTGAGTTACCTCATGGCATTGGGAAGACAATGCTATATAAACTGTGACACTCAATGCAAATGAAAGCAGTGATGCAAGTTAATGACCTCCTCTTTGAAATACATCAGGAGTCCCCTTCTATATTCAAAGTCTAAGTTAAGAACCCTGATCTAGAAGAGGGCTTCTTAAACTTATTTCATTTATAACTTCTTTTCATCCAAGAAAATTTTAAATGCTCTTGGGTATGTGGGTATATAAAATAGGTATAGAAATCAAATATTTGTTCATAACAAATCATTCTGTGAACTCCACATTCAATTACAAGACTCAATATGGGGTTGTAACCCACAGTTTAAAAAGCTAGGATCTAAAGTATGCTTTAAATCATCAAAAATATAAAATAACTCTGATCTCTGTCCAAGCTGCACCATTTGGTTCTTTTCTGTTACTCCATGAGTCTCCAGCCATAACACTCAAGAATTTGTAATGAAAACAGTGGATTTAGTTACAAAAAAAGGTACAGTCAACACCCACATTATCCAGGGACTTGGGGCCAGCCTCCCTTCTCTCACCTAGATGCACCAGGCACCCCAGTTCTTTCTACTTATCTTACCTCTCCAGTTTGCTCTTACAATAGCAGATTTAAGATCCCAGAGAACGACTATTACCACATGGTTACAACCAAACTCTCTCATATACTAGACATAACCCTATTGAGGAAAAATCCATTTTTCCTATTTAATTATTCCAGTTCTTAAGCCTCCATCTAATAACATTTTAAAATTCATTTTTTAACATTCTTTTCTTCTTAAATTTTGAGTTCCAAATTACTTCCCTCCCTGAGTTTATATCCTATATGCAGGGCCAGCAAAGAGTTCCCTAAAAATCTTTTTCTGACCAGTTAATTGAACCCTCTTTTACTATTTCTGGGCTGAGGACATTCAAAGCTTCTGCTGCTACACTGTGCTACATATGGAATCAGGATCCAAATAAATCCTGTGTCATAGACTTCTCCTGCTGACCTCTTAAATTTTAAATTTTAAGCAGAGAAAAATGTCTCAGCCCATCCTTTCAAAAGCTCTACCACTCCAAAATTTAATTTGAAGCATTGTTTTCAAATTGTTTGGAGGTGAATGTTGGAAAAATTTAACTGGATGCCTGCCTGTCATCCATTATCTTAGCTCTGCTCTCATTTTGTATGTTTTCTATGGAGACTGCTAGTTATTCACAAAAATAAAATTTTCAGATTCTGAACATAACCATTTACTTAATAAGTCAAAAAAGATGATATAGACACTAATTTATTAAAATGCATACTTAAATAACAAAATATGTATATGAACCCAAATCACACTCTCCCACTAAGGCATTCAATAGTTTCCTTTGATGGATGAGTACATATTTACAGCAACCTGGCAGGAAAAATAAATGAAGGAAGAAAATTTATGTGCTTAGTATAACTCACAACTCTAGACTGTAGTTTTCAATGTTCTTGGTTTGTTCAGAAACCACACAGTTCTACTTCTCTGCTCTGCTCATTACACAATTATTTGTCCTCACCAATCTTCAGCTAAATAAATCTTCTCCACTGACATTCAAATATAGCCTTTATGAGCTTTTTCAATTAACCATCATCCTTAAAGGGAGTTTAGAAAATGTTAGCTCATAATGTCAATAGTAGTTCTCTTTAAACCAGACAGTTGCCAAGATCTTCAATAGGGCTGTGTCTAAAATAGACAGTTCACCAGAATACAAAAACAGCTACAAACTTCCCCTCTGTTTTTCTTTTTTTTAGTCATAGAGCATGTCTAGTGTACAAATGAGGGAAGGTACCTAACTTGCCTCTCTTCCAAAGCCTCCAAGATAGTCTGTTTCTTTGGCACCCTCAAAACTGTTTTTTTCATATTCACATTTCTCTAGTTTTTTCATACATAAAAGAAAATTATCTGCCTCTTCATAACATTCATTTGTTCCTACATAAATTAGGTATCACTTCACAGTGTTAATAAAGAGATCCAGGTCTTCAAATATGTATCACAGACCATTTCTCTCCTAAACTACCCAACTGTTTCTTTATATTGGTTTGTTGGTTGTTGCCCTTCATTCTTGAAGAGGACCAAAGTGACATGACTAGGTTAAAGTCGAGTTACAGTGTGTTGGACTATGGCTGATCAGACCAATATAAGCTCAGAATGCTCTGCCACAGGTCAGATACAAATAGTCTCTATGAATATTTGGGGTGGACTCTAACTTTGTACATCTTTATCTCTTGTGAGGTAATCCAATTCTGCTTTGCTGATAGAGCACAGTACTTTCTCTGATGAGGGTACACCATGTTAGATAGTCCTGTTGCTGTGTCTTCCATATCATACAATACATTCTAAAGTTCTTAAATGAAAACTTGGGAGGGCCCTTGTATCCCCTTTTTCTGACCATCTTGTGAGTACATGCTCTGTGTGAGTTCTCCATAAAACAGTATTTTTGGCAAGTGTACATTTGGCATTTGAACAATGTGGCCAGCCCAACTTAGCTGTGCTCTCTGAAGTAGAGTTTAAGTGCTTGGCACTTTAGTTCAAAAAGGGACCTCAATGTCTAGTATCTTATCTTGCCAAGCAATCTTCAGAATCTTCCTAAGACAATTCAAGTGGAAGTGACTCAGTTTCCTGGAATGGTATTAGTAGACTGTCCAGTTTCACAGGCATACAACAATGAAGTCAGCACAATGACTTGTAGATTGATTTGGTAATCAGTCTAATATCTTTTCTCTCACACACTTTCCTTGGGAGCCTCCCAAACAAAATGCATGTGTCAACCTCATTATCAAGGTGTACATCCCTGGAAAGTATACTCCCAAGGTAAGTGAACTTATCCGCAGCATTCATAACTTCACCATTTGCTGTAACTGATGGTTCTATGTATGGATGGTTTGGTGCTGTTGATGGAACACCTGTGTTTTCTTGGTGTTAATTGTTAGGCTGAAATTAGCACAAGCAACAGAGAATTGATCCATAGTTTTTTGAATCTCAGCTTTGGAGGTTGCATTGAGTGCATATTCATCTGCAAACAAAAAATCATGTACCAACACTCCCTCCACTTTAGTTTTGGCTTGTAACCTTTTCAAGCTGAAGAATTTACCATCAGTGCAGCAGTTGATTTTGATTCCACATTTGCCCTCGCTGAAGGCATTTGACAACATGACTGAAAATATCATACTAAAAAGCATTGGAGCTGGGCAGCTAGGTGGCGCAGTGGATAGAGCAACAGCCCTGAATTCAGGAGGACCCAGGTTCAAATCTGGTCTCAGACACTTAATGCTTCCTAACTGTGTGACCCTGAGCAAGTCACTTAACCCCAGCTTCAGAGGGGAAAAAAAAAGCATTGGAGCAAACACATAGCCTTGTTTCTCTTCATTGGTGACTGGAAAACCTCAAAATCATTGTCCATTGTCCAGAACCTGGGCAAGCATGCCATCATGAAATTGATGTACTATACTGGTGAACTTCTCTGGGCAACCATAAACCTCATGACAGATAATATCAAAGGCCCTGGTCGGATCTGTAAATATTGTATACATACCTCTGTTCTGCCCCTGGCATTTCTTCTGGAGCTATCATACAGTAAGCACTATATCAACTGTTCTCAGTCCCTTCTGAAGCCACACTGACTTCAGGTAGAGCACCTTTTTCCAAGTGTAGGATCAGCTTATTAAAAAAGAACTCTGGCAAGAATCTTGCCAGTAATGATTAAGAAACAGACCTCTATCCCCCATAATTGTCTCAGGACAATCTATTCCCAGTCCTCCCATTCATGAACCTGCTCAATACTGGTCTTTCTATAAATCATAAAAGCTCTTGTTACTATCAGCATAAAACTGAATTTCCTCTGAATTCTTATTGAGTCAAGAATCCTGCATCTCTCTAAGCTTCACTTTTACTTTATTTTTGATGGAATCAAATGCTATCTTCTTAGAGATGAACTATCCTGCTGGTACACCCTGCAGAGTTTTTATTTTTCATTTAACATCTTTTAAAATTCTCCATTATTTTTCATCAAACTAGTCTTGATGTTTGCTAGTGTTCTGCCCCAGATGATCAAATGCAGTGCTGTACACCAAATCTCTGAAAGCTACCCAGGTCTTTTCTGCTCTGCAGTTGCCAACTATGTATTGGTTCAAATTGCCTTCCCAGGTCAGCAACAAACTTTTTCTTCTCAGAGTACTCTAATCTGTTGACATTAATTCTTGCCTTGGGGCTGCTGCTTACATTGAATGCAAATATTCAGTTTGGAGAAGATGAACAGTCCACCACACATTGCCTTTGTCATTCTCACATCCTGACTGTCTCTTCTCTTACAATCACAAAGTTTATTAAATGCAAATATATTCTGCAAGGGTGCATCTATGAAGTTTTATTACTTTTAGGTAAATAGAACACACTGTTGATGACAAGAAAGTGATGAGATGCAGAAGTCTTCAGTAGAAAGTCTTCAGGAGAAATTTTCCAAATCCATTTCTCCCAAAGACTCCCTGCCATGTCTGGTAGTCTGAGTCTACTTTAGCATTAAAGTCACCCAGAATTATGTTTGTTCTTTTTTGGCACATTGATGGTAAGGGTTTCCAGGTCTTCATAAAATTTTTCTTTGACCTCATCAGGATTTTTCATGATGGAGCATAAGCACTGATGATAGTGACATAGTGTAGGAGACAATCACATTGTCATGAGCCTGTCATTCACTCCTTTTGGAAGCCATATAAGCTTGTTTACTAGATTAGCTTTGATTGCAAAACCTACACCAGCTTCACAGTGTTTCCTTTCACTGAGACCACTCCAGAAAAATATGTATCTGATGAGGTTTAGATTTATGGAATCAAAATGGGATTAAGGTTTCTAGTGGTCAGGGAGTTAAATGATAAGGTCTAGAGGCAGGTTCGGGGTTCAGAGAACCAAATAGAGAGGTTTGGCTCTCCTGCACTCCCTTGGAATTTGGCACAAGGGAAGGGAGTTTTGTGGACTCCCTTCTGGCAGCACAGAGGTTCTCTGTAAAGGAATTTACAGACCCAAAAACCTAGATTGATAAAAGAGGTTTATTATGGGGATTGGAAGCATAAAGTCTGGTTAGGGAAATAGGTGAGAATAAAGAGAGGATAGCACTGGAAAAGAATATTATTCCAGCGGGCAGATCTATGGAAAATGGAGCTTTGCACTGAGAATGCAGTTCTCAGTGAGCAGAAAGTCCTGGTATCTGAGTAAGCCACAGAGGTCCATCTGCAAAGACTTTAGTGGATGGAAGCTCATTATATTGCTTGTCTTGGTGGGGGTTGGGATATAAGGTGTAATCTTTGCTTTTTATTGCTTTTTATTGCTTACAGGTTTTTTTAAGGATCTTTCAAAGTTCCCTCACGGTACTTTTGTAATTGTGCCTATAAGTATCTGTTCTATCACCTATACTAGGATTAGTTAATGTTTTGAAGATTAAGTAAGATAATTTGATCAATTGTGTTTTAGGACTAGGTGTCGCTCAAAATGGTCAGGGTTAGCTGAAATCTTTTAGGTGTAGGCTAAATGCTTTAGTTAAGCTACATTTTGATATTCCAAGTGCACCTTCCAGTACACTTACCATGTTACGACTTATCTACTCTTTTTTACATACTCTTATTAGGTATAGGTAAGTTACTTTGTTGAGGAGGGTGACGGGCGGTGTGTGCGCACCCTATTGCCATTTTCAATTAAGCTCTCTATTCTTAATTTACTGCTAAATCCTCCTTCATATCTTTATTTCAATAGATATTTCGTTGTGTTCTAGAGTAGAACATTACTTCCCCCTCCATATGCTACACCTTGACCTAACGTTTTTATGGTTTCATGATTTTGCTCACTTTTGAACCCTATTGGGGTGAGCTGACGATGGCGGTATATAGACTGTTGGGCAAGAAGGGGTGAGGTGTATCGGGGTTTATCGATTATAGAACAGGCTCCTCTAGGAGGGTCTAAGGCACCACCAAGTCCTTTGAGTTTTAAGCAGTGGCTCGTAGTTCTCTGGCGAGTAATTTTGTTGTTTAATTACCTCGGTTTATAGCTAAGCATAGTGGGGTCTCTAACCCCAGTTTGGACCTTACCCACAAATCAGAATGGGGGCTGGGACAACCGGAGCAGATCAGAACCAGATGTAGTAGTCTTGCCTAAACACACCCTATACCCTACACATATTTTAGGAGTATACATTAAAACAAAATTTTTTTTCTACTTAGGTGAGGTATCAAAATGTTCATCCAATAACAGTGACAATACCTTATATTTTTGACAATGTAAATATCTTCCTTTACCAAAACAAAACAAAACAAAACACTTTTTCTATCCCTTTCTTCATTGCCCCTTCCTTATGAAGAGGTGCTTACAGAAACAGACTTCTTAGTGGCCACATGATTTAATAAAGTAATTAGGTAGCATACAAACCCAACCCACCCAACCAACCAGTATCAGGGGTGATAAAGTAAAGAGGGAAGAATTGGACAGCTTTTAAAAATCAGTATTTCTTTATCACTTCTTCCTGCCTGTTTTAGATTTTCAGCTTAACAAGACTCTCTGGGGCTCCTCCACCATTGAGCTTTATGAGAAATCTTAGTTTTCAGCACTCCACCCTGCTCATTGTAGATGAGGAAAGAGAAGTCAAGTACTCTCCTCCTTTCTGTCCACTCAAAAAGGAAAATTCAAAGTAAAGTTCAGCCTCAAAATCCTATGAGACAATCAAGAAAAAGGATCAAATCTTCTTCATCTGTAAATATGATTCTCTCCTCTCCCCACTTCTCACATGTAATCTCATGTATTTTTAAGCCATTTTGGAAGAAAAGGCAAACCTTACTATAACTCATTATTAGAACTGGAAAGGACTTTAAAGATTATCAAATTCAATTCCTATATTTGTTGTGGAGAGCTCTTTTGGGGTTACTGCCACCCTAGCTCATATTGGCAAGTTGTATTTTCTAAAGGATGACTACTTTAAGGTTTAAGATGATCTATAGTTCTCTACTTCTAAAATGGAAGCTTATGAGCTTCCATTGATCTATTCTTCTTTAATATTGAGCCAAATCCTCTAAATATCCAGTTCTTTGTCTCTACATAGAGAGCTGCTACAATATTTTTGTATATCTCAGTCCTTTTCCTTTTTCTTGAATCTCTTTGGGATACAGACCTAGTGGTGATATCGCTGAGTCAAGGAGTCTGTCCTTTGGGCACAGTTCTAAATTGCTCTACAGAATGGCTAAACCAGTTCAGAATTCCACTAACAATGCTTTAGGTCCCCTATAGTTACACATCCCCTACAGCATTTGTCATTTCCTTTTCTGACACATTAGCCAATAATGGTACCTCAAAGTTGTTTTAACTTGCATTTCTCTGATCAGAGCTGATTTAGAGCATTTTTTTATCTTTCTATAGACAGCTTTGATATCTTCTAAGAACTACCTGTTCATCTTCTTTAACACATACCAATTGCTCATGAGTAGGCTTAGTTAATATAATAAAAATAACAATTCTAACCTCATTTAATCTACTTGTTCAGTGCCATTACCAATCATACTATCAAAAATTATTTTATAGAGCTAGAAAAAATAATAACAAAATTCATCTAGAATAACAAAGTCAAGAATATCAAGGGAATTAATGGGGAAAAATACAAAGGACGGTGACCTAGCAATATCAGATCTAAAACTCTTATAAAGTAACAGTTATCAAAATGATTTGGTACTTGCTAAAAAATAGATTAATAGATCAGTGGAATAGGTTAGATATTTATGACCCAATAATCAATGACTGTAGTAGTCTAGTATTTGATAAACCCAAAACTGCAGTTTATGGGATAAGAATTCATTAGTTCACAAAAATTGCTGGGAAAACTGGAAAAATAATATATCAGAAATTTGGCATAGACCTACATTTCACACTCCATACCAAAATAAGGTCAAAATGGGTACATGATTTGGGTATAAAGGGTGATATCATAAGCAAATTAGGACAGCAAGGGATACCTCTTAGGTTTTTGTAGAATGGAGGAATTTATGACCAAAGAAGAACTAGAAAACATTGTGAAATGCAAAATGGACAACTTTAACTGTATTAAATTAAAAAGTTTCTGCACAAACTTAACCAATACAAACAAGAATAAATAAAAGAGAAATATAGAGCTGGGGAAAAGTTTTTACAGCCAGTATTTCTGATAAAGACCTCATTTCTAAAATAAAGAACTGTGTGAAATGTATAAGAATACATTGTATTGATAAACACTCAAAGGATACAAATAGACAATTTTCAGATGATGAAATTAAAGCCATCTCTATTCATGTGAAAAGATGCTCTAAATCACTATTTATTAGAGCAATGCAAATTAAAATAATTCTGAGGTACTACCTCACACCTATCAGATTAGTTAAGAAGACAGGAAAATATAAGGATAAAATGTAGGAGGAGATGTAGGAGAAACTAATGCATTGGTTCTTCTTGGCAGTTCAGTGATGCAAGGCAATCCCAATAAACTGGAGAGAAAACACCATCTGCATCCAGAGAGAGCTCTATGGAGACAGTGTAAGTCAGCACATGCTATATTCACTTTTTTTCTTTTTCTTCTGTTTTTTTTTTCTTTCATAGTTTTTCCCTTTGGTTCTGATTTTTCTCTGCCAATATTATTCATAAAGAAATGTGTATTTTAAAAAACTAATGTATGTATATAATCAGAGAAAAAAAGAAAAAGGAAAAAAAATATTCAATGCCAGCATTTTTATTTCAGAAACTGAAAAATATAATATAATAGGGGCTGGTTTCTTCTTTTATTGATTGTTTGGACTTAAGAAAATTATGGAGAAAATGTGAATAATACAGATTAAACTTAAAATGTCATGCATGATTTTTTCTCACAGTCAGTTATTAAATGTTTATTAGCACACCTCTGAGGACAATGTTTTCATTTTTAAAATAAAACTTAAATCACAGAAGTTAAAGATTTGCCCAAATTCACATAGGATTTAAATTTAATTGCTATTATCCCAAATCCAATTCTCTCCAAAGGGGAGAATTTGAATTAATTGATAAAAGTTAAAAAAGGGCAGATTTCAGTTCAAAATTGAAACAACTCTGGGAGGTATCACCTTACACCTAACAGATTGGCTAAAATGATAGGAAAAGATAATGATAAACGTTGCAGAGAGTGTGTGAAAAACTAAGATACTAATGCATTGCTGGTGGAGCTGTGAACTGATCCAGCTATTCTGAAGAGCAATTTGGAATTATTCCCAAAGGACTATAAAACTGTGCATACTGGGTCTATATCCCAAAGAGATCATAAAAGAACGAAAATTAACCACATGTGCAAAAATGTTTGTAGCAGCTCTTTTTGTGGTGTCAAAGAAATGGAAAATGGAAAATGATTAGATACCCATTAATTAGGGAATCACTAAATAAATTATGGTATATAAATGTATTGGAATACTATTGTTCTATAAACAGACTGATTTTAGAAAAGCCTAGAATGACTTACATGAACTGATGCTTAGTGAACAGAGCAGAATCAAGGAAACATTGTAGACAGGAACATCAAGATTGTGTTCTTCTCATTTAGTTCTTTTAGATTTAGTTCTCAGAAATTTAATGATCCAAGGCAATTCCAATACACTTTGGATGGAAAATGCCATCTGCATCCAGAGAAAACTATGGAGACTAATCAAAGTATATTATTTTCATCTTTTTTTGATTGTTTTCTTTCTCATGATTTGTTTCCTTTTGTTCTGATTTTTCCTTCCCAACATGACTCATATGGAAACATGCTAAAAAAAGGACTGTATATGTATAACCTATAACATGTCACTTCCTAGTGTGGAGAAGGAAGAGATAAGATACAAAGGGAGGGAAAAAAATGAAACTAATAATCTTACAAAAATAAAAGTTGAAAACTATCTTTACTTGTAATTAGAAAGATAATATACTATTAAAACAAACTTAAAAGAACGTATATTTTCATAATCATAATTTCCCAACAATGTCAGTTGCCTTAATAAAGTAGTGTCTTCCCTATCACTGAAGATATTCAGGAAGACTATCTTTGCTAGTGACATTGAAGAGGAGAATTGGGGGGGGGGGGAGTGGCAGTGAGAAGATAGGCTAGATGACCCCTGAAGTTCCTTCCAGCTTTGAGATTCTCTGGTCCTATGGATGTTGGGCTGAGGGTTTCAAATTATGAATTGAATACTGGACCTGAGACTATACACCAATTCCATATTTGGTAAGGTGTGGAAATTCCTCCAAATGGTCTTGATTCTCCTTGTCCTATTGGATACCCATGGGTGTTTCCAGTCTGACTGCCATGATTACTATATAAAGTTTAAGAGCTCCTGTGGTCAGGAGCACCAGCCAATTCCTTGAAGGCTCCCAGAGTCAAATTATTCTTAGGGGCATGGTGGTAAAAATCTAACAATATCTTGGAGGCAGGGGGAGGAAACTATGCATAACACACATTGAAATTTAACCTGCATTATTAACATTTTCTATAGAGGGTCACAGTTAGTGGGGAAACTCTGGGTAAGGAATAAGACCCTTCAGCCCAGAGGGAACCTGATGACAATGTCTGGTTCAGCTTCCCATCTCCTCCAAGGGCTGTTGGCCTTCCTGAGAAGTCAGGGGGCAGTGACAACCTGTGTCGAGATTGAGACAGAGTGATAACCGGAGGTAAAGTGATACTAGGTGGCAAACTACGTCCAATAGCAAGTTGTTTGTGTGGTCCCATGTGCAGAGTGTTGTTTTTGTTACATTACATAAAGGGGATACTCCTTGAAATTAATGGACTCCATTTTTCCACCATCCTCAGGAGTCCCACCTCATCACTTCTCCACTAGGAAGGTATATTTAATCACCCCAGTGTGGGGTTCTAGAAAGCAGTGGTACATCTTGTCACCCTAACTTGGAGGCTCTAGAAAGCAGGACAAAACAATTTTCTATGTCATTTCCCTGAATCTTGTTATTGTTGTTTTTATCATGTCCAACTGACCCAATTTGGAGCTTTCTTGGCAAAGATACTGAAGTGATGTGCCATTTCTTCAACTCATTTTACAGAGGAAGAAACTAAAGCACACAGTATTAAGTGACTTGCCTATAATCTCACAGCCAGTTAGTGTCTGAGGCTAGATTTGAAGGAAGGGGAGCCTTCTTGACTTTAGGTCTAGCTCTCTATGCACTGCACTCACTTCCCTTCATCAAGTCAATAAAAGCAATCAATGAAACACTGATTTGTAGTGTTTGTGATTTTTACTTTTCACTCACACTGAATGGTTACTTTTCAATGGCAGTCTAGCACACCCTGGTCATTTTCCTTTTACCATGAGGTGGTGCTAACAGTTATGACTTCCTATAAGGAATAAATGGAACTTGAATCGATTACCAAGGACGGAGACTGGCTGGAAGGATAGGTCAGGCTCTGATCTTTACAGTGGTCATTGCTATAGAGGATTCTGAAGGTCCCTTCCTCCAAACTCCTCTTCCCCTCTTCTCCCCTCCTTCACTCCCCCTTCCATCCCACCCACGCCTCTTTGCCACCAATTCTAGTCCTCCTGGTTCTCCTTCCCTCTTAAAACCCAGTCAGGAAATCAGAGAAAGATAGTGAAGGAAGGCAAAGAGGAGACTTCATGAATATGGGTTGGACTGCTACCAGTTCTGTGCCCAGAGAGTGCAAGGGATTATGAGATAATAGATGTATTGCTGGAAGGAACTTTAGAACTTTCTATAGAGTTGGCAGCAATCTCAGAAATCTTTTAGCTTAACTTTCCCAGAGATCTGGAGAACTCAAGTAACTTATCTCAAGTCACACAAGTAAAAAGTATCAGAGCAAGGATTCAAATCCAGGTTTCCTAACTCCAAACCGAGTTCTTTTTACCAGAACAACGGAAAGGGTACTGGATTTGAGATCAGAAAGTCCATGTTCTAATCCTGGCTCTGCCAGCTGTGAGTGGACTTGGACAAATGAAGTCACTTTATTAAGTCATGAAGAGTCAGATAAAACTGAAATGAGTGAACAATAAACTCTATCAATTTTACCTTTGTGACATCATGATTATCCTCTTATCTCTTATGACACTGCCAACACCCTGGGGCAAGGATTCATCACCTCACACTTGGACTACTGTAAATTGCTGCTTATTCCCCTTCCTCAAGTCCTTCTCCCCACCACTCCAGTCCACTCATCTGTCAAATTAATCTTTTTAAAGCAGAGATCTAAAAATGCCACACACACACACACACACACACACACACACACACACACACACACACACTCAATAACTCTAGTGACTCCTATTGCCTCCAGGAACAAATATAGAATCCTGTTTGACATTCAAAACCCTTCACAACCTGGACTCTTCTTCCTTTCCAGTATTTTCACATCTTTCTTCCTCAACTCCAGCTCTATTCACTCTGCAATCCAGTCACAGCCCCTGACCTCCTTGCTGCTCTTTGTTCAAAATACTCTATCTCCTAACCCCAGGTAGTTATACTGGCCTTGAAATGTCCTATGTCTTCAATGCTCTTTCTCTTTTCTGTTTCCTGGTTTCCCTGATTTCTATCAAATTCTATCTAAAATCTACCTTCTACAAGAAAGCATTCCACTAATGTTTTCCTTTTGTTAGTCATCTCCAATTTTATCCCATTTTGATTTTGTGTGTAAATACTTGTTTTCATATTGTGTCCCTCAATAGGCTGGGAGGATCTCAAAATCAAGGACAATTTTTGCCTTTTTTTTTTTTTTTTTTTTTGGTACTCCCAGAGCTTAGCATAGTACATAGCATGTGATAGGTATTAAAAAAAAAAAAAAAAAAACCCACTTATTTACTGACTGAAGCAATTCTGCTTCCACGATTTCTCCTAACTCTTCTAGGCTCTTTTAAGTAGTGAAAGTAAGCCAAAAGAGCTTCTTACTCCTTCTTTCTCCCTAACATCAGCATATCAAATTCCCAAGTATCAAAGAGGAGATTTTCAAAATAATCCCCACTTTGGGGAACTTCTTTTTCTTTCTCAGGTTCCTGTGACACACTCAAATGACAGCAACTGAGGACAAAAAAGTGCAGGGGATCAGAGTAAATTACTCCAAATTGTTTATGTAAAGGCAATGGTTAAAAGGTTTCTTTAAAAATAATAATAATAATAAGTGGAGCAGAGGGTTTCTTGTTGCCCCATGGAGCAGGGTATTTACTTGATGTCCTAAGAGATCTACATCCTTTATGATAGTTGTGTCAAAACATTCTGGCAGGTAACCCCAGAAGAATGGCATTCAGGAGATAGATTGCAGAAATAGTGAACTCACAGCACTCTTGAAAGAGTCACGTTGCCTCCATCCTAAGGGAGGAAAGATTCTTACCCACTCTCTTTTTTCTCTCTCTTTCAAGTAACAATGAGTCAGAATCTATGAACTGCTACAAATTAGTGTGGCAACTTAAAACCAGTCTGAAGTCCAGAATGAAAACGGGAAAGACTGAGGCACAGCATAGAAAGAAGAATCAGGACATGAGTTTCAGAAAGTTAAAGAAAAATGGGGAGAGGGAAGGGAAGGAAGGAAATAGTTCACAGTAATGTCTAACACCTTTAAATTTCTCTTCTGTGAAGCTCCAGTTTGTCTAACAATTGACTAGAAAGGAAAGATTGCTTCTTAAAAGAGTCAGAACTAAGAGGCAGCTAGGTGGCACAGAGGATAGAGCACCAGTCCTAAAGTCAGGAGGACTTGAGTTCAAATGTGACCTCAGACACTTAACAGTTCCTAGCTGTGTGACCCTGGGCAAGTCACTTAAGAGGCAAAAAATGAATGAATAAATAAATAAAGGCTTTCTTCAAGATTTAGCCACATTACCATCTTCTTCATGAACCCTTTCCTAGTCCCTCTGCTCACTTCCAGTGATTAATAAATCCCCTCTAAAAAACAACCTAACACTCATTTTGTATATGTTCTACATATCAACTTATATGTATATACATTATGCTCCCCATTAAATATGTAAGCTTCTTAAGGGGAGGGACTATTAAACCTTAGTCCCTCCCCTTAAGAAGCTTACATATTATGAGGATATATTCTGATGGAAGTGGAAATCTTCAACATAAAGAAGAGCCAACTCACTTCCAGTTGATCAATGATGGACAGAGGTAGCTACACCCAGAGAAGGAACACTGGGAAGTGAATGTAAATTGTTAGCACTAATATCTGTCTGCCCAGGTTACATGTACCTTCGGAATCTAATGCTTATTGTGCAACAAGAAAATGGTATTTACACACATGTATTGTATCTAGGTTATATTGTAACACATGTAAAATGTATGGGATTGCCTGTCATAGGGGGGGGAGGGAGTAGAGAGAGGGAGGGATAATTTGGAAAAATGAATACAAGGGATAATATTATAAAAAAAATAAAATAAAATAAATAAATAAAATGAAAAAAAAAAGAAGCTTACATATTTAATGGGGAGCACAATGTATATACATATAAGTTGATTTAACATAGGTTCTGATATTTAGTGAACCTTTAATAAATTTGCATGTTGATTAAAAGAAATATAAGGTAGTAAGAGCTGATAGAATTTCCATGCCTCAAGTTTTATTATAAATGATAATCATCAAAGCTGTTCGGTAATTGGTTAAAAAAAAATTTAATACACTATTGGAACAAAAGTGGATATCTTTCACAACTAGATCTCAAGAGAGAATTACTGACTAAACAAGGAATAGTGGATAGTTATAAAATACTGAATGGACAACTTCAGGTATGTAAAATTTTTAATTTTTTGCACAAAGAAAATCAATGCAGATAAAATAAGAGAAACTATGAAGTGAAAAAAAATCTGCATCAAACATCTCTGACAAGTCTGGTATTGAAAATATTTCAGTAATTAACAAAAATACATAAGCCAAAGATACATTCCCCAGTTGATATGTGATCAAAAGAAATGAATAATTTTTATTTACCTCTTTAACTTCTTTCTTATTTGTTTTGTGGTTTGATTTATCTAGTTCTAAGAGTGCAAGGTTGAGATCTCCCACTATTATAGTTTTGCTGTCTATTTCTTCTTGCAACTCTCTTAACTTCTCCTTTAGAAAGTTAGATGCTATACCACTTGGTGCATATATGTTTAGTATTGATATGGCTTCATTATCTATGCTACCTTTTAGCAGGACATAGTTTCCTTCCTTATCTCTTTTAATTAGATCAATTTCTGCTTTTGCTTGATCTGAGATAAGGATGGCTACCCCTGCCTTTTTTTATTTCACCTGAAGCATAATAGATTCTGCTCCAGCCTTTTACCTTTACTCTGTATCCATTGCCCTGCTTCAAGTGTGTTTCTTGTAAACAAGATATTGTAGGATTCTGGTTTTTAATCCAGTCTGCTATCCACCTCCACTTTATGGGTAGTTTATCCCATTCATATTTATGGTTAAACTATTAATTCTGTATTTCCTGCCATCTTATTAAGCCCAAATGATGCTTTTCTTTCCTTTCCCCCTTATCTCACTCCCCAGTATTAAACTTATGAGCACCACTTGCCTCACGAAGCCCTCTCTCGTTATAATCCCTCCCCCCCCCCTTAAAATCCCTCCCCTTTTCTTAAACTTTTCCCTTACTATTTCTGTATTCCCTTCTCCCTTTTCCCCTCCCACTAAGAAATGAATAATTTTTAAAATAAGAATTATAAATTGTCAGTGACTATATGAAAGGTGCTCCAAAACATCAATAAGATAAATGCAAATTAAAATAACTCAGGTTTCATCTGACACTCAAAAAATTGACAAAGATGACAAAAATTGAAAACAGGCAGTACTGGGAAGGATATGGTATAATAGGCATACTAAGTACATCATTGGCAGAACTTTGAATTGATTGAACCATTTTGAAAAACAATTTAGAATTATCTGAGAAAAGTATCTCCCCTGTTCTTACCCTTTAACCCAGCAATCCCACTACAGAGTATGTATCTCAAAGAGGTCAGAGACAGAACAAAAAGGCTCATTCACAGCAAAATATTCATAGCAATACTTTTGGTTGAAGGAGACTACTGGCAACAAACTGGCTACCCATCAGATGAGAAATAACCAAATATGTAACATATGCATATAATAGAATATTATCATGCACTAGAATTATTTATATGAAAAATCCAGAGAAATATGGGAAGATTGATATAAATCAATGCAGAGTAAAAATCAACAGAATCAGTCAATAAGCATTTAAGTGCCTACTATGTACCAAGCACTGTGCTAAATGCTGAAGACATGAATAAAGAAGAAAAAATGTACTGCTTGGTAATAGAATTAAATTAAAATTAATAGAATTAAATAGGAAATCCCTCCTTTATAACAGCAATGGTATAAATGCCTTGGGTAATCTATTCAGAGAACTTACTCCCATACAAACTTTAGTAGAAGGTTGGGTGGCTTCTACCTAAGACTGAGGAGAGTAAATTCAATCTCATTATCAATAATGTCCTTTAAGAAACTTAACTTTGAAATAGAGATATAAAAACAGGGAACTCTAGATCTCCTCAAATAAGTTTATTAATAATCATTTATCTCAGAGTTCAATGCCCCCTAGGAAAAGTAAGTTTCAGCCACTCCAAGTTCTAATACTATATCCTATCAATTCCAATTTTATGTAGCAAATGAGAATTTATGAATCTTACTGTAAAATAAGAGAAAATGCAAGCCAATCTTGATGAATTTATGAAATACTGCATGTGAATGATTTTATATATCATCTTCTAAGCCAAAGAATTAGAAGAGCAAAGGGTTTAAAATACTTCTTAGTCACAGGGCAAAATGCCTGCTTCCATGGTCCCAGGATTTTACATCTTTAAGGCTTTAGTTCTCTCTAGTGATCAGAAGGAAAATTGCACCCTGTTAAAGAGTGGCTAGTCCCATGAAGTTTCCCTTGAGGATGGTGGTTAGTTCAAATATTGCATTTTGTGTTCATTCGCTTTTTGCCTATGTGGTCACAAATAAGAATCAATATTCAAAGGAAATATGATGTAGGTGTTTGTGTTGCTGTTGATGTTATTGATGCTGTTTAGTCACGTCCAACTCTGTGACCTCATGGACCACAGCAGAGCAGATGTTATTTCTCAAAGTCTGTCCAAGTTCATGTTTACTGTTTCCATGATATTGTACATCCATCTCATCCTCTGCCATCCCCTTTTCCTTCGCCTTCAATCTTTCCCAGTATCATGGTCTTTTTTAGTGAGTCCCATCTTATCTTTATGTTGCCTAAGTATTTAAGTTTCAGCTTCAGTATTTGACCTTCCAATGAATAGTCTGAATGAATTCTTTTAAGTATTGGCTGATTTGATCTTCTTGCTATTCAAAGGGTTCACAAAAGTCTTCTCTAACACCACAATTCAAAAGTATCAATTTTGTGGTGCTCAATTTTCCTTTTTTTACCAGGAGATTCTTTTAGACTTAGCTATAAAGAATAATCTAAGATGTACCTATTAGTGGACTGGTCTATGGAATGCTAAAGAAAACTTGATGATCAGATTTTTTTCTTTTCTCTTTTTCTCTTGTGCATATGTATCTGCTATGGGGCACTCAGCTTTCCTTATAATCCAACTCTCACTGCCATACATTGCTATAGGAAAAAATATAGCTTTGACTATACAGACCTTTGTTGGTAAGATGATATCTCTGCTTTTTAGTATGCTGTCCAGATTCATCATAATTTACATTCCAAGGAGAAAGTGTCTTTCAATCGCATGGCTACAGTTACCATCAGCTGTATATGATCAATTTATTTAACTTATTTGGAGGGTATATCATGTGAAATCAGGTTGGATGAATTAAAAGTAAGAATTAAGGTGCTAGGAGAAATATCAACAATTTAAAATATGCAAATGATACCACTCTGATGGCAGAAAGTGAAGAGGAATTAAGAAGCCTCTTGATGAGGGAGAAAAAGGAAAGTACAAAAGCTGAATTGAAGTTTAACATCAAACAAACTAAGATCTTGGCAACTGATCTCTTCACTTCCTGGCAAATAAAGGGAGAAGAAATGGAAGCAGTGTCAGATTTTATATTCTTAGGCTCAAAGATGACTTCTGATAGTAGCTAAGTCTAGAAACAGTCTACTGCTGCTCAGACTCAGATCCAACTCAGAACTCAGATTGGGTGCAACAATCAAACCTTGCCCCAGAATAGATCCTTTTGGGAACACTAAAAACTTACAAGTCTCAAGCCTTTGCTGTCTTTAAGATCCTGGAATAACACAACACTTAACATCTTAAGAAAGCAGAAAAGGACTACCTCATACTTCTCTCCAGAAGTGTACAGAATTTGACTCTAATATCAAGTCTGGAGTCAGAAAATAGGCTGGAAGAATGAGAAAACAAAAAAATGTACTATCAAAAGTTGAGAATAACTCAAAAAGATTAATAAGTAGGGGGAGGGCATGAAAAGCAGCTTGAGTACAAATTCAACTAGAATTTCTGGAAAAGATGAAGCAAAGTTTTGAAATGTTTTTGTCAATGAAATGAGAACACTAGAGAGGACAAATGGAAAAGAAATAAGAGATATGGAACAAAAAAAATTAGAAAGGGAAAGCTGCCAAGCTTTTTGGACAAGAAGTCCAAACCTTGCTCAAGCAATAAACTCCCAAAATGTTATTAGAATGGATCAAATAGAAGCCAATGACTCTTTAGACAAGAAATATTAAAAACAAGTCAAAAGACAGAAAAAAAAATTATGGCATTTCATAGCAAAAACAACTGACCTAGAAAAGAATTTGAGGAGAAAATTTTAAGAATTATCAAATTATCCAAATGCCATAACCAAAACAAGAGCCTAGATACCATATATCAAGAAATATTTTAAAAATAAAGCTGTCTAGATATCTTAGAACCAAAGGATAAAGTAGAAATAGAATCCCTAGTCAAATCCTGAAAGAAACCCCAAAATGAAAACTCCCAGGAATAAGATAACTAAATTACAGAGTATTCATATCAAAGAAAAATACTACAAGCAGTTAGGAAGAAAAGAATTCAAATTCTGAGGAATCACAATCAGTATCACACAAATGATTCAGCAACTACCATAATAAAGGTGCAGAGAGCTAGTAATACCATCCACCAGGAGGCAAAAGATATAGGCCTATAGTCAAGAATTACTTACCCAGAAAAGAAAAAAAAAAGTTGAACATAATCCAACAGGAGGAAAATGGAATTTTAGTGAAATAGATGAGTTCCAAGCATCCCTGATAAAAAGATCTGAAGCCTGTAGAAATTATGACATTCAAACACAAGAGTTAAGAGAAATACAAAATGATAAATGTGAAAAAATAATGATAAAGAATTAAACAAGGATAAACTATTTATATTCCAATATGGAGTGATGATGAGAGAGGAGGGAGAGAGAGAGAGAGAGAGAGAGAGAGAGAGAGAGAGAGAGAGAGAGAGAGAGAGAGAGAGAGAGAGAGAGAGGGAATCTCCCCTGTGAACCTATCACCCACCATCAGGGATCACAGAAGGAGTCTAATTAAAGTCCTGAGAGTAAGTCACTTGTGTCTTCCTGATCTTAAATGAAGAATAAAAAGGAAAGAGAAGAGGAATGCATTTGCCTTTCTAAAATCATCAGAGCAAAATATGAAATGGTTTGAGTACATTTAAAAACACAGTAAATAATGTAAATAAAATGAACACTTTCATGTCTGTGGATGTATCTTTAGAAAACAATGAGACTCAGGAAATAACAATTAAACTGTTATTCTGTAAAGTTACCACTGTTATTGTTTCTCCTTTGTTTTCCAAGAGGACCGATGACATTACAAGGTGATGTCTTAACTTGCACATGAATTGTTTACAATTCATACAATACAATTCATTACAATCCTCAGCCTCACTCTTTCTTTGAAATCCAATGGCCTGTCAGGATGACTGGTGATGTTCCTAGGATGCAATAGATGATCTTCAATGTCTGACCAAAATCTAAAGCTCTCTACAGCACCTGTTTCAGCCACCTTCATGGCCACTGGAACAAAGTGTTCTCATGTACCTTTTCCTCCAAGTGAAGTCTTCACATCTTGGTATAGCTATACTTCTAGTTCACTGACACTAGTTGGTTACCTTCAACCTGGTTTAGCCCATCTACTAAAATGATTTTACCAGGATATGGCTCTGCACATACTACAGTTTCTTGGAGCCACAGGTGAAAACTAGAAGAAGGTAATTATCAAAGGTGAATTCGCAGCCCTTAAATGAGCTCACCGAGTCCTCAGATCAAAAGTACTAGTCTCCCTGAATATCCTACACACCCCAGAGTTAGCACTAATGTCTTGAGTAATGTCTGTGGTAAGTCAAAAGGAAAGAACTAAGACAATGGTTGTAAAGGTTATCTTGTGAAGGAACTTCACAAAAAAAGATTCTTGAAAGACATTAGTGTATTGCAGGAGAAACTGAGGTAAGATAGAGATTAAAGAGTATTTAATAATTTATTTAAAAGGGAGAGATTTGCTGGCACCAAATTGATCCATGATTTGGTCCCAGGGCTGAATGAGACTTTTGTGTCCAAGAACCCAGCAAACAATGTGAGTTCTCAATGATCTATATACAGGTGGCTCAGATACAGGGGGTAGAGGGAGGCAGGGGTGGAGTCAGTGTGCTGAGAGCAGGCATGGGACTCTGACAGGGTGGGTGAGCCACCGGAGACGGGGGTAAACATCTTGATAATGCCAGTATCTGGCATTCTGATAGCTTGGGAGGGAGAGGCATTCTGATATTCTAAAACATAAGATCTTTTATCTTTATCAAATATTCTGATAAAGAGGGAAAGGAGGTTTTACAGGACTGAGCTTTGAGCTGATAATTATAAACTGAGGCAGAACAATTAGAGAAACTGAATCAGGATTGGGTCAGGATAATTAGGGAAACTGAGTCAGGACAATAAAAGAGAACTGTGGCATAACAATTAGAAGCAGAATTGAATGATGCCGGCAAGTGTAATAATTTTTAGTGTGACTCTAGCTGTGATCTTTCACATTCCTTTATTGCATTGGTTGTTATATCCCTAAAATTGGATATATAGCCAGTAACCTTGATGTTTATTTAAATCTAGATTATGAGATTTAAGGAAGAGTGTGGGACAGAGACAGAGAAATAAGCAGTTGCTTATGGAAAAGAAGGGTTTTTTCACTTTACTAAATAATACAGACTGGGCACTTGGTAGTAGGTACTGATCTCAGTGAGCAAGATCAGTCCCTATCTCAGGCAGTCTAAGCTCCAATCACAGCCACATTTTCAGACACAGAAGCACCTGATCTCTTCATCACCAACATGTCTCCTTCCAACAAACTGACCTTGTTCAAGGTGAACTGAAGGGAAAGAAGGTTACCCATGAGGGTGGGTTTTAATATTCCCATAAAAAAAACAAAGAGATAACCAACAATCAGAGAATCGAAGCTGCTCCTGGCATCAATTTCTGCTTGGATAATGGAGCCAAGACTGTTGTTCTGATGAGCCTCTTAGGCTGACCTGATGGTATTCCTATGCCTGAAAAATTCTCCTTGGAGTCCATGGCTACAGAGCTCAAATATTTGCTGGGCAAAAACATTCTGCTCCTGAAGGGTTTTGTGGGTCCAGAAGTGGAGGAAGAGTGTGTTAAAAACCACCTACCAATTCTGTCATTTTGCTGAAGAAACTTTGCTTCCATGTAGTACAGGAAGGAAAAGGAAAAGATGCTTCTAGGAATAAGATCAAAGCTGAACCATTCAAGGTAGAAGCCTTCCAAGCTTCCAAGTACCAAGCTGGGGAATTGTTGGGGTCCTCAGCTAGGGCAGACTTGCTGACACCAGCCGAAATCTGAACACTTACCCACAATTATCATCACCTCTATGACCTTCGGATGTCTCCAGATATGACAGAGTAGTCTGACACCACTTATGCAGTTAGAGAAGCTTTATTGCTTGGTTACTTCATCTTGTCCCTTCTTCTGCTTCCTCTCTCTCTCTCTCTCCCTCTGCTGTACTTATATCCCTCTCATCTGCCCTTGGCAAGGTGCCCCAATGACAAGTATGAGTTTAGTTTGTGTATTCAGGAGCCCCACTCCTAAGACAGTGGGGGCGATCTCAATTTGGTGCCTGCTCAATGCCTGTCCTGGCGTGTCTACAGGGGGTGTACCCCGGCCAGTGCCAGTGAGACAGAACTCACACCCAAGACCTCAACATCCATTCCCAAGAGTGAGCTGACTGAGATCCAACCAGCCAAAGACCACAAGGGTCAAGTAACACAAGACTTGTCTTTTCACAGACTTGTTGCTCATGCAAATGGGGCATTGTGTGCAAGGTACATGAGGAAGGGTCACAAGATTAACGCAGATTCTTGTTATTCTGTTCCCTAGCACTTTTGTTGCTAATTTCCCTAGCACAGAATATCTCTGTCAATGATGCTTTTGTTCACCACGCCCACAGTTCCATGGTGAGGGTGAATCTGACCCAAAAGACATGTGGCTTCTTCATGAAAAAGAGCTGACTTATTTTGCCAAGACCTTGGAGAAGCCAGGGAGTCTCTTCTAATCCATCTTGGGTGGAGCTAAAGTTACCAACAAAATACAATTATCAATAATATGCTAGACAAAGTCAATGAGATGATTATTGGTGGTGGGATGGGTTTCACTTTTCTCAAGTGCTCAACAACATGGAGATTGAAACTTCTCTTTTTAATGAAGAGGGGGACAAGATTGTCAAAGACCTGATGGCAAGGCTGATAAGAGTGGTGTCAAAGATCCCTTTGCCTGTTGAATTCATCACAGAGTTCAAATTTGATGGGAATGCCAAGACACATCAAGTCACATTAGCCTCTGGCATCCCTGTTGGTTGGATAGGTTTGGATTGTGGCTCCAAGAGCAGACAGAAGTACACAGAAGCTATGGCCCAGGACAAACAGGTTTTGTCAAACAGACCCATTGGAGTATTTGAGTGGAAAGCCTTTGCTCAGGATGGCTAATCAATATGGTGGTAGAGACTACCAATAGAGTCTGCATCATTATCATAGGTGATGGGCACACTTCCATTTGCTGTACCAAATGGAATACTGAGGACAATGTTAACCATGTGAGCTCTGGGGTGGTGCCAGTCTAGAATTGTTGGAGGGCAGAGTCCTTCCTGGGATGGACACTCTGAGCAATCTCTAATGGGTACCACCTTCTGCCTACTGGTTCCCATGCACAATCCTTCCAACATGATCCTGCAGTGCTCTCTGTTTTGTTCCTTGGTATTGGGCACATTTCTTTCTCGAGACTCTAACAGTGATCAGAAGATGGGGCAATGAGAGCCCCAGAAGCAGCTCAACTCAACTCTGTGTTTTCTGGATGTTTCTGTTATCAGATTTCACTTGAAGTTATTTAGTATGTCTAAACCATTTCGGTGATCCCTAGAGTAGGTAGATGCCTTTTAAAAAGAAAGAAAAAAGCTAAAGTCACTGTTAGCCATACTCTTTTAAAATATTAAATAAAAATCTTCACTGATTTCAAGTTTTATTCTTGAGAGAGATGGTACAATTTTATTATTAATGAGGAAATATCAGAACATGATACTATGATAGTTTTGGAACCTAGGATGAGAATGAATAAGGAAAAACAAGGCAATAGCAAATAGAGAGAAGGGTGATGACCCCACAGAGCCTAAACACATTGGAAGAGAAGGAGTGTTGACCCAAACCCTGTTGCACCTGTGTATTTAAATGTTTTTACTGGTGGTTACCAAATAGAATACATTTTTTAAATAATTGGAAAATTTTAAGTTAAATTTTTTTTTCCTTTCTTCCTCAACAAGCATTGAGCGCCTCTTGGTCTCTGTCTTAGATTTTATGATTTTATAGGAGTAAAGGCCAAGAATCCAGCTTCTACTTATCCCCACCCTGACCAATAAAGGTGGAGCAATCAACAGATGTCATTTCCCTAAACTCTTGCCCTGGAAGCCTAACATATAACTTAACATAAGGAAGTATTAACACCTAAGAATGGGTTCATCCAATCAAGTTCTCCTGCTGCTGCCCCTCTTGCTGGGGGTGCTGAGTGAACCCCTCATAGGGAGGAACTTTACTTCTTCTTCCTCTTTTCTGAATGCTGCTGAAAAAACCACATCATCAGGTGGGACATTTACTGAGTGTGAAGCCTGGGGAGAGAAAGAAGAGATTAAACTGGGAGGAAGAACTGGGTATCTGGACTGTGAAAGTGGAATGGGAGAAACCCAGGGACTGATAGACAACTGAGTGCTCAGAGAAGAGGGAAAGCCAAAGGCAATCAAGCTTGACTGAACTGTCTGTGTACTCTCTTTCCACAGTGTGTGGACGCCCCCAACTCAAAGGCCGAATTGTCTCAGGACAGGATGCCCATCCAGGGCAGTGGCCGTGGCAAGTCAGTCTTCTTGAGAATAGTGTACCTGTATGTGGTGGCTCACTCATTTCTACAAACTGGGTGCTAACAGCTGCCCACTGTATAGAGAGGTGAGTATCCATGCTGGGCTGGAGGAAGAGAGGTATTTTAGGCTGGGTACTGAGAAATAAAGAGGACTTAGCCAAGCTGCCAAAAATGAATCTTAGTCTCTGGAGTCGGGAGCCTGAAGTCTCTCTCCTCCTCATCTTTCGGCAGAGAGACTGATCTCTCTCTCTAATCCTTGCCTACAATTACCTCACCACCACACATTCTGAAAGCACCAATGGTGAGGAGAGCCATCACATCACTATCTCATCTAAATATATGTATATAGAACTATTATCTCACATCCAATAGGTAATTATCCTTAAGTGCTCTGCTGTCTGATTCAAGTTCACCTTTTCAGAGTTTTAGCCCTCTACAATACCTCCAGTCACCAATGCTTAAACTTCAGAGCTAAAATCCCACCCTCTATAGCTAGGGTGAGGACCGTGTGACCCACAGGCTGTATGAAATCTGCAAAATCTTTGCTGAGGTGACCAAAGGCAATAATGAGCTACAAGCTAGGTACACCAACTTCCCATTGCCTGAGTTCCATAAGTTATTTTCCCAATCTCCTTTAATGCTAGTGCTTTCCCTCTTGATTATCATCAATTTATTCTGCAAATAGCTTGTTTGTATATAGTTGTTTGCATGTTGTCTCCCCCTGTTACACTGTGAGCTCCTTGGGAATAGGTACTGCCTTTTGCCCAGTTCTTTGTATCTTCAATGCTTAGCAAAGAGCATGGAATGTTAGCTATTCAGTCATGTCCAACTCTTCATTTCCTCATCATGGAATATAGCAGGAATTTAATAATTGCTTATTGACTGACTGGCTTGAAAACACTCACCACACCTCCAATCTAGTGATGACTTCATTCCCTGAGTTGTTTTTTTTTCTGTAACCCTGCTAAACTCAAGTAGTTTTTATAGAGCAATACAAAGTTTGCTGATAACTGTTTAACTGGGCTAGGTGGGGGTGGGAAGAGTGAGAAATTATACACACTTTAAAATTTATTCTGCAATATTAACACTTCCTTAAGTCTAGACAATCAACTTATAAATAAATTAACAGTTGCTGATTCTCACAAACCGGTCAGAGCTGGTTCCAGCAAATTCCTGACCTTGACTGAACTCTGGAAGAAGTGGACTCTGAAAGACAGAGAGAAGAATAAAGGGAGCATTTATAGAGAATTCCTACAGGAAAGTAGCATGTTGCATTCTAGCAACAGGTTTCCCCTGATTAATTCAGGTGTGTCCTCACATAGCTAAAGAGAGGTCAGAGGCCACAATTTCTGGACCTTTTTTTTTTTTTTTTTAAACTCAGCTTTACAATTATTTCATCATCCCTCTCTCATGGAAGTTTCATTTCTTTTTTTCCACGTTGCTGTTGTTTTGGGGGGAAGAAAAGTACCCTCCTAACCTTGCATACAATTTGTGTGTTTTTTCTGCCACTGTTACCTAACTTTGCAAAATAAAGCATTTCCATATCACAACTGCTCTTTAAGCTCTTTCTTCATAGTTTTCTTCTTCTGGATTTATGAGACAGCTTGATGTAGAGGATTCCCTACTGCCTTCATTCTGCTGATTATCCTCAAATTATCATATGTCTATTTTGTCAGACAAATAGTGTGAGCTTACTGAGAGGAAGGACTGTATTTTGCCATTCTTTGTATTACTAGCTTTTGGCTTAGGAGTAACTGACACATTGTAGGCACTTATTAAATGTTTATTGATTGACTGATGATGTCAGAAAGACTTCCCAGTTCCAATGCTTATTAAGTCTATTATCCTGAAGTCATCAAGCTTTCTAGCATTTCAGTTTCCTTACTTATAAAAACAGCAATTAAAAAAATACTTGCATTGCCTCCTTCAGAGAGCTGTTTTGAAAAGTCCTTTTTGTAACTCTTTAATAAAAGTGCTATGGAAATGTTAGTAATTAAGTAATGTATTAATGTGCTGACATTTAACTATATTTCACAGAAATAATAATGATGATGATATAGCTAGTTCTTTAGGTTGGCAAAACCCTTAACAAAGTATCCTACTTTAATAACTAGAAACACTATGGATTACTACTGATAAATCTAGGCTAACTTACAGTGTCTGATCAGAAAGCAAATTGACTTTCAGCTTCCTCATCTATACATTAGGGAAATAATAGCACCTATCTCATAAAGTTGTTGTGAGAGCATATACATATTTAAATATGTATATATATATATATATATATATATATATATATATATATATATATATATATATATATATATATATATACACACACACACACACAGATGTAAAACATTCACAACCTTTCAAACATGTGAATCCCAGTTATTATTATGCTAGCCTTAAAATTGTATTCTATGAGGATCTATGTGAAATCCTAGAATCATTTAGTATTTCTTTCAAATAAAGTTCAGTCTTCAATAAAATTGAAGAATTTTTTTAAAAATGGACTGACCTTATATTGCTTAGCTTAGTCATAGATTCATCAAATCACTGGTTCTCAAAGTTGAAAAGAATCTTAGCGCTATCCATTCAAAACTATAACTAGGAATTTTTGCACCAAGTGTTGGGGAGAACAGGGAAGATTGAAGGGCAGGGATATATGGGAGGAAAGGGAAAACTCATGTGGAATGCAACCACTGGAAAGGAAGAAGCATAGCTGGGACAAGGTGAAATGGATTAGTGGATAAGAGCATAGTACTTTGAATCAGAAAGATCTGAATTCTAATCTGGACTCAGACACTTACTGGCTGTTAAGTGACATTTGATGTGTCACTTAACCTCTATCTGCCTCAGTTTTTTCATCTGTAAAATGGGGAAAATAATAGCACTTACTTCCCAGAGTTATTGTGAGAATCAAATGAGATAATACCTATAAAGCCATTTACAAACCTTAAAGCACTACATAAATGTTAGTTATTATTATATTGCTATATAAACAATAAGAATAATAGTAACTTACTTTATGTTTAAGATGACAAATCTCAAAGAGTTACATAAAGTTAGTAATTCTAGTATTTCATAAACAATAACAGTAGTAGCTAACATATAGAGGACACTGACATCAGTCAGTTACTAATTCTTTCAAGTATTTGTCTTTACTACATCATTGCTGTTAGACAAATTCTTCTCTGGAGAAATTCTTGTCCTTATGAAAAAGATTCAAAGTTCTACTGTTCTACATTTCCTACCCCAGACAATTAATTTACATTGACCATGCCCTCAGCCCAATCCTGAGGAATTCACTTAAGATCTAAGCCTTAAAAATGTTTCTAAAATTAGATTTCCCTGTGATGCGTCTCCCCACCAACTCCAATGCAAACACACATATGCAGATACTCAAGAACACACACTCACACTCACACATTCTCTCAAACATCAAAACTATCCTTTCTTTCCTTCTTTTTTTTCCCCTAGCTTGCTGCCTCCCTCACATTACTCATTAGTACTGGGCTCGATGACATCCTACCCGAATACTGATGATGGTGCACAGATTCGAACAGTGGTCCGGATCATCCTATACCCCAACTACACAAAATATGGACCTGGGGACATTGCTTTGGTTCAAATGGACTCACCAGTCAACTTCAACAACCTCATACTCCCCATCTGCCTCCCAGACACTGCAGAACAACTATTCGATGGGAATCTGTGCTGGGTGACTGGCTGGGGACATATTGGGGAAAACCAAAGTAAGAATGGGCCCAGGGAGTTGAATCTATGTAAAAATAATCTTTCTACTTTTTCAGGCTCCCAATCTTTCAGGTAGCACTGAGGTTTCCTCCCAGGTAAAAGGTAGAGTTCTGGATCTTAGGCCTTCTGGAATCCAGGGGGGAATCCAGTTCCATCTTAAACTGATCTAGAAGACTTTTGTCCTTAATATCTAGAATTCACCTGTCACTGCTTTTGAACCCTTTAATGGTTGTTGGAACTTGAAGCACTCAGCTTCCTGACTTCCCTTGCACCTGATTTGCTTGGCTCTGCTGGTCCAATCTGTACTTCCTTATCTTCTTTTTCTGCTCTTGGGCCATATTTCCAGTCTTCAGTTTCTTCTTTTATTTCTTTTCATAGTACCTACACCCTTTAGACCTTGAATTCATTTTTGAGAATTTATTTATGGGGGAATGAATATATAAATTTTGAAGTAATATGCCACTAAAAATTCATTTTCTTATAGCCTTGTACCATAAGAAAGCAGAGGAAAGAGAACTTTCCTCTGAAGTCCATGAGGTAAGTCATCCAAGAGTTACTCTCCCCAGCTTACAGATGAGGAAATTGAGAAAGGAAGTGACGTATCCAGGATCACATAACCAATAAATGTCAGTCAGGACCAGAGCCCAAAATTGCTGACTCTAAGATCTAATGTTCTTCCCACTATCTCGCACTGCCTAACCAAAGAAAAGATGAGAAAATATAAACACAGTGCTCTTCTCACCTCAAAAAGAGAAAACAGCTCTACACTGAATATACACAGTGTCATAAGAAGCCACTTAAAGCTGCCCTGCCGAGCAGATAAACCACAAAGTGTCCTTCGTGTACAGAACCATCTGTGAGAAATTTTCCTCACTCCCTGACTTAAACTGGATTACCTGGTCTAAACCAGGGGTGTCAAACTCACCTAGAAATAGATCCCTGCAGGTTTTATACTGACTTAGAAAACTACAAATTGACAGTACCTATGTTACATTGTATATTTTGTGAAACATTTCCCAATTACACTTTAATCTACTTTAGCCAGTTTTGTTGGTCTCTTGCAGCCTATGGCAGTGAGTTTGATACCTCTGATTTAAAAGATCTGTTTGGACTCTAAAGACTTATGATTCTACAAAGTCCTGCTAAAATTATTTCTGTTTACTTTAAGTGTCCCTGAAGTCCAAATGGAATTAAAAAGGAATTAAAATTCACTTTTTCTTCACTTTACAAGTGAAAAAACAAAGGGGCGGGGGGGGGGGGAAAGAGAGTGGGATTTGTACAAAATCACAGGTTAGCTAATGGCAAAGCTAGACCTCAGCAGGGAGCAGGGAGAATTCATCTAGGACACTATGTTTGCAGACATGAAGGAAGAGGTAGCCATCTCCTTGCCATCTCTTCTGAGTGCTTGATCCCATCTATTTCTAGGAGCTTTTTTTCTTTTCTTTTTAAATTTGTTAGCTTTCAATATTTATTTTAAAAGATTTTGCTTTTCATTTTTTTCTTCCTCCCCAAGATAGCAAACAATCTGATATAGATTATACATGTACAATAATATTGATTATATTTCTACATTGGTCATGTTGTAAAAGAAGAATCAGAACAAAAAGGAAAAACCATGCAAAAATAGCACGCTTTGCTGTGCATTCAGATTTCTCAGTTCTTTTTCTGGATGCAGATAGCATTATCCATAATGAGTTTTTTGGAATCGTTTTTAGATCAATGTATTGGTAAGAAGAGCTAAGTCTTTCAAAGTTGATCATTACAATGTTGCTGTTACTGTGTACAATGTCCTACAGGTTCTGCTCAGCATCAGTTCATGTAAGTCTTTCCAAGTTTTTCCAAAATCAGCCTGCTCATCATTTTTTATAGAACAATAATATTCCATTCATTCATATATCACAACCTGTCCAGCCATTCCCCAATTGATAGGCATCCCCTCAACTTCCAGTTCTTTGCCACCACGAAAAGGGTTGCTAAAAACATTTTTGCACATGTGGAACCTTTTCTATTTTTTATGATCTCTTTGGGATTCAGACTTACTAGTGGCATTGCTGCTTCAAATAGTGTGAACAGTTTAATTGCCCTTTGGGCATAGTCCCAAATTGTTCTCCAGAATGGTTGGATCAGTTCACAACTCTACCAATAATATTGCTTTTTATCTGCTAATCCTTCCCAGACTCCTTTTCAGAATACTTTATATACTGACTCCTAAGCACGGGTGTCACCCAAGTCTTTTCTGGGTCCTCTTCTTTTTTCTTCCAGTAGACAATTGGAAAAGTCTCCTGCCAGTGAGGATGATGAGGTTCGGCTCCCCTCAATTCTCAGTCAGGGAGCCAAATGATGAGGTTCAGCATAGAGCAGGGAGTTGTGGGAACCCCCTTCTGGAGGTGCAGGTCCTTCATAAATGAATTTAAGAACCTGAAAAGTTAAACTGGTAAAAGAAGTTTATTATTATTAAAGATCTAGCAAAGAAGGTTTCTAGCAGAGAAATCCCAACAGAGAGGTAAATAAGGTCTTATTGGGGAAAGAGGGAGTAACCCTGAAAGAGAATATCATTTCAGTGGGCAGAGAGTTGCACTATGCCAAGGGGAGAGAGCGGTTCCTTGGCATGGCATGTTAGGTCCTCTGCCAAGAGATGGGTTGAAGGAAACTTGTTATATGGACAATTCTTGGTAGGAGCTGGGAGCAGTTTAAATTGAAATCAAAATAGAAAATCTTGGAATTGAATGAGAAGTCCTAAACTAATTTTCAGTTCAATAGAGAGCATAATCAGTAGTGAATATTATCAGTGGGACTGGTGCTGTTCTCTCAGGATAACAGAATGAAGCTACTTATCCTGTTTCCCTCGGACAGGTCTTTTACAAAGGCAAGAATTCAAAGAAACTATCTCCTTGAAGGAGTTTCAGAGAGAAAGAGAGTTTTGGGATCCCCTTTCAGTTTCAGGGTTCTCACTTCAAGGGCAGGGATTGTCTTTTGCCTTTCTTTTGTATCCCTAGAGCTTAGTACACTGCCTGATATAGTAGATACTTAAATGCTTGTTGACTGAATGCTTTCTTTTTCTATCTGCTCTCTCTTGGTTATCTCATCAGATCCCATGAGTTCAATGACCATCTCTATATAGATGACTTCCAGATCCTTCTGTGTAACCCTTATTTCTTTTCTGAGTTCTGATACTGTGTTTCCAGCTACCTAATGGACATCTCCATCTGGCTGTCCCATTTGGATTGCAAACTCAACTTGTCTCAAATGGAACTCATTCTTTTTCTCTCTAGCCCTTTCCTTTCCCTTCCCATCTTCTTCTTCCCCCAAATCCCTGCAGTCTCCTAACATCTCTATTTCCATGAAGATCAGCCCAATTCTAGCCTAGGTTTTCAAATGTGAAGTCATTCTTGATTTTTTTACTTTTCCTAATTCCCATAAAAAATCAATTGCTAAAACTTGTAGATTCTAACCTCTAAAATATCTCCTTTCTCTTCTCTTCACAATCACTCTAGTTTAGGGCTCCATCATCTCTTACTTAGACCACAGCATTAGTTTCCTTAATTATCTTCCCATCTCCAATCTCTCTTCTCTCTAATCTGTCCTCTACACAACTGCCAAACTGATAGTCCTCAAGTGAGAGTCTTACGATGCCCAATCCCCTGCTCAAGGGGCTTCAGGGACTTCCCATCACCCCTAGGATAAAATATGAGTGTCTTTATATGGCATTCAATTTAATAACATTCACAAGCAGGTTCTGATCTACTTTTCAAGATGTTTCACATTACTCTCTTTTCCCTTATAATGTATAATTCAATTCATTGAAATAAGTATTGTTTCCTGTGTGCTAGACATAGTAGTATTAGACACAAAAAATGCCAAAACAAACATGTGAAATAGTCCATGCTCTCAGTGTGTATACTGATAAATAAGTATAAGCATATAAAAACTAAATGGAGTAGAAGTGAGGGTGGGGCAAGGGAGTGGAATCAATAAGAATGTTAATTAGAAAAATCAGTGTAGGTGTTGTATGGAATGTAGTGCATGAATTGAACCTTGAATGAATCTCAAGGTGAGAAGGAGGAAAAGGAAAGGGTCCTAAGCATGAGTGAAAGATCACACAAATACAGAGAGGTTAAAGAAGGAATGTCATGCACAGAGAACTCTCAGTAACCCAGTACAGCTGAGTCGTATACATTCCTAAAAAATATACACTATACACAAACATGAGATCATTCTAGAAAGAGAGTTTGAACCATTCTGGAAAGTAATTTGGAAATAAGATGAAAAAAATTGATCAAAATACCCATAGCCTTTGAACCAGAGATCCCACATATACCAGTCATAAATAATAAACATGTAAAAGGCAGATGGGTCCCATATGTACCAAAACATTCATTAGTATCCAAAGATTAAGTAAGTAATGGCCAACATTTTTGATGAATGTTAATATGCTATTAAAAAAAAAAAAAAAAAAGTTAATGTGAAGGATTCAGAGAAGCATTAGTGAGAAGACTTGTAAGAAATTTTGCAATGAAGTAGAAACAGGAAAAAAATATGTAGAATGACTACAGTAGTGTAAACAAAAAAGGCAAGAAAAAATTCTAATGAATAAGCTTGAACATGAAGACGAGTTATGAAAATGCACTTCCGTTCCTTACTGCAAAGATGGGGGACTTTAGGTGTGACAGTGTATATATATTGCCAGATGTGTTTGGTTATAGTTGTTGGTTTTGCTAAATAGCTTTCTTTTCTTTTCTTTTCTTTTGTAACTTTTGTTACTAGGGAAGGCTCACTGTGTCCAGAAAGAAGGGAGGGTTATATTAAGAAATGAATGTTATCTAAAAAGAAACAAAAAAATATCAATTTTTTAAATAATAGGTTGTAACCAGATCATGAAAAGCTTTAAAAGTCAAACCAGAGTATTTTATATTTTATCCTGGAAATAACAGAAAATCACGGACATTTCTTAAATAATTTGATAATAGTTAGATTCAAGAATTAAGGCAATTACAATCATAGCTAGTTTTTTTCTTACCATTTGAAGTTTATAAATCACTTTACATATATTATTTCTTTTCATCCTCAAACAAACCTAGAAATTAGGAAAGTGGGGGAAAGAGATATAAGCATTTATTAAATGTTAGAACTTTGCAACAAAGATTTAAAAAAAAAAAAAAAAGACTCAGAAGTGTTTGAAGCAGGTTGGCTTATTTACTGTTATTTACAGAAGCAAATGATTGTCCAAGAGGCAGTTCCTGGGAAGATTCACCTTGATATACCAGAGAATGAGCCTTTTATTTTCTGTCCCAAAGTGAAAGATCTCTTCCCCACTGGCCCCACTGACTGAGGATGATAAAGTTGAACAGATATCTTGGCCCACCTTTTGTATGTTTCTCCTTGACATGTTCCCCCTCCCTCACCAAACAACCCATGTTCAAAAATGGCAGAAAACCCCTCTTTTAGGGAGGAGTTAATATTAATTAACTCAATAAGCATGCCAGTGCTTGCAATTACTTTTCACTCACTTCTAGTTTTGGATGATTTTTCTCAATTTATCAATTCAGTGGCTCCATATCTTGTTTCGTACATAGGTCATGGCCTTTCTCTAACTCTCTGTCCTTATATAGAAATACAATTCTATAAATTGCTCACATTAAGCACCTACTATGTGCCATCACTATAATAAAAGCTAATATTAACAAACATTATCTCATTTCCTATTGTAATTCCTATTTTACAGATAAGGAAACTCTGACTGAGGGGTTTAAGTACACAGCTAAGTAAATGTTTAAGGAAGGATTCAAAATTATATCTTCCAGATTTCAAGTCCAGCATTCTATCTGCTGCCTAGGTAAAAACACATTGCAAATTCTAATAGGCTTGTGATGGAAAGAGTCATCAGCATCCAGAAAGAACTATGGAGACTGAATGAAAATTGTCTTTTTGGTTGTTGTTTGATTGTTTGTTTGTTTGGTTTTTTGTTTGTTTGTTTTTTAATCTCATGTTTTTTTTTTCCCCTTCACCTTTTGATCTGATTTTTCTTGTGCAGCATGATAAATATGGAAATATATTTAGAAAAATTACTCATATTTAACCTATATCAGATTGCTTGCTATCTATAAAAAGGGACTGGGGAGGAGGGAGGGAGAAAAATTGGAACACAAGGTTTTGCAAGGGTGAATTGAAAACTATCTTTACATGTATTTGGAAAAATTAAAAGCTATTAAGAAAAATAAAATAAAATAAAAATGACAACCTTAAAAAAAATCTACAAAATCATACAGAAATTATATGAATGTCTGCAAGCTTATAGTACAGATAAGTAAAAGATAACTCACTATTCAAAGAAAGTATAGTGGCAAGAGCCCTGGGCTAAAAAAAACCAGTGTGGTTTGAGTAAATCATTTCACCTTTATGAGTCTCAGTTCTCTTATTTGCAAAATAATGATAAAAACTTATACTTAGTACCTCAAAACAAAAATATTATTGTGAAAAAAACTATAGTTTCTAAGACTTACATGGATTTTGGGCTAAAAAGGCACCTCAGAGGTCATTTAGTCTGACTCCCTTATTTCACAAATAAGGAAAATAAATCCTAGAAAGATGAAGTTATTTGTCCAAGTATTAAATGGGAGTCAGAATTTGAAATCATGTCTATGAAAGTATGAGCACAATATTACTTTACTTAGCTATTTTCTCCTCTCATCTCACAGATAGCTACTTGTTCACTTATCTACAACATATTCTCCCTCTCTCTTCTCCAAGATCTCCCTCCACCTTTCATCCTGCAAGAATTGAAAGTGCCCCTCATCAGCCATCAAGTCTGTGACATATACTACCACAAAGAATCAACTATCTCTCCCTCAGTGCCCATCATCCTGTCTGATATGATTTGTGCTGGCTTCCCTGATGGCCAAAAGGATTCCTGCCAGGTAAGATGGCTCATTGGGACCCCTTCAAGGAATCCTCTCCCACCCCCAATATTCCAGATGTACCTATCTCTCTGTTGTCTTGCTTAGGAGTCAATCATCCACATCTTGTGCTCTATCACAACTAACCAGGTTACCATAACATCCCTCCCAAGTCCACTTGGTGCCTCCTTCTCTTTCTCTACATGTCCCAGCCCAGTCTTGAAAAGCCCAGGGTCCCCTACTGAACTCCTTCCTCCCATGGTCCATATTAATCATTCCCCTCACTTCTCCAGGGTGATTCTGGAGGACCACTGGTATGTAATAGTAGTGGAGTCTGGTTCCAAGCTGGTATTGTAAGTTGGGGAGAAGGCTGTGCTCGCCCCTATAGGCCTGGAGTCTATACCAACGTCAATGTCTACAAAAACTGGATCCTAAACAACGTTCCAGAAGCTGGAATCATTAACAGTGATGCTGCTGAACCCACCAGGCTGTTCCTCCCTATTCTGCTGCTACCTGCTCTAACTTTATTGGGGAATCCTTCCCTTGCCTTGGAGACATGCTAAACTCAAAGGAGAGATTAATAAAATTGAAACTAAGAAAACTATTGAACTGATTTATAAAACTAAGAGTTGATTTTATGAAAAAAACAAAAAAATAAATAAATCTTTGGTTAATTTGATTAGAAAAAAGAAAGAAAAAACCAAATCACCAACATCAAAAATGAAAAGGGTAAATTTACCACAAATGAAAAAGAAATTAAAACAATAATTAGGAGCTATTTTGCCCAACTGTATGCCAACAAGTCTGATAATCTAGTTGAAATGGATGAATAGTTATAAAAATATAAATTGCCCAGCTTAACAGAAGAGGAAATAAATTATTTAAATAATCCCATTTTAGAAAAAGAAATTGAACAAGCCACCAATGAACTCCCTGAAATGTGCTAAGTATGGTCAGTCTTCCACCTGCCACCCCTCCTCCCCAACAGCTCTAAATCTCAGCCTTCCATCCCAAGAATTATATACTCTCTCCTGCAGGCAAGTTGAAAATCAGTTGTTGTTTTGTTTTGTTTTTTTTTTTTAATGTGAATAAAGACCGAATTGGGATGAAAATGCAATGCTGAAGAAACTGAGGCAAGACAGAGATTGGGTTTTTAATATTTTAATTGTGGAGAATTTAGGCTAACTGATCAAACAGGACTCATGTCCAAAAGATGTTCAACCCCCCCCCAGCAGGCTGCATGGGACTTGTTTCAAAGCATTCAGCCCAAGAGCAATTAATTCCAGATACTTTTATAGAGCTCCAGCTATCAGGGAAATAAAGGCAAAGGGGGAAGGGAGAGGATATTGGGTGAGTGGACAAGTCATAATTCCAGGAAAAGATCACAACTTGGAAGGGATCAAGATAAGAAGGTGTAGGGGCAGCTGGGTGGTGCAGTAGATAGAGGATGGTCTTGAAGTCAGGAGGACCAGAGTTCAAATATGAGCTCAGATACTTAACACTTCCTAGATGTGTGACCCTAGCTTAACCAGCAGGCACTTGAGATAACCCACCTGGAAGTTTATGACTCACTGGTATTTCAGGGCCTCTTAATTTCTCCATTCCTCAAGAACAAAGGAGGGGGGGGCTATAATAATTGTATTAAAGACATAATAAATCAGGGAAGCTGAGGCATTACAAAAAAAAAAAAAAAAAGATGGTTGAATTCACAAAGATCATGTGGGAACCTAAAAAGCTACATGATCTTTTTGTTGTTGTTGTAATTTAATATTTTATTTTTTCCCAGTTATATGTGAAACATTTTTTACACTAGTTTTTAAAACTTTGAGTTTCAGATTCTCTCCTTTCTTCCCTCTATATCCCATCCTCCACTGAGAAAGCATATGTGAAGCTATGCAAAACATTTCCATAAAAGTCTCTTTATACTTTTATTTATTGAGTTGAAAATTAGTCCCTCAAATTCATCTAGAGATTGGTCCCTAGCTCCAGGCCAAAAAAAACCAATATAATCAAAGGCTGTGTGACCAAACCTTTGCAAAAATCCTAACAGGATTTTGCTCACTGAGAAACAGTTTCTCAGTGTAATAAACCCATTTTTTGTCACAAACCTTGTCATTCAGGTTTGCAAATTCGCCCGGAGATCCCATTGGTATCTGGGTATCTCTCACCCTCATTTCTCACACCTCAATAATTTTGATGAGATTTAGAATTAAATTAGCTTTAATTGAGGTGTAGTGGCAGATTTGGGGCACAGGAAGTCAAATAGAGCTCCCCTGTAATCCCTTTGGATTTGGTGCAAGAATACAGAGTTAAATGAGGTCTAGTGGCTGCGTAGAGTCCCCTCTAAAGGAATTTACAAACCCTAAAACCTAGATTGATAAAGGAGGTTTATTATGGGGTTTGGAAGTAAAGTTAAAGTCTAGTTAGTAAAAGATGAAGGTAGAGATAAAAGGGCACCGGAAATAGGATTCCAGTGGACAGAGATCCTTGGCATGACAGGTGTAAGGCTGCCATGTTAGGAACTTTTGCAAACAGAGAGCTCCAGTTTGGCTCTTTTATAATGAGAGATTTAGCTAAAGAAGTCTGTGGGTGGTGTCCCAAGTTGGCTCAGATCCGGTGGGGGCCCAGATCTCCTATTGGAATTCAAAAAGGTGCTTTTGACAGGATTTATGAATCAAAGGTCTTAGCTTCTTGAATTGATAATGTTTCAGCTAGGTAGGGCTGGGAATCAGAAAGGAATAAATCAATATGAAAGGATTAGTTTCTTAAAGGGAGCACAACCCACATCATTTTGAAATATTGATAAGCATATCATTAGACAGGCCTAGGACCTCATCTGCCAGGTGCATTCCATCTGACTCTGGTCTCTCTCTCTGAGTTCCCACCTTTACTTCGCTGAGGAACTTCCAAGATTATATTTTCCCTATAAAAGATCTACTCAGGTTGAAGATCTTTGCTGAATTCTTTCCAAGACTAAGCCCAATCTGAGGCATTCTTTTTCTCCCTCTCACAGTATCTTCCCTTTAATGGCATCTTTTTCATTACTCTAGCTAATTCTGATTAGTATGCTAAACTCCTTTGTGGATCTAACCTACTAGTGAATGGCATGCTTAGGTCTCATGCCATATTCCTTTAAAGGATTCTTCCATTAAAGGATTTTCCTTTGTAACCCTATTGCTCTCCCAACTCTGTTTCATATCTGCCACTCCTGGTGCCTTTTACCTCTTATTTTGTCTATAACCTCTTCTTGATTCTTCTCCTAAAGCACAGCACCTGGTGCCACATCATTTGCTACATCAGCCACTTCAGTAAGCAGGTGCTGTGCCCTATGGCCTGTTTCTTTATTCCCTGAGTATAACTGTTTAGCACAAAATCACTCAGAGAATAATTGCCATTAAATATAGGGGAGAAGAGAAAAATCTAGTTAATTCCCCCTTTAAATTATTTCCTACTTGGGATGGAAAATGCCAATTGCATTCAGAGAGAAACATATGGAGACTGAATGTGGATTGAAGTATAGTATTTTCATCTTTTTGTTCTTTCTTTTCTCATGGCTTTTTTCCCCCTTGGTCTGATTTTCCTTGTACAATATGACAAATATGGAAATATGTTTTAAAAGACTGCATATATTTAACCTATATCAGATTGCTTGCTGCCTTGAAGAGAGGAGGAGGTAAGGGAGGGAGGGGAGAAAATTAGAACAAAAAGTTTTACAAAAACTTTTTTTTTTACAAAAAAAAAAGTTGGAAACTATCTTTACATGTATTTGAAAAAATAAAAAACAACTGTGAAAAAAAATAAGATTATTTCCTATGTAATCCAAAGATAACCCTGATGGGGTGCATGGGGTGCATCTTCTAGGGGAAATATAGCAGTAATCCTGAGGCCCCCTGACCTTAGTGTTGGAGATCAACTCCAGTGAATGCAGAGAGTGAAATGAATACCCAAAGCCAGAAGGAAGATATGCTTTGCAGTCTTCATTTATTAATCTGAGTATCAGCATTTATATACTTTTTAGATTAGTGTTACAAAATTACTAGCTTCCAGGGCATTTCCAGAGCCATCTTAACTGTCAATACCAAGATGATTATCAACACAGAATTGTAAATACCATAGTTGTGAAGCTCATTAATATCAACAGAATCGTAGTTATGATATTTGCCAATACAGAGCAGAAATTATACTAATGTATTTTCATCAAGTATGTCTTTGACTCATTGTATAGTTAAAATGCTTTGTTGTTGTGCATGCATTCTCCATCAAGATCATCCTGAATTTACTAAGTATGTCTTTATAATTATCAGGGAGATGGTGATCCAATATAGTTTGAAAAGTTCACCCTAACAGAGTAAGTCTCTAGTAATATCTGGATCAGACTCTTGCTATTCATAGACTTATTCAATATTGGCCTTCTACACCTTAGGAGTGCTAGTGTTCTAACAATCTGTTAATAATCCTAAAGTCTCCTGGACTTAGGGGTACTATAGCATAATTCTATAAACATTGCTGCCTGTCAGATAAACAATCTGTTGTCAGTGAGAACAAAGTTCCTGAGACAATAGTGAATAGACCTTCCCTCAGACCTACCTATAAGCCATAAAACTAGCAAATAAGTAACATGAAGCTACTGATCTCTCTAATTTTAGTATGTTGTATCATCATTATTGAGGTTCAGAAGGGACCCCAAAAGGTTGGAAATTGCAGAGATAAATCAAAAGAATTTGTAGACTTGAACCCATATCCAAGTCAAGAGGAAAAATTTATTGTAATTGTAACACCACTTGAAACTAGCTAAGTTCCAAAAGTATTTAGAAAGGAACCAATCCTTCATGTCATTGATATGCTAATTTTATGGCCTAGAAGTAGAACTGAGAAGTGATCTTAGGAATTTGGTTATCACTGACCAGCAGATTATTATATATTTTATAGTCAGCAATGTTTGTAGACTATTTTAAGGCTAGAAGACTTTAGAATCATTGACAGATAGAACAAAAGCAATCTAAGGTCAGGGGACCTTAAAATTATTGCTATCTCCCCTAAAAGCTGTACTCTATCAATCATAATCATTTTCTTTCACATAAATATTAATTGTTTCTATGATTTGTTCATTGGCCTACTAGTTAGTAGGATTTCATTGTTAAGACTCCATTTGTGCATGTGTCCATTTTTTGAGGGCGTCAGTAGTTTACTAACTCAAATACATTAATTCAGTTCAAATTCTATCAAGCATTATAGAGGGCCTTTACTTCTCTGGTCTCCCTAAGAAACTCAAGTCTATATTTCCCCTATAAATAATTTGCTTATGATTATATGCTGATACCTTTTCAAGACTAAGCCCACTATGAGGTTACTTAGTTCCTTCCCTCTAATAACCTCTTTCTCTTTAACTCTAGTTAGTCTAACTATATGCTTTCCCAGATCTATTTCATATTTACCATTCCTCATGT